>NC_072435.2:45404051-45707327 GCF_028878055.3 Symphalangus syndactylus | reverse complement strand
TAGAGTGTTCAAGACAGCAGAAATGAAGGAAAGATTAAGGCATCTCACACTTTTGCCCCCTGAAAAAAAAAAAAAAGTTTACATCACAGTATGTACGTTGTCCCTGATGGAGTACTCCCTGGGGACATGGGGCTGACCCTCTCCCTTTCAAGGGGCAGCAGTCCATATGAACTCACAAGGATGGGTTGACAGCCATCAGCCCTGGAGGAACAGCCGGGCCAGGCTGGGAGAGGTCAGGAGCTGGAGCTGGGGCTGGGGGCCGGTGGGTGCGGCTCGGATCTGGCCCCCTGGTCAGACCCAGCTGACCCAAGCTGGAGCAGGCAGAGGTGACTTCGGCCTGGATGCCTGATCCCCAGCCACTGCATAGAACTGAGGTTGGTTCGCCGGGGAGGGCTTTCAGTGGGAAGAAGCCAGCCTGGGTGCTCCTTCCGGGAGGAGCTGGAAGATCTGGCCCCTGTCATGGAACAGAGAGGGCTAACAGCTCAGGGTCGTAGGAGACAGGTATTTATTTGCCAGGCACACAGAAAAATGCGAGGAATAGAAATGTTTGCATACTTTTTTTTTTTGGTGTAAAAAACACACCCTCCCCTCCCACCCCAAAAAACATCAAATTCCTTCCTTTTCTCCAAATCCCTGGATCTTGGAATGAAAGCCACCCTTCCCCAATCTGTCCTCACCTCCTTCAGCCCATCCAAGTTATGCACAAAAAAAACAAAAATTAGTGAGAAATTTGGGGATTTGCACAACAAAAAATTAGATAATGTTTTCCAAAACTAGGTTTTCTATGGTGTGTCAAAAAAGTTTCCTGCAGACTGAGGATATTCACACGACAGGAGCCTGGGGGTTAAATGAGCCTTTATTAGAATGTGGTTGTAGCAGTTGTGTTTGAAGGCGGTGGCCCTACAAAAAAAATTTTTAAAGTCCCTAACTGCATGGGTCGGAAAACCAGGGCTTGAGCTCAATTGGGACCAGTGGAACCCAGTCCTCATGGAGACACACATATGTACGTGGGCATGGGACGCCCTCGCACTGGCATGAAGCCGGCCCAGCCTGCAGGAGACACGGAACGGCTTCTGCCTTTCCTCATGGAACCAGTTTTTAAAGAGTGGGACGGGAAAGAAACAAAAATGAAACTAAAAGCAGACCTGATCCTTTTAAAAACATTTTTGTAGACTCTAAAGGGAATTACAAAAAAAAAAAAGTCTGAAAGCAAATCCTGACAGCAACCCCTAGGTTTAAGGACAGGTTCTAAACTAGACCCAAATGGAAATCCTGACATGTGTGTGCAGCGGCTCGCCGCACACCTGGACGGCACCTCCTGACCTGCACACACCTGTGCATGCTCACCTCCTAGGAGCAAGGCCAGGGTGGCTTAAGATTGCGTCCGTCGAAATGAATAGAAAAAAGGAAAAAATTTAATAAAATAAACCACAACAGAAAAACCCCGCAACAGTCCCCCCTCCAGTTTCCTGCTCGGGGCTACTGCCGACTGGATCCTCTCCTTCTCCCTTCATGGACAGCTTCTGGAATCCCTGCTTCTCTGGCTGGGTCTGTTCTTCAGTTTGTTCTTCTACTAAGTCTGGGAGGTCCGGGGGCGGGGGTCTCCAGAACAAACAGCAATGGAGGCGTTCGGCTGAAGCGAGGGCTGCCTCGGCCATCCCTGCATCTGTCAGTCAGTCACCGGGGCGGGCCGGCCGTCCCTGCCAGGGGCTGTGGCACCATGAGCCGCCCACCCTCCAGGGCATAGGGCACAGGGCCAGCGGGACGATGCAGCGCACAACAGGGACCCCAGGGTCTGCACGGTTTACTTTTAACTCCATCATCATGAGGTGATTAAAAAAAAAATCTTTCAACTTGTAGATCGCCATGGGAAGGCAGTCAAAAATTGGGAGCCTAAGACAGGGAAAAGCAAAAAAACAAAACACCCCACTTGGTTCAGAACCCCCGGGCGCTGGCCTTGCCCATGTGCGTCACAGTGTCCAGGGTGAGCCGCCCGTGTGCCGGCAGGGGCCGAACAAGGGGGCCAGGAGCAGAACCAGCCCCCGCCAAGGTCCACTTTTCTGCTGGTGTCGGGCAAACTAAAGGCAAAGAGAGAAAGGAAGAAAGCCCACGGGAAAGGTCCCCCAGCGATGATCCTCGTCTGCCTATGAGGCGGCACCAGCCCCCCAGCCCTGATGAAACTTTGCAGCCAAGAATTGAGGTCTCGCCTCTGCAGCATGGCCGGTGCTTGCTCTTGGGGCAGGCACGGTGTCTTCCCGAGCCAGCGGAGGGTGGTGCAGTGGATCCTTCTAGACTGGGGGCCAGGTGGGGGAGGAGGGAGCCCGTCTTCCACGGGGCCTGGCTCGCACTATTTCCACGTGGCTGACTGGGGGATGGAGCGGGGTGGGATCATGTCCAGGAGGTACTCTCGCTGGCGGTCCACGGCCGAGGAGCTCTTGTGGACCGCCAGGCTTGGGCTGACAAACGCAAGGGTCCCGCCTGCAACAGAACAGAGCAACCAGCCGAGAAGGCCCTCATCAGGAGGGCTCCTGGGAGGAGCCCAGCCATAGCTGCCTAGACCCCAGCCCCAGTACAGACTAAGGACCCAGGAGCCCTTGCGAACCCGCCCACACTACTCCTCAATCAACGTTTCAAATCCCAGGCCCCAGAGCTGAAGAGTATTTGGGCAGCAACTCAATGGCCTTGACATTCCCAGGCTCTGCCAAGGTAATCCCAAGTGTGGGGCAATTATCAGAGGGTGAGCAGCTACCTACGTTCTACAGAAATGAAGGCGCTGACCACGGTGCTGCTTAGAACAGTGGAAAACCATAAACAAATGTATGCAACAGGACAATAATGCAGGATGGAATACTATGCAGCCATGAAAAACTATCGTAGCTGAGCACAGGCTCAGCCTAGAATCCCAGCACTTGAGAGGCTGGGGCAGGAAGACTGCTTGAGGCCAGGAGATAGAGACCAGCCTGGGCAACATAGCAAGGCCCCATCTCTAAAAAAAATATCAGCTGGACATGGTGGCACATCCCTGTAGTACCAGTTACTCCAGAGGCTGAGGTGGGAGGATTGCTTGGGCCTAGGAGACCCAGGCTGCAAGTGAGCTATGATCGTGCTACTGCATTCCAGCCTGGGCAACATAGCAAGAAGCTGTCTCCAAAAGAAGAAAAAAAAAAAAAAAGGAAAAAAAAAACTATCTCCTACCCTCAAGTGTTGTTGTTGTTGTTCTTTACTGGTCTCAAACTCCAGGCCTCAAGCAATCCTTCTGCCTTGGCCTGTCAAAGCACTGGGATTATAGGCATGAGCCACTGTGCCCAGCTCCACTTTTAATGCTTCCAGTAAGGGTCTCTCATTAACACACAAAGTAGCCAACGCAAGACACACATTTCCACAAAGGACCCTCAAGTGAAGGGGAGACACTGGGGAAAACCCTTAAACGTAACATTTGTTCATCTGCGGGAGGAAAATACAAGCCATTGCCATGGTCTTTTCTCTCTGTACTTTCCAAATTTCCATGATGGACAAGTATCACTTTTATAATTGGAAAATAAATAAATGCCCCCACCCAGCACACGTGGAATTTTTGGCCAGAGTTGGAGGTAAGGGCTGCCCCAGACCCCTTGAGATGGGGTCTCACTCTTGCCGAGGCTGGAGTGCGGTGGCACAATCAGTGCTCACTGCAGCCTCAACCTCCCATGCTCAAGCGATGCTCCTCCCTCAGCCTCCTGAGTAGCTGGGACCACAGACACATGCCATGTGCTTGGCTATTTTTTTGTAGACACAAGGTCTCACCATGTTGCCCAGGCTGGTCTCAAACTCCTAGGCTCAAGCAATCCTCCCATCTCGGCCTCACAAAGTGCTGGGATTACAGGTGAGAGCCAGCATGTCTGGCCCTAAGAGTATTTTTAGTGGTGGCTAATACATTTTGGGGAAAAAGCGTTCCCAGGTCAAATGTTCTTAGGAACCATCCCTGTGTGCAAGGGCAGCACTCCAGAAACCTGGCAACTGGGTCCTGCCAGGTGCTCTCTCAAAACCCTCGTGGTAACTCTTTTAGGAAATGTTGCTTTCAACTATTTATTTCCCCTCTAATCCTATCATCAGACACAGCAACTACTGATGCCTTCATGCTCCCTTTCAAACTTTAAACACACACACACACACACACACACACACACAGGCTTCCAGATGACTTCCACCACTGTGCCCACATGCACACACTTATCGACTTCTCCTACACTTATCGACTTCTCCTACTTCTTTCTTATCCTTTCAAACTTCCTACAAGAGTAATTTCTGACCGGCCCATGAGTCCTTAGCTGTCTTAAACCTGCTGAGCAGAACGTCTGGCTGGCTGGTTTGATGACAAACCCACTCAACTGTCCAGGCTGCCTGGATTCCTCTGCAGCCGAACTTCTGCTCTTTCCTGAACTGCCCCTGCAGAGCCTGGCACCTGGGCACGCCCCTCACTTAGGACAGCGGCAGGCTCAGCAGGCTCTCAGGCTCCCCCACTCTGCCTGGGGCCTGTCTCATGACTGTCCTCTCCTACCTGCAGGGCCACAGGCTTCAGGGTGCATGTGGGACACTTTGCTTCCTCTCCCAGAGGGTGCCCATCTCCTTAACTTGGCCCTTCCTGACCACCTTTTCTTTCCCCATTTTTGACACAAGAAATATCAAACTTTTGTTCTAATGTTAACACATACGTGAGAAAATAAACAGGCCGTCGGGACCATGCCAGGGACCGTGGGGCCACGGCTGACTCAGGAGAGCCCACTGGAGGGCCTTCACCCCCACTGGCTGTTCTTCAAACACCGTCTCCGGCAAGGGCTCCACTACCTGCCCCGGGTGAGCCAGCCCCTGCCCTGGGTGCACCCCCTGCCCTGCGTTACTGTTCTACTCTACACCACTCGGTGCGACTGCAGCATGGATGGCATAATGACAAAAAAAGATGTTCACTGCGGCACAAAGAGAAAAGGGGAACCCTGAGCGGGCAAGATAGGGGTGTGTGCTGACAAGAGTCCACATGGATGGCTGTGGGGGCACCCTCTGAGCCAGGCCTGGCCCATGTTTTGTCGGTCAAAGACTGAGCCTGGGTGCAGAGAGTGAGGGTGGTTACTATTTCCTATCTGCTCGGGGCTGTCACTTCTTCAGGGTATCCTGGTTAGGAAGAGGAGAGAAAGCCAGAGTCCGAGGAGGCCGAGCTTGGGAAGCGGGTCTGGGGAGCAGGCCTTCCTGTGTTCACCCGCTGCACATGTGCCTCTGTTGAGGATAAGGAAGGGTGGACCCCGCAATGGGCAGGTCCCCTGGGGAGCCCTGTGGAGGTCACCCACCTGTGCTGAGGGGCGTCTTCTTCCAGTTGGAGGTGGCGCTGCCCTTGCCGGCGCTCACAGTTCTCTCGGAATGTCTGCCGGTCCGGCTGACCAGGGCTGTGGCTGAGGCTGAGTTCTGCAGTTTGGGTGACGGACTGAACGTGTGCAGGACACCTCGAGGCGTCGTGGCCGAACCCCGGGACAGCTGGCTGGAGGCCTGCAGTGGAGAGAGGGGGGTGACGGCTCACGCAGGGAAAAGACAGCAGCGGGCGAGACACTCAGCGCAGCCTCTCCTTGCTCTGGCTGACCTCTTCCCACCCACATGGGGTCCCTAAAGTCCAAAATCAGGAGACCAGGTAAGTTACACAGAGGGGTGGGGGAGGGGAGGGAGAGAAACAGAAACATAGGGAGAGACAGACAGAAGAGGCAGCGTGACAGTCGGCGACTGACGTGGTCACGGGCTGCGGTGGGGGCGCGAGGCTCCCGGCGCCCGGCGCGGTTCTGACCTGTAGCACAGCCCCGTTACTCCAGTCGCGGGCCTCTCCTGAGCGGAACGCCAACTTACGCCGGGGTTTTATGACCTACACAAACGGGGGTTGAAAGCGAAGTCAGTGCCGTCTGCTGGCCGGCCCAGGGTGACTGAGGGGGAGCCCCACAGGACAGGCCCGTCCCCCGGGGACTTTAGGTGCCGCGTGGCGATCTTGAGAAAATGTGTTTAGTGAATTGCAAAGAACTTCCAAGAAAACAAAAATTGCCAAAAGGGAGCTTCGGGTCTACAAGAGGGTGGGAAGGAGAAGCATTAAAATAAAACAACACGAGAACAAAAAACTTGATTTCAAACTTGTTCCTCTCCAAATTTAGCAAGAACATTTTTCCAAACGCCCCTTTGGTATCTCAACGTGGCTTTCAGAAAAGTCCTTGGAGACAAGCAGTACTTGTCAGCCGGCAGCCTGCGAGTGAGAGCTACAAAGTCTAAAGAAACTGCAAATTAGTGTTTTTGCCACCCAACACCACCATTAACTGCAATTTAGACATGCAGTTAACAATCAGGCGGTGCAGCGCAGGCGTGGGGTGGATCGCGGAACGGCCTCTGCCTCCTAGGGATGGCACTGCTGGCAGCAGGCCAGGCTCACCTGCTTCAGCGCAGGGTGTGGGGCGGCAGCAGGCTCGGCCTTGGCCTGTGCAGGGGCCGTGCCCTGCTGCAGGAGCCGCTGCTCAATCTCCTGTTCCTGCTGCAGCGCCTTCACAAAGGCGGCCTTCAGCCGGCTGGTGTGCTCCACCTTGAGCGCCTTCTTCTGGTTGGTCGTCATGCAGTTCTCACACATGATGGCGCCGCTCTTCTCCTCCCGCCAGCGGCAAGTGAAGTCCGTCTTGCACTGTGCACACATGTAGGGCTCCCGGGACAGCACAGTGGTGGCCGACATCCTGCCTGCTGCAAGCAGTCAGCACATGGCTCACGTCAAAGGGACAGGATGACAGTCAGGGCCCCAGCCGCCCCAGCCCAGGATGCTGGAGTCTCAGTCACCACAGTCTGTCCGTTCTGCAACTGCCTACTGGGCACCAATGACATGTGGACATGGGGCCGGCCAACGCCGAATAGCTTCAGAAAACGTCAGCCTCCTGTCCCACCCATCGCTGGACATGACACCACTGAGGACCAGCAGGGACCATGCCAAGCCCTGCCTCAATGTGGTGGGCACCCTTGCTTGTGTACGAGTTAATAAGGGTGACAGGCAAGTCACCCAGCAAGTGCTTTGTGGGTGCTGAGGTACTCAGTTCATTCTTAGGAGGGGGAACCCCTAAATGCTCCATGTCCTGACGAGGAAACTGAGGCCAAGAGAGACCAAGTGACCTGTAGATCACATGGTCACCCAGTGGCAGGGCAGGACTCACACCCGGGACAGGCCCCAGGCCTTGGGCTGCACCCACTGCACAAGGTGGGCAGCAGGCTACAGGGGCAGAAAGGGCTTGGTCCCCTTGTCTGGGGGACAGAATGCAGAGTCTCCTTGGGGGCTGCAAGAGGTAGCTGGGGAAGTGTACATGAAGCTTGTGCTCAGGCGTGAGGTCTGGGCGTATTTGTGCCCACCTTTTTTGTGTTCAGCACTTAGGGGCCTTAATTGCTCTTGGTCATCACAGACAATGTCGGAGGATGGCAGGGGCTGGGGAGTGGGGAGACGGATGTGGCGAGACCCTCGGCCTTCCCTCTCCTGCCTGGACTGGCCTGGCCCCTTCTGAGCCCCTGGCCCATGAGACCGCCACCTGCAGCTTACATGCTCTGGTGACAACGGCACATCTCCTTGCACACATCCAACCCATGGCCAGTGTGAGCGGCGCCAGAACCAGACATGGCACGAGGCTGGGGGCTCTGGGAGGTGTCAGGAGATGCCTCCAGCAGGGCTCAAAGTCCCTCCCACAGTGAGGTCCTGTCCTTGGCAACAGGAGAGGGAGACTGAGCCCTGATGAGGCAATGGCAGAGACAGGCTGGTCTGGGAGAGCGGATGCCCACATAGGCAGGGGCAAGGAGGGGCACTGGTCTCAACTCGGCCTCCAACCCTCATTTCCTACAGCAGCCCCAGGTGGCTCTTTTGCCGACATCACCTTGTCGAAAAGGAGGCACCAAAAGCACCAGCCGGGCTGTGTCAGAGCCTCACCTCCCCACAGCTCCCCCAGGTCCCTCCTGCAGCTAGGAGCTGGAGGCCATGCCCTTGGGGCATGCTGCACAGTTAGTACCATCCTGTGGCCGGGAGTTACGAGAGCAACTTAGGGGCAAGGGAGTGGGTTACAAGCAACTCTACATTTGAGGGCCACTCTGAGGCTGCGCCAGGCCCAGCCCTGCCAGGCCCAGCCCCGCCCAAGTGTGGAGGGCTCTGCCTCCTGGGGACCCTGGGTGCAACCACACGGGGGCACCAGTTGATGCACCAAAGTAGCCTAAGGGAGTGGGGAGAGCATCTTCCCAACCCCAGGCACTGGGGGCACAGCTCGACCTGGCCCCCATGCCCTCCTCCCTCTGCATCCTGGGCAGTGGGCGGGAGGTGCTTCTCTGCACACACCCACCCCACTGCTCCCAAGTCTGTGCTGGGAAGGCTCTCAGGCTGCCAGGCCCTGCCCCTGCCCTGGGCCCCTCAGTCCTGCCCACTCCTCTGCTCTCAGAATCTGATGCAGACACCAGGAGAGGACTCAGCCTCCTGGTCTACTCGTGTCACCCCCACCTCAACCTGTGGGCAGAAACGTCCTTGGTCTCCATGTCTGGGGAGCAGGGGCTCCCTGGGGGCCAACTCGGCCACCCAGATCCACCCGCCCAGCCATCTCCAATGCTGTGATCACCCCGTAGATGTCCTTTTATTCCTAAATCCCCCAGGACACGGTGCACTCCCATACTGCCCGAAGAGGGTGATCATGCGAGCCTGCCCAGGCGGAGTCAGTGGGGTGGGCTGTCCCTCTCCCTCCTCAGAAGCTGGGAGCACTTGAGGCTCTGGAAGGTTCTGCCTGTGTGTCACAACCCCACACTGGCCTGGGAGCCCTTCGTGGAGGCCAACCCTGTCAGCCTCCCACAGATGTGCACCCTCACGTCTACCCCACCACACGCCAACGTCACGGAGGCCACTACTGCCCGTACCCCTGGACCCTGAGCCTCTCGGGGCCTGGCTCTCAGAGGCCCCAACCGGAGGACAGTGTCCAGACTCCACAGCGGCACTGACGGTGTCCCTCCCAAGCCCACCCAGGACCATCCTGGCTAGGCAGCCCTGCCCCAGCCTCTGCTGTGTGTTGGAAAGAACCCACGGGGCAGCACCCTTGGAGGCCAGAGGCGGAAGCAGCCCGGCTGGGTCCAGGCCACTCACCTTGTGTCTCCAGTAAGTTCTGCACCACCTCCTCCAGGCCGACCAGGTAGATGAACTCGTTGTTGGCGGCGCTGGGCAGGAAGTTCATCTCTGGGGCTGGGGGCTTGGGTGGGGGGATTTCGAGTAGCGTCTTCTCCAGCTGTTTGCGCAGCGCCAGCTTGGCGGCCGCCTGTCGGCTTGCTGGAGACTCGGCAGAGGTGACCACAGAGGCCACACTAGTGGGGGTGGAGTTGGCCTGAGCGGAGGTGGCTGTCGTCCCCTTCAGTGATGCTGGGGTGGGCTTTGGGAGACAAAAACTCAGTCAGGGCACTCCGTGCGCCTGCCCAGAGGAAGGCTCCCCAGCGCCCCCATGCCCGAGGTCCCGTCAACTGCACTAACCAGTACCCTTGATGATGGCATCCTTAACAAAAGTGAACCCAGCCATGACAACAGGCTCTCAGAAGCCAGGGCAGCAGGGAGAGGTGCGAGAAACACACCACCCTAGGTGGTGACTGCTCATCTGCACACGTGCACCGAGGTTTACCAGTTAAACCGCACACACTTAAAATCTACAGTTTGCTGCGCTCCGCCATGTGAATGTGAGGGCATCCACGTGGCTGTCACCAGGTTCTGGTGGTCACCACCCTGCCCAGCAGGGCCACTGTCCTCTGGCTGTGGCCTGGCCTACTGCCTTCTCACAGGGTATGAGGGTGCTCACCGCAGCACCCCCATGAGCCTCTCTGCACGTGCTCCCCTGGGATGCTAATGTTTGAGGTAGTCCCCGAGTCCTTATGGGGATGATGGGGGAAGCAGCTCCTAGGCCAAACTCTTCCCCTTGCCCTCCACCCAGTCCTCACTGCTCCAGTGCCACTTCACAGTCCTGCCTGGATCCCAGGAGTAGACCCTTGACTGTCTCCACCAGTCCCACAACTGCTGGATAGTGCTCTCCCTGAAACCCAGAACCGACCACATGCCAATCTTCTTAGCTTTTGGGGGCTGAGGATCCCTCTGGAAATATGATGAAAGCTGTGCACCCCACCCCCAGAAAATGGACACACCCAATGACTTGCAAACGCCACACTGTGGGGCACAGGGTGTGCAGGATGCCATCCCAGGGTCCCACCCGCCAACAAAGGTTCCCAGAGACCGGCCTGCCGGTTTATTGTCCCCCCAGCAACCAAGACCAAACCCAGGCCTCCCTCACCTCTGACCAGCCAGTTCCCCTCCTCCTTCCCCTCACAGCCTCCCCCAGCCCTGCTAGGAGCAGACCACCTTCTCTGCCACTGACTGCCTGTGCCTACCCTCAGGAAACAAAGACAATAGAAAAGGACTGGATAAAAGTTCACGGGTGGGCAGGATGTGGTGGCTCACACCTGTAATCCCAGCACTTTGGGAGGCCAAGTCGGGCGGATCACTTAAGGTTAGGAGTTCAGGGGCAGCCTGGCCAACATGGTGTAATGTAAACCTGTCTTGACTAAAAATACAAAAACTAGCTGGGCATGGTGACAGGCACCTGTAGTCCCAGCTACTCGGGAGGCTGACGCAGGAGTATCTCCTGGGAGATGGAAGTTGCGGTGAGCCAAGATCACGCCACTGAACTCCAGCCTGGGCAACAGACGGAGACTTTTGTCTCATAATAAAATAAAAGATATTTGATCACACCACTGTACTCCATCCAGCCTGGGCAACAGAGCAAGACTGTCTCCAAAAAAAAAAAGTTAACAGGTGTATGAAACTACCTGCCTGGGTCAGTCCAGGACTAGCCATCTTCTCTGCACTCGAACCTGACCTTCAAAAGCAGGCAGGGACACTGCCCAGAGCCTTGCTCTTGTCTGAGGAGGGCGGGAAAGAACAAACTGTGCCAAAGAGGGAAGAAAGAGCGAACACGCCCACCAACAAAAACCCCTGCGGATCTGGTAATTTTATCTGTCAGCCAAGGCGCCTGTTTCCAGCCCACCCGCCCCTTGGTCCTGCTCTTCCCATCCTACTTCCAGGGGGTGGGGACAGACTCTGCCCATCTGAGAGCCTCTGTACAGAGGCAAAGGGACGTGCGGCTAAGAATAGGCGCGCCTGGTGACATGAGAACATTTGCTGAGGAGGCGATCGGAAGAAGCCACTGCCGGGAGGGCGGCATGGGCCCCGGTGCCCCCCAAGGCATCTCCGGGCCCATCACCGGCCTCTCCTGGGCCTCGACTATCCCCCTAAACCTGCTGTGTGCCACATGCTGTTTCCTCAGCCATGGGGCTGGTGAGCAGACCCCACCTTCAGCTCAGGTCTGTGCATCGCCCCTCTCGGCAGCTGCCCACCTGTGCTGGACAGCAAGTCTGCCCACAAAACTTCTGCCCATGACCCAGACAGCCCTGTGGCCCCCAGGAGCTCAAGTCCAAGCCCCTGCCTGGCTCTGAGGGAGCAAGGCAGGTCATGCCACACAGCCCAGGGAGACACTATTGTGCCCCAGAACCTGGGTCCAAGGGGAGCAGTCACAGGTGGGACACACTCTCTCTCTGGCGTGGTGCGGCGCAGCCCTCACCTGTGGGATGTTGACGAGCAGGCTGGTGTTGGGAACATTGGCGACACGGATGAGGCCCTGCTGGATGATCCTCTGTCCCTGAATCTGCACACTGGGCACCGACGCCCGGGGGGCCAGGAGGAGGGGCGGTGGCCCTGTGCTGGAATGTTGCCTAATGCTGTGGATTTGCTGTTGGGGTAGGGTGGGGAGAACAAGAAATCTGACTGAGATCAACAATGGAGCGGGACCAGAAGGCACAGGGCACCCTGGCCCCAAGGACTGGGAAGGGCCCTACTTTCCAGGTAGACGACTGCTGAGGCTGCCAGGTCTCCCCCGTGTGCACAGCCCTGCTTACCTGGGCCCCCCTGACGAGTGGGGGCATGACGACCTGCGAGCTCGCCTGTGGCCCCAGCTTCGAGGACGCCTGCTGCCCACCTCGGACCAGGGGCGGGGGTATGACACTGCTGGGCATCCGAGCTGAAGAGGTCTGCCAACGATACCAAGACCCAGATTTACATGGACCAGACTCCCCCCCATTTTTTTTAAAGCAAGCAGGTGTGCTGCTTTTATGAAAGTACATACTAGTTTTTTTTTTTTTTTAAGCAGCAGAGAAGTTAAAAAAGAAAATTATGGATGGGCACAGTGGCACATGCCTGTAATCCCAGCACTTTGTGAGGCTGAGGTAGGCAGATCACGAGGTCAGAAGTTTGAGACCAGCCTGGCCAACATGGTGAAACCCCATCTCTACTAAAAATACAAAAATTAGCCAGGCGTGGTGGCACGTGCCTGTAGTCCCAGCTACTCAGAAGGCTGAGGCAGGAGAATTGCTTGAACCTGGGAGGCGGAGGTTGCAGTGACCCAAGATCGCGCCACTGCACTCCAGCCTGGGCGACAGAGCAAGACCCCATCTCAAGAAGAAAAAGAAAAAAAAAAAGAGAAAAAGAAAAAAAAAGCTGGCTGGGCTTGGTGGCTCACGCCTGTAATTCCAACACATTGGGAGGCCAAGGCGGGTGGATCTCTTGAGCCCAGGGGTTTGAGAACAGCCTGGGTAACAGTGAAACCCCATCTCTACAAAAAATGGAAAAATTACCCAGGCGTGGTGGTGTGTGCTTGTAATCCTGGCTACTTGGGAGGCTGAGGCAGGAAGATGGCTTAAGCCTAGGAGGCAGAGGCTACAGTGAGCTGAGATAGTGCCACTGCACTCCAGCCTGGGTGACAGTGCAAGACCCTGTCTCAAACAAAATAGGCCGGGCGTGGTGGCTCACGCTTGTAATTCCAGCACTTTGGGAGGCTGAGACGGGCGGATCACGAGGTCAGGAGATCGAGACCATGGTGAAACCCCGTCTCTACTAAAAATACAAAAAAAATTAGCCGGGCATGGTGGCGGGCGCCTGTAGTCCCAGCTACTCGGAGAGGCTGAGGCAGGAGAATGGCGTAAACCCGGGAGGCGGAGCTTGCAGTGAGCCGAGATCGCGCCACTGCACTCCAGCCTGGGCGACAGAGCGAGACTCTGTCTCAAAAAATAAATAAATAAAAAACAAAAACAAAATAACAAGGCAAACGTATAACACAAAATTAGCAAAGATGACTACTGATTCTAAATACTGGAACAAGGAATAGTGACTCCACCCAGAGCCGTGCAAACCTGGGCTCACTCCTGAGTGAGTCCCACCAACATGGCAGTTCATTCTCACGTGACACTGGCCGGCCCATGGCAGGATGGGCATGGTCACCCCCTAGAGCAAGCTGGGGGCTCAGGCCTGTTTGAGAGGGAGGGGCAGGAGGGCCTCTTCTGACCTCAGCCATATGACTGGGAGAAAGCCTCTGCCCCTCACCTGGAGGCCCTGGAAGGAGGCTCTCTGGCTGGAAAAGTCAACACGAAGGGAGATCAGACTTGCTAGGGGCACTCACTGGAAAGCCTCCTTCCAGTGTTGGCCATGATTTCTGTCTGTGACATTAACAGTGACCTACTTTGGGCCGTGGGGCTTGGAGAGTGCACGTGTGCTTCTTCCCCTGGGCTGTGGGCTGGAGGGCCTCACTCCAGCCTACTCAGAAGGAAAGGGCAACCTCTTGCAGAACCTGGACTAGGGCTGTTTGGGAGCCCGAGGAACCTGTTCTTGACAGCAGCAGTGCCGGCAGGGCACCCACCGAGACGCAGAGGGGACACTGACCTGGAGTGATGGCTTGCCAGCAGGAATGTTCTGCGTGCCCCGAACAAGCGGGGGAGGGGTGGTCACGGCACTCCCAACAGAACCTGTGGGCTGCAAGAGAGCAGGACACCAGGAGGTGAGGGGCCACCAGGCCCTTTCCTCACATGGAGGCGCCAAGATTTAATGCTGCCGAAGAGAACTGACTGTCTTCCTCCTCTACGGCATCAGGCACTCAGAGGTTCTGCTTGAAGGCTGAAAGTGACCTCATCTGCAGCAGGAGGTGACAATTTCTACATGGGCCTAGAAGAGATTTTCCAGCAGCCCCACCCCCTACTCTCAGCATCACTTCTTGGCCACTCCCTGACACCCACGCAGTGTCCTGGCACCCGCTGTGCCCTCTAGGGGACAGAATGGCTGATGGTGGCAGCGCTGCTGAGGCAAAGGACCCATGGCCCAGGCAGGGAGATCTCAATCTCAGTGAGAAAACAGTGACTCTGGGCACTTTTTAAAGCTGTATGTTCCACTAGAGAAGAGTCAGTGACAGACTTGGTGTCCCTCATGAGTTTTCGGCAAGTGACAAAGAAATAGAAAAAAGAAGCCGGGCGCGGTGGCTCACGCTTGTAATCCCAGCACTTTGGGAGGCTGAGGCGGGCGGATCACGAGGTCAGGAGATCGAGACCACGGTGAAACCCCGTCTCTACTAAAAATACAAAAAAATTAGCCGGGCGTGGTGGCGGGCGCCTGTAGTCCCAGCTACTCGGAGAGGCTGAGGCAGGAGAATGGCGTGAACCCGGGAGGCGGAGCTTGCAGTGAGCCGAGCCGAGATTGCGCCACTGCACTCCAGCCTGGGCGACAGTGCGAGACTCCGTCTCAAAAAAAAAAAAAAGAAATAGAAAAAAGAAACAGGCAGGCTCTTTCCAGTCCACTTGCTAACTGGATAGGTGTGAGGTGTGTGTGTGTGTGTGGGGGGGGGGGTTTCAAAAAACAAACCCCCAAGCCAGAGCAGGGAGAGTCCTGTCCTTCCTTCAGCTCCTGCTGCCCAGGACACACTTACTTTCTGGTTCACTGAGGCAATGACTAAAGTACTTGGAAGGTAGGAGTTTCCCAGAACAGAGCACTCAAAAAGCCTAACAAAATAAACTTAACCTCGCTGCCCATTAAGCTGCATCTAGAAGCAGCGCAAGAGCGAGCTTCAGGAAAGAAGAAACAGAAGCAGGACCCTCCCGAGAGTTGGGGCTGAGATCCACGGGAGCTCAGCACACATCCAGCTGGGAGGGGACTGAGACGCACACAGCAGGAGGGAGGATGGTAGAGACTGGGGCATCCCCTGTGCCCACAGTGCAGGCGGCCTTTCTGCACAGAGTGCTTCACCCAGAAACATGCTTCCAGCGGCACCAGACATCTGTGCTCCACTTCCTTGACACCTGTTGTCTAAGTGAGCTTTAGGGCGGGCGCAGTGGCTCACACCTGTAATCCCAGCACTTTGGGAGTCCCGTGCGGGCGGATCACAAGGTCAAGAGATCCAGACCATCCTGGCCAATGTGGTGAAACCCCGTCTCCACTAAAAAATACAAAAATTAGCTGGGTGTGGTGGCACGCGCCTGTGGGCCCAGCTACTCGGGAGGCTGAGGCAAGAGAATCACCTGAACCCAGGAGGCAGAGGTTGCAGTGAGCCAAGGTTGCGTCACTGCACTCCAGCCTGGCGACAGAATGAAATTCCATCTCAAAAAAAAAAAAAGGTAAGCTTTAGACTCTCAGATCCAGAATACTCTAGACTGAAATTCACTTTAACATCTTTTAAGCGAAATCCAAAATGTACACCGGAGTCTACAAATGGGGGAGTGGGACCTTGCCCTATACTCCCTCAAGGAAGCCCTTTCACCTTTCTGGCTGCTGACATCGATGAGGGGATCAAGGCAAGGCCAGGGGCTCCTGATGGCCCAGGAAGGAGGGGAGACGCACACACCTTCTGGGCGGTGGCTTCCTTTTGTATTTGACTCTGCCGCAACTTTTTCAACAAAACGAGTTTTGCTTCTTCTAACCTCAATTCTTCCTTCAGCTGCTTGATCATCCTTTCTCGTTCTTCAGGACTGCTTTTCTGCAGGGGCGAGAGGAACAGGGTTGAGAGGGAGCGTCCTTGGTGAGGAGCAGAGGCCCTGCCATCACTAGCTCCACCTGAGGGCGCCATGAGTAGGAAGGGCACAGTGGGGCTCCGGCAGCAGCGCCAACACGTGGCTCACCATGAGGGCCTCGGTGCTAGTCTCCTTCAAGGCCACCGTGGTCAGCCCATTCACTCTGGGGCTCGAGGGCTGCTCGTTGTCGGAGAGCACAATCACGTCAGGTGAGGGGGGTCTCCTCTCGGACTTCATGTCACTGTGGGGTGGAGACAGTAGTGACCAGAGCGCCCTTGACAGCTGGACCCAGCGCCCACCCCTGTGGACACATGGCAGGGAGCTGAGACTTCCCCATCTGTTTCCTGTCTGCCCTGCATCCTCCACATCCCCCGGCCCCGCCCCATGGCTCCCAGGCTGCCTCCTCCTTCTCACCCACACGTCATAGGGCACCCAATCCCAGTGCCCAGGTGGGCACCCGGATGGTAGGGACTTCATGCCTGCCGCGTGTCGCCAGGGCTGAGGGTGCGTATGCCCCTGAGCATGACATGGTGACTTTGGAAAACACAGCTGCTCCCTCTACCGTGTGCCTCGGATTGGGTAAACACTCGGCTCTGGATCCTGGGGCCCTGCTCAGTGTTAGCCATTGTTGGGGCTTGAGCATGCTGGGTCTGATGGCATGTGTGTGCCTCGCCACCAGCCGCAGCCCCTGGCCATGGTGGAAACCCCTTGAAGGGGAGCCCAGCTCCCTGCGTGAACCAGACTTTCTTCTCTCTCCACCCAGGCAGGCCAAAGCCCTGACACCTGGCAGCCAACTTGTCCCCAGAAGACCGAGGGGTGTATCCACAGGCTGCCAGCTTGCTCACAAGGTGGCACCAGGTGCTAGATGGCCCTTCTTGGGCCTCACGTGGTGGCAGCGGCTATCTGTTTTGAAACTGACTAGGACACAAGTTCTCTCAAAGACCAGAGACTCTTCACCTGCCTGATCTACTCATGGACTGGTTTCTGGCTGGCTGCCTCCAGCCCCACGTGGATGCCAAGGTCATTCTGCCTGTTACCCTGCTGCCCACTCCATAAGTCCCAGCTCAAAACTGCAACATGAGACAGTTCTCATGATTCCAGCCCCCACACCTTTTTCTTTCTAATGAATTTGCCACGGTCTGGGGAGCTCACTTCCACCTGTGAACTTGACCTGAGGCCTGTTCCTCCCCTTTACACTGTCGGCCCACGGCATCTCACTACCAGCTGGTAAGCACCAGGGGACAATCAGGGAAGTACTTGCAGGCTTTCCTCTTTTGTTATTTTGTCAAAATATGGTCACAAACGTCTAAGAGTGTGGCTGATCAGCTGCTGTTATTCATCAGAACTGGGAAACAGTGAATATCCATTCTGTGCTAACTGCGGGCCAGGGTCCAAGACAAGTGCTCATGGCACCCCAAGTCATTTGACCCAGGCAGGAACACACTAGTCTGACTTTCCCCTTCCTGTGAACGATCCTCTAGGGTGTATGTGTACAGCTGACACTACTGAAGGCGCAAGGCTGAACACCTGCTGTGGTGTCGCTGACCCAATGCAAGTCCCAGAGATGGCACTTTGTCCCCAACCAAGCAGCTCCATTTGCTGACGGCACAAGGCAAACTGTCCCTGAAGATCTGGGTTCATTGTACTTTCTTTCTTTCTTTTTTCTTTTGAGATGGAGTCTCGCTCTGTCGCCCAGGCTGGAGTGCTGGAGTGCAATCTCGGCTCACTGCAGCCTCTACCTCTCTGGTTCAGGTGATTCTCCTGCCTCAGCCTCCTGAGTAGCTGGGATTACAGGCATGCACCATCATGCCCGGCTAATTTTTTTTTGTGTGTGTATTTTTGTACAGACAGGGTTTCACCTTGCTGGCCAGGGTGGTCTTGAACTCCTGACCTCAGATGATCCGCCCGCCTCCGCCTCATTGTACTTTTATCGATGTGAATCAGGTCCGTTTTTTTGTCAGCAGGAAAACCAGCCAAGGACAGAACACGTCCTCTAGGTGGCACTGTGACCCAGAGAACAAACTCGGACAAAGTTAACTGGGAGCCGCAGCTCAAAGTTGTCCTGGGTCTTGCTCTGCCAGGGTCTAGTTGATAATAAGACCCTGGCAGGGTTGAGGAGAGTCGCTAGGATGAAGAACTTGACTCTGCTCTAGCAGCCCTCGGGACCTCTGAGGTCCCCTCCACGCCCATGAGCTGTGTCCGCAGGGAAGGGTGGACACAGAGCACCAGAGGCTAAGGCTTCACCAATGCTGCCCTGGACTCGCCAGATGCCGGACTCAGGAACCGCTTTACTTGTTCTCCTCTGGTCCCTCCTAATTCTACCCACCAGAGCTACGTGGCAGCTGTACCTGAATGCTGGTCCTAGCCCTGATGAACCAGCTTCTCACCAGAGACCTGGGCGTAGACAGAAAGGTACGATTTCGAAGTATACAATCCCCCAGGCAAGGGGTTATCAGTCCACATTCTGAAGCCCAGAACCGGGTAGTTTGTTTCTAAAGTAACCCAGGACACCTCACTCAGGTCTTAGCAAACCGCCAGCATGTCTCTCCTTGCTGCCGGCCCCATGCTGCCCAAGATCGACTTTCAAGGTGACCTCAGGGCTCTAATTCCAGGTTCCCTGGACGTGTACACACACTGAGCACCTCAGAGGCAGGCAGTCCCAGGGCTCCACTACAGAGCTGCAGCAGCTGGCCTCCACCCAGGTGGTCTCCAAAGTGAACAGGGGAGCAGGGGGCCAAGGCAGCATCTTGTATAGAGTTACAGACACACTTCCTGGGCTAGCATGATCTGAAATGAAATGACAGCCAAGCTCTAAGGAACTTAACAGTTCTTATCGTGTTATTGAGGGCATGCATATGCTTCTTCCAGAGGTGAGATGTCTAATAAAATTCAAATCTGCCTGAGGGAAGAAGGCAGGCGAGGGGTCCAGACCACCTAGCAGCTGAAGCTGCCTGAGAGGGCTGCTCTGACCACGGTGCTCCCTGGCCCCATCTTGGCCTGCGACTAATCAATAACTCATCCAAGAGATGATGTCACCACCCATCAATGATCACTCAGCATCCCAGCAGCCAGCAGGGAGTGAACTTCCTGTATGCTAATCAGGCCACCAAAAAGTCATGTGACAAAGGCATTTCCCTCCTTGGTCACATGACCCTTTAACTGTGCCTTCCAACATGAAAACCATGGCAACGGCCAGTTCCAACCGGTTTGTGACACGCAGCCTTCATTTTGAGAAGGGAGGTAAAGGTTCAGGTGCTGTCAGAAAATGGAGGCGCCAGGCTCACCCCAGGGCTGTGGAGCTGCAGGCACTTCCTGTGTGGCGCCGGCCCACAGGGGACTGTTGCTGCACCACAGGCTCCAGTCACCTGTACATACACCGCACACAGCAGGGCCACTGGCCCCTCTAAGTTTCTAAAATGAAAAACTTTGTTAAGCTCACTTTTTAAAGGAGAGGGGCTTTAAGAGTCTCAGTACTTTTTAAGAGATCTTTAATTCAGGAAAAAGAGCATGTGGCTCAAAATGACTGCAGGCATTATTTCAGGGAAAAATTTAATTATAAAAACTGTCTAAAGTAAACAAAACCAGTGGAAATCTAGCCCAACATGCTGGGAGGGATGGCATCGTGGCTCAGGGACAGTGTCTGCCATTCACTCCACAGCGGCCATCCCGGGCACCAAGTTTATTTGGAAGTGATGTGATAGTTCAGGACAAATCCCATAAGCCCGTCCTGCCCATCTTGAGAAGCCTTAATGTAAAACATAGTGATCAAGAGATTTTATGTGACCTACAAAACTCCCTGGAAGCAGGCCAGGCTGTTATCAGCGTGAATGGTCTCACCCGCTCCCTGTCACGCACCACCCCCCTCCCTGACCCACTGGCACTGGCCCTGACCTCACAAGCACAGAAATTCTGTTACCTGCCAGGAACTTCCATAGAATTTCCTGGAGGAGAGCCCGGGATTATAAATTTAAATTGAGACACGATCCCACTTCCACAGCACAAGGTTATGGCTTTCAGCTGCTCAGCAACCAGCGGCCAGTATGTGGTTAATATTTAGTGTCCCCTCAGCCAGTGCCAGGAAGGAGCCGTCCTTGGAAACTGGGACCTTTGTGGTTCTCTGAACGGGCCTGCCTGGTATGCAGGGAAGGCATACCCCTCTCCCTCATTCATTCATTCATTGATTCATTCACTGATTCATTCATTCATTCATTCCTTACATCTCCTGAGAGCTCATTTAAAAAGCAGGTGCTGCAGCAGGCAGTGGGGAGGAACCCCTGGATAAAAGGAAGTTCTGTCCTTAGGGTTCAGTCTACCAGGATGGACAGACACAAAATGGGAGTGGCAGGTGGGGGCGAGGCTGTAGGTGGGCTTGGGGCTGGCCCCGTGAATGTCTGACCACCACTGTCACCTCCATAGCAGCAGGACAGCTTCTCCGGAACTTGTATAAATGCAGCGTGTCCTCCTTGCCCCAGACCTGCTTGATCAAAGTCTGTATTTCAGCAAGATCCCCCAGTTTTTTTTTTTTTTTTTTTTGAGACGGAGTCTCGCTCTGTTGCCCAAGCTGGAGTGCAGTGGCGCGATCTCGGCTCACTGCAAGCTCCGCCTCCTGGGTTCACGCCATTCTCCTGCCTCAGCCTCTCCGAGTAGCTGAGACTACAGGCGCCCGCCACCACGCCCGGCTAATTTTTTTGTATTTTTAGTAGAGACGGGGTTTCACTGTGGTCTCGATCTCCTGACCTTGTGATCTGCCCGCCTCGGCCTCCCAAAGTGCTGGGATTACAAGCGTGAGCCACCGCGCCTGGCAAGATCCCCCAAGTCTTGCACACACTAGGGAAGTTAGGGATGACCATGACCAGTGGCCCGTGAGGCCTCGGGACAAGAAATCCTCCTCCAGGCTGGCTTGGGGAGACAGGCAGGGCCCAACAATGCCTTCTCCAGCCACACAACCATTTCCCACTAGAACCTTTCCTCCTCACCTCTTTCAGGCCTAGCAGGGTGGGCTGCTGGCTGTGTGTAAAGGTGGGATGAGGGCTCTGCTAGAGCCAACACCAGCCCTGCCAGCTCGCTTGTCCCTTGTGCAAACACTCATCTTGGGCTCACCAGGCCCTACCTGACATGAACCAAGCTGTTAACATCCCCCACCCTCCTGTGGCCTGGCCCACAGACATGGCCCGGCATGGCCATGTTCTGTCTGCAGAACATCCCTCTTCACAACATGCCTCAGGAAGCCTGCCCGGCCCTGTCCCCCTGCCTCGGGGTGAAGGTCATGGCAGACGTGGGGTTCCACTCAGGGGAGTGCAGGTCTGAGCAGAAACCCCCCAGCTTCCCAAGAAGGGCTGGCTGGTGGGTCTCTGTTCCTTAGCCACCCCCAGCCCAGTGACTGGCCCACCCCCCATTGGCCCAGCAAGCCCATCTAAGTGCCTTTGGCTCCCTGCACGGCACCCCACTCCACCCCCGTGAAGATGAGCCCTCCCTCCCCCTGCCTTGCAGGGTGACATGTCAGCACCTGACAAGCAGGTTCCTGCACCCTGAGCTGGGGGCCATCACGACCTCCTTTAGGTGGGTGTGGCACCGGCACAGCACCCAGGGACCTATGGCCCCACTCTGTGGCACAGCCTCAGCTCCCAACAAGGGACAGGGTGTTCCCAGGGTGACCAGATGAACAAAGGGCAAGGGGGTATCCAGCCCTGGGGTGATACCACAGCCCCAGAAAAGGGGGCAAGCCCCCATGTCCTCAGAGCCAGGAATCTCCTCCTAAGTCTATGATGGCTGGGGATGGGGGAGAGGCTGGCTGAGCCCATCATGTGAGGGTGCTGAGCCCTGAGCCCGCACACTCCTGTGGAGTAGCTCCTTTAGCAAGCTGAGGTCTGGAGCTCACTGGCCACCCCTGCCCAGTCTTGGACTTCAAACAACTGCAGGCAAGTCAGGCTGTGAGAGAGCCCTCACCCAGTGAGTCAGAAGACACCTGGGTCTCACTTGGTTCTGCCTCTTGCAAGTGACACTTCCCTCTCCATGGCTCCTGCATGGCAGGGCAGAGGAATCCCTGTCCCACAGCCTCTCAGGGCTGCCTGGTGAGGTGAGACTTCAGTGCTGAGGAGGCTCGGGCACCTTAGACAGCCGGCTGGGTGCAAGGGGATCAGGCAGCCCTGCTGATCTGAAAGTGCTCAGCTCAGGCCTCGGGAACAGTGACCTTCCTGAGAGCACTCATAGCCACCCTGCATGCCCCTAGGATGGAGAGAGAGGTTTGCCCCGACAGCCTGCGTCCCCTGCACCAGGTCCCATTCCCACCTCAGAGAAGGAAATGGAGTTGTTTGCCAGGAGCTGCTCCAGGGCTGTCATTTGGTGGGGCAGGAGCATCCTGCTGTCAGATCACAAGCTGCCTCTTCAGAGCCAGCCGCCCACATCCAGCAGCCCCCAAAACCCAGATGGCAGCAGCACCACGGCCTCCTGAGGCCAGATGGATGCTCTGACAGGATGCAACCTTGAAGGGGCTAGGAGCGTGCAGGAGTGATTTTCTTTTGGATTGTAGGGCCTTAAAGGACAGTACTTCCTGGGGTCCCCAAAGCTGGGAAGATAAGGGCAGCAAATAGGCCGCCCGTGCCTTCATCTCGCAGCTCCCAGATGGAAGCAATGGCAAACTTGAAACATCTGCCTGACCTGACAGCTTTCTGAGGAAAGAGTGGGAGCCCATTACAGAGGAGACAATCTCAGTAAACAGGTCCTGAAATGTGACACCCGAACATTCACAAACCCCCCCAAGGGCAGACTGGGTCTGCTGGGGGCCCGGCAAGGCTGGAGAGCGCCCACTTCCTCCTCTTGCCTTGGTGGAGGTTCCAGGGTGGGGGCTGTGAGTTCAAGAGGAACCAGCGCCAAGGACTGATGGACCCCCTTGCACGGTGAGCAGCTGCTTCTCTCGTGCACACAGATGTTGTGCTGCTGGAGGAAAGGGAAACTCACAAGGATTTCTGACTTGTGTGTCATCATGTGTCTTTGTAAAGCAACAGACCCTGGAAGCCAAATTCCTATTCTTTGAGTCCAAGCGCTTTTGTGGATATGAAGGAGGAGCCCTAATACTCATGGCTGACAAACCCTGTACACCAGACCAGACTCTGCAAGGCCCCCCGGCCCATCTCTGTAGTCCTGAGGAGGCCGGAGGCTCTGGCTGCATCTATTCATAGCCCCTGTAGTACTTGACCTGGGCTGGTTTTATGGCTCAATTCCCAAACTACAAAATGCAGAGGAAGTGACGTGGCAGCCTTTTCAGGTGAGGTCACAGAAGCGTTGCAGCTTCTGCCTGAGCCCTCGGAATGCTTGCTCTAGGAGAGCTGAGGTCTGACTGCCCCAAACCATCCTGGGGTCAGAGGCCCACGCTAGCCCCTGCTACAGTAGGGGAGATGGAGACAGGCACAGAGACTGGTCCAGCCAGTCCCAGCTGTTTTGGCCATCACATGTGAGCGATGAAACCACTGGGGACACCCAGCCCAGCTGACATGCAACTGCAAAGACCAGAGGGCCCCAGCAGCAGTGCCCAGCTGAGCGGGACCAGCCAACCAGCAGAACCGACAGACTGAAAAACGTCAATACCTCGCTGCTTTAAACCACTAAGCTAATGGAGCCAATGGCCCAGCCTGGCCCCTGGGGAGCTAACCCATATCACTGTAACTCCACTTCCTCCCTCAGACGCTACCCTGGGACAAAGCAGGGAAAGAGAAAGGGGAAAGAAAGAGTTTACCCAAGTAACTACCCACTGAGCCTTAAAGCTCCCCCCGACAGAGGGACCAACAGCAGCCTGCACAGAGGCCCCCCGGACAGGTGCAGACTCAAGATGAGAACAGCTCTAGGAAGGTCAGGTGGGAGACCAGAGCTGCCCAACAATGAAAGGAGGTGAAGACGGTCCCATGGAAAAGGAGGAGACAGTCTGCAGGCTGGGAGGCACCCCAGCTTCAGGCAGCACCTGGAGTGAAGTGAGTCAAGCCAGAAAGCAATTCCTTATGCTTCATCCAGTCTCTCTACCTGCCTTCAAGAAACACTCCTAGAAAAATCCTATGACAGAGAAAAAGGACACAGTTATCAGTTCCCCAAGTTAGTCCTACCACTGAGCAACTTCTTTTTTTAGAGACAGGGGCTCACTCTTGTCAGGCTGGAGTGCAACGGTGTGATCATAGTTCATTGTAGCCTGGAACTCCTGGGCTCCAGTGATCCTCCCACCTCAGCCTCCCAAGATGCTGGGACCACAGGCAAGCACTACCACGCCTGGCTAATTTTTTTCAATTTTCAATTTTTGATATTGAGAAAGGGTCTCTCACTCTGTTGCCTATGCTGGAGCACAGTGGCATGATCATGGCTCGCTGCATTTTTAAAGTTTTTGTACAGGTGGGGTCTCGCTGTGTTGCCCAGGCCAGTCCGGGCAATATTTGTGTGGCAGGCCCCTGTGTAGTGGATGTGCTGACATACAATTCTGGCAGCATTTACTGCAACCTGGATGTGGGGGCTGCTCACTGGGACCCCACACAGTCCTCCCTCCTTTCCCAAGGGGTGGTGTTCACTCAGAGACACTCAATTGATAGAAAGGGAGCTCTGTTGTCTAGACACAGGCTGTGCCCCAAAACTCAAAAACTAGGCTGGGCGTGGTGGCTAACACCTGTAATTCCAGCACTTTGGGGGGCCGAGGCGGGCAGATCATGAAGTCAAGAGATCGAGACCATCCTGGCTAACATGGTGAAACCCTGTCTCTACTAAAAATACAAAAAAAAAAAAAAAAAAATTAGCCGGGTATGGTGGCGGGCACCTGTAGTCCCAGCTACTCGGGAGGCTGAGGCAGGAGAATGGCATGAACCCAGGAGGTGGAGCTTGCAGTGAGCCAAGATCGTGCCACTGCACTCCATGCTGGGTGACAGAGCAAGACTCAGTACCCCACCCCCCCCAAAAAAAAAACAACACTGGAGAACTCCTGGGGGTTGTCTGCTGTCCTCCCGAGCCACCCCGCTCCCCATGCCCTGAGGCCCACCTGCTTCTCGCCCGCTGCGGCCCCTCTGCGGTTCCCTCAACTCCCTTCTTAGCATCCATCACACTCCTCCCGCCACGTAACTTGAGCTCCTCTTGGCGGGGATGTGAGAGAGAAGCCCAGAGCCTGCTTTGTGGGGCCCAGGAAGACAGAACACATTCTGCTTCTCTGCCACAGAGGCCGTGGAGGTGAGCAGCTGGGATGCATTTTTGAAACTCAGCCATCATTCTTCCTGGAGACTTCAGGTCCAACGACCGCTCTGGGACTCCATTATGGTGAGCACTGCCACAGTGCTGGCTAAAGAGCTCAGGAAAAAGAGAGAGAGTCTGTGTGGCTGGCCCAGACCTCTGAGCCGATCCCTGCCCGCTCTCCTTTCCCTAGTACAGAAGGGAGCAGTCCCAGGTCCCCAGCTAGAGCAGAGGAGCCCCATGCAGCGCCCGCCCCCAGCATCAGCACAGCCAGCGCTGCCAGAACGCCTTCTAGGAACGCAACAGCCCCTGAAGTCAAAGGGCCCAGCCAAGGAGGCCCACAGGACCTCACTGTGACAGGGGCCAGTCTCGGGGGCGTGCAGAATAGCTTGGCTGAGGGTAGTAGAGACAAGCCTAGGAGACCTTAGTACCATGCTCATGTGGGCCAGCAGCCTCTACCTGCCCACAGAGGCCACTGCAGCCCAACCTTGCCAGCAGCTGACACCACAGGGAAGGCCACATCAAATCCAGCACGCTCTGCTTAGAAATACAGGAAGACACATGCATTAGAAATGAATGACTACAATTGAAGAACTGAAAGGCTAACTTTTCAGGTTTCGAAAATCCAGTAAACACCTGCTGGGCCTTTATGATAGCCATTCCTAGGCCAACCACCAAAATTCACCTTTCCACATAATCCTCTCCACAGATCCATCATCACCCCCAGTTCCCAGTCCAGGGAACAATCTTAAGGGAGGGCCACATGACTCCCTAAGGTCACACACCAGGACCTGCAGACAACCTGGGCTCCTACAGCACCTGAGCTCCTGTGTGGACCCCTCACTGTGCCAGGACCCTGGGGGAACCCAAAAGAGGAGGTGTGGGGTTAGAGAGGATAGGCCTCATGTGACTGGCAGCTGCTAATTCAGGTCATCAAATATCTTTATTTGGAGACAAGCGTCTCCCTCTATTGCCCAGGATGGAGTGCAGTGGCGCGATCTTGGCTCACTGCAAACTGTGCCTCCCAGGTTCAACTGATTCTCCGGCCTCAGCCTCTCCAGTAACTGGGACTACAGGCACCCACCACCACACCTGGCTAATTTTTGTATTTTTAGTAGAGACAGAGTTTCACCACATTGGTCAAGCTGGTCTCAAACTCCTGGGCTCAAGTGATCTGCCTACCTCGGCCTCCCAAAGTGCTGAGATACAGGCATGAGCCACTGTGCTTGGTCATATTTTATTTTTTTTTGAGACAGGGTCTCATTCTGTAACCCAGGCTGGAGTGCAGTGGTACAATCACAGCTCACTACAGCCTCGACCTCCTGGGCTCAAGTGATCCTCCCACCTCAGACTCCTGAGTAGCTGGGAGTACAGGCACGAGCCGCCACACCCAGCGAATTAATTTGTTATTTATCGGTAGACATGGGAACCACTATGTATTGCTCAGGCTTGGTCTTGAACTCTTGGGATCAGGTGATCCTTCCACCTCAGCCTCCCAAAGTGCTGTAACAGGCGTGAGCCACTGAGCCCCACTATGTCATTTTTGGAATAGTGAACCTTTATTTATGGCTGAAGGATCCTGGACAGCCAGTAGCATCCACAAGCTAAGTCCCTGAGGTGTGAAGGAGGGGGCAGTGTGAGGACACAGATGTGGCCCTCGGACTCTATCAAGAAACGATAATTTACCCAAATCACAAGACAAGTCAGGGGATGGTCAGAAACAAAATATGGTTGGGTGCGATGGTTCATGCCTGCAATCCCAGCGCTTTGGGAGGCTGAGGTGAGAGGATGACCTGAGCCTTGGAGTTCAAGACCAACCTGGGCAACACAGTGAGACCCTGTCTCTAAAAAAATTAAAAAGCTGGGCATGGCGGCAAGCACCTGTAGTCCCAGCTACTCAAGAGACTGAGGCAGAAGGATCACTTGAGCCCAGGAGCTGGAGGCTACAGTGAGCTATGATTGTACCACTGCATTCCAGCCTGGGAGACAGAGCAAGACCCTGTCTTTTAAAAAAGGAAAGAAACAAAACTCAGAGGTGGTGGAGTGGGCCAATGCCTGCTGGAAGGGGTAGGATGGGGTTGTGGTGCTCAGGAATCCAGGCTCCTGAGGGCCTGGTGTGGGGAGAGTAAAGGACAAAGAAGAGGAGAAACCCTGGCCACCGACCACAGCACCCCTCCTGAAGCTGGTCCCTACACCCATGCCAGGCCCACCTTCCTCCAGGGAGAAAACACCCTCCTCAAGCAGGGTGGAGGAAGGACTCTCTACAGCAAATGAACTGAAGGCATCTCCTGGGAGAGATGCCAGCTTCCTCGCCAGTACACAGGGAGAGAGAAGTCACCTGTGTGCATGAAAGCCACAAACATGAAACACACACTGCTTCTGAAACGACCACAAACTTTCTTAATGAATGGAAAGTGCTCGCTGTGCCTGGAAACCTCCTGCCCCTCTTTTAAACATCTGCATCACAAGTGGCTGGATCCCCATCACTTGCACCTGTCCTCCTAGCCAGCTAGGTACACCCACACCCCAATCAGACCTGCTCCAGTTGCTCTGTGCAGAATGGCCGCAGGTGACCCACGAGTACCACTGAGGGGGCTGGGTGCACCTCTGCAGGTGTTGGGGCGACTGGCCCATTCACCAAACCTCAATGAGGCCAAGTTTCTTCATCTGCAGAAGGGGACGCCACTCACCTCAGGGGGCAGTCATGAAATGCGATTAATCCTCAACCTCTGAGTAGTGTCTCTGTGGTATCCCATGACAAAGTACAACAGGATGAAGCCCTCCTGCTGCATACTGCAGTGGAATGGCGCCATGAAGAGAAGCGCACGCGTGAGCATTCATGCAAAGCCTGGTGCTTCATGAAAAACACCCGAGGGTATCTGGTACCAGTGATAAAGTACGAGCTTCCAATAATCAAAACTCAGAATTTTGGAAAACTTATATTTGCTACTTGCTGTGAGCTCAACAACTTCCCAACGGATAGGTGGTGACATTGACAAATCTGATTTTGTGACACTAAATGATGATATGTGTATCTGAAACGTCTCTATAACTCAGTAAACTACTATTTTCCAACGTTCAATGGTATTACAAACTCATATGTGAGTAAAATGTCATTCAGGGGAAGAAAAGATAAAACTGTCAGGCAGAAGAATCCCAAATAATTTACGCAGACAATTCACCTTTGAAGAGGTGAGCATGAGTCCCCATTCCTCAAGAGTGGGCTGTGTCGCCAGGCACGGTGGCTCACACCTGGAATCCTAGCACTTTGGGAGCCGAGGCGGGTGGATCACAGGAGGCCAGGAGTTTGAGACCAGCCTGGCCAACTTGGTGAACAACCCCTTCTCTGAAGTGCCTGTAATCCCAGCTACTCACAAGGCTAAGGCAGGAGAATCACTGGAACCTGGGAGGCAGAGGTTGCAGTGAGCTGAGATCATGCCATTGCACTCCAGCCTAGGTAACGCAGTGAGACTCCATCTCAAAAAAAAAGAAAAAAAAGAGTGGGCCACACATAGTAACTTCCTTCCAAAGAGGACAGTATGGAAAGGGTGGAGCAGGGGAAGGAGGGGAGAGTAACTTTACAGTAAAAAAAAACCTGACAAATGGCACCTTACCCAGATATCGTTCAGTCAAGACCAGCAGTACCTTTGATATGATGTGACGAGAAGAGCACTTCACCCTCTGTGGTCTTCCTCCCCCAAATCCATCACCTGCCTGTGGAAAAGCATCTGACAAATCCCAATGCACTGACGTTCTACAGAACACTTGACCTCTGCTCCTCAAAACTGACAAGGTAACCCAAAACAAAGAAAGTACGAGAAACTGTCATAGTCCAAGGAATCTAAGGAGATGCAACGACAAAATATAACGTAAGGGAAACAGGACAGCTGGAAAAAACTGAGGAAATCAGAATAAACTATGAACTTGGTTAAAATAATACATGGACCCTGGGTCACTACTTGTGACCCATGTTCTGCAGTGTGTTAACAATGTGGAGACTGGGGTGGGGTTTGCAGGACTGATCTTTGCAACTTTTCTGTGAGTCTAAGACTATTCTAAAATTAAAAGTTAGTTTTAAAAAGATTTTTTTGTTCAAAGTGCAAAAGAGTCCCACGGATTTTAATGTAACCACGTACAAAAAGCTCAATGATGAGGTTTCAGAGTCTAAGGGCCAACTCACCGGTAGCGACTCGCCACTCTGGATTTTGGTTTCTCATTACAGGAGAAAATGCACAACGATCCAAAAAGCCTATGGAAACGCTCCTCCACTCTCTAACTTCTTCTCCATGCTAGTTACATTTTCTTCACCATGCTTCAAACCCTCACAAAGAATGCAAGAGGATGGACACAGAAACAACCACGGGAACCTAGCAGCTGCCTTCTTAGTAAGCTGAGTATTAAAGAGATTTGCAAAATAGATTTTTAATAAAAAGTTATTTATGCTAATATGTCACAGGTCTATTATAGTCATCTTTAAATGAATTAATAATACTTTTTTTTTTTTTGAGACAA
This sequence comes from Symphalangus syndactylus, assembly GCF_028878055.3. Taxonomy (NCBI): domain Eukaryota; kingdom Metazoa; phylum Chordata; class Mammalia; order Primates; family Hylobatidae; genus Symphalangus; species Symphalangus syndactylus. The sequence continues at coordinate 45,677,717 of NC_072435.2, read as the reverse complement.
GGTCTCAACTCAGGTTGTCCAGCCTGGAGTACAGTGGTGCCATCTCAGCTGACTGCAGCCTCTGCCTCCCGGCCCAGGTGATTCTCCCACCTTAGCCTCCCGAACAGCTGGGACTACAAGGGTACACCACCACTCTCTGCAATTTTTTTGGATTTTTAGTAGAGACAGTTTTGCTATGTTGCCCGGGCTGAAATTTTTTTCTTTTTTTTTTTTTGAGACAGAGTCTCACTCTGTTGCCCAGGCTGGAGTGCAGTGGTGTGATCTTGGCTCACTGCAACCTCTTTCTCCTGGGTTCAAGTGATGCTTGTGCCTCAGTTTCCCAAGTAGTTGGGATTACAGAAGTGCGCCACCATACCCAGCTACTTTTTGTAGCAACGAGGTTTTGCTATGTTGCTCAGGCTGGTCTGAAACTCCTGGCCTCATGTGATCTGCCCACCTCGGCCTCCCAAAGTGCTGGGATTACAGGCATGAATCACTGCGCCTGGCCAGTATTTTCAAATTTTCTAACACAGTAAATGTCAACAGACATATCCCACAAATCCAACTGCTGCCTGGGGCCCAGAGATGGAAAAGGGGAGGAGGTGCCAGTGCTTCGGGAAAAGGATTTCCCGTCTCTGGCAGCCCCGACAGTAGTGCAGAGGCTGGGATCCTGGGTCCTGTCCTGTTGATAGTATCATGGCCCATGTAACTTTCTTTTTGCTGCCAAAGTTGTATTTTGAAAAGGGAGAAGTACTAAAAATTTAATAGGATTCACCCCGAAGATATGCTATAATTGCTTATAAAACCTATTTAATCATCAGCCAACAAAATTTGGTCACCTTAAGGTTCTCACAGCCTTATGTGGCAACTGTACAGCCTCTATGTTTACCTAAGTCACAGAAAGTGGGCGTCGGCCTATGGCTGTGGATCAAACACAGGAACATGGCTAGCCAGGTCACCCAGGACCTCAGTGTGAGGACGCTATTCTGAATCTTGTGCCCCACTGCCCCTAGACTGCTGGTCTCCGGGACTAGGAGTCTCCTTCCTTCTTCAGCAAGTTGGCCGCCTCTCTCCTGTCCAAATGCCTGAGAGATCCTGGGCTCCACCTAGGCTCAGAGCATCAACTCTCCCTTCTCCAGAGGGGGGTCCCAAACCCAAGGCCCAGTCCCAACTCTATGTTCCACTCTTCCCGCATCCAACAATCTATCCCAGCCCACCTTTCCGGTCTTTGCTCCCACCACCATGTACCTTCAGACTCTGACCCCTGTACCCGGTGCACCATGATTTCTGGGCCGCAGTCCCCCAGAGAGTGCCCTCAGACCACTCTTCCTTCCCACACCGCCTGCAGACACGCCAAGTCTCCTGGAGGCCTGGACTGATGGCTCTGTTTAGAATGCTCTTTGTACGAAAGCTATCAGGGCCCTGCCTTGAGGAATTCTGCATGGCATCAAGTCTCAGTCCCATGAACCCCCAAAGCTTTTCAATTTGATTACATCACAACTGTTTTAAAGATATAAGCTCTAAAAATCCGCAGTCCTATGGCATGGGTCCCAAGCAAGGGAGGGACATAGCAACATCTGGTATGTCTCCCATCTTTCCACCCATCAGACGTCTCCTCCCTTGTCTCCCACCCTCCAGAGAGAACGGTGGCATCTGCCCGAGCCTCAGCCACAGGGAACTCAGCGTTTCCAAAGGCAGCAGATCCAGCTTGGCTTCAGGCGTTACCCTGCCTTCCTCTCAGCACTGTGACTTTACACTATGGTGGAGCCTCAATTCACAGAGGAGACAAGAGGCATTCACAAAGTGGGGGCAGACTGTCCCAGGCCACAAACAGATTTAGTACATGGCCGATCCAGGCTGTCAGACACCCCATGTTCTTTTTTCTACCACCAGCTGCCCCCTCAGACTCACAAATTATAATTCATATGCTCATCTTAAGAGAGAGAAGAAAAACCTCAGAAAGATCTCTTCTAACCAGGTGGGCTTTTCTTTTTTTCCAGGGGCACATTCTGCTAACCGGGAGAACACTGCCCGCCCTGGGTGTGACGCCTGCCTGTCCCACCCAGGATCACACATGCTCCTCCAGGTTCCCAGGTATCCACTCCCTCTGTTTCTACCTGTCCTGCACACAGAGACCCCCAAGGCCTGGCGCCCACTGCCCTTCGCTCCACTCCTTCACCACGTTAGGGGACCATGAGGGACAGGACTGGCTCTCGGCCTAAGGAGCACTCAGAAGCCGCCCCGTAGCCTCCAGGTTGGTTTCAGTGCAACTGCTTGCAGCATGGCAGGGAAACTGGCTGCAGACTGAAAAGCAACATAGCTAAACTCAGTTTCAGTGGGCACAGCAGAGTGCTGGTCAGACACCCTCCCTGTCTTGTCCCTGTGTATGGGACATTTAAATAACCCGCTACAGCAGCTGGGGCATCAGTTACAGGAAGAGGAGCCTGTCAGTGAGTGACAAATAAGACAACAGCAGGAATACATGCTGCGAGGAGATATCAGAAGCCGCAGCAGCAAAACAGAAAGCAAGTCATTTAAAAAGAAGGAAGAGGTCTGCTTAATCTGCAAGTCTGCTCAATTTATAGATGTGTGAGAGGAGTTCAGACAGAGAAGGCCAAACATTTACTGGTGATTACCTCGATGTCCATATAGAGTGTGGCCTCTGGTTTTCTGTCAGAGCCACCACAGGATAATAACATCCCCAGAGAGCCTGCACTGTCCAAGAGAGAAGCCCCATTTCAAAGTCAGGGATCCTGAGTCCCCTCCATGACCAGAGGAGGGTGTCTAAAGGCAACAGGGAGCTGGCAACACCTTGGAGAAGCTGAAGTTCAGGAAGACCAGGAGTGATGCTCTTTTACCTGGCACCGGGCTGGCTCATGCTACGGCCCTCATGTGAGCTGAGGACTTGGGGAGTTAGAAACAGGGCAGTCTGTTATCCTGGTGCCCCTATATAATCTAACGATTCTTAGAAGTACAGGCGGACCCCTCACATTTCAGCGATTTCTGGGATTAGAGTCCCAGATAAAGGGAAATGGGATGAGGAGCCTGCAGGAAAGGGGTGACATAGAGAACAAGGAGGAGACAGACGGTGGCCACTGAGGTTTGGAGAGGCAGCGGCTAAGGCAGGGAAGGGAGCACAAAACAAATTGCCAAGGGAACATACCTCTCAGTTCCCAAGAGCTAAGAAATGCCCGTGGGCTGTGGATTTCTAGTCAGAGCTGGTGAAGGCACTCCCTGGGGCCACCCAGCCTCTCCTGGAAGTTGCCCAGCAGCAGACAGAGAATTAGCAAGTGAAAGGCAGCAGCCAGCCCTCAACAGGTGCTGGGGAGGGGCTGGGGCAGCGGAGGAGGGGGCTCCAGAGAGCCGCCCACAGAGTACCCCGCTCCGGAGCCCCTTGTCTGGACCCTGACTCTGGGACAGGCCAGTGGTCACACAAAGGGAAAACGGCTTCTTGCTGCGGGACTTCCAAAGCTCTGGCATCCTGATGGGGGATTTAGGGGTTCAATCCCTGCCAAGAGGGCTGTAGGAGGCAGCCAGTGTGAGGGCCACAAACCATGTCCCTGGGCTGTGAGAACCCAGCCCTTTCCTGAGCCCTCACGTCGACAGCTGTGCCACATTAGTCCATCGTCCATCTCATTCAAGGACGTGCATTCCTGTAGACAGCCGGCCGGCAGGCTGGGCGCAGCTGCGGGGAGGCATAGTCCTGAGAGCAGGGGGTGGAAGCTCAGCTCTGCACATCGCTGTGAAGACACCCCCTCCACCCGTATGCAGGAAGCCAACACAACGATGACAGGGGTTCTGTGGCACCAGCAACTGTCCAAGCATCCGCTATGTGACTGACAAGCACAAGGGGCAGTGGGCTCTTCTGCCTGGTGTCGTGCTTCCATCAAAGAGGGGCAAGGGTGATGGGCTTAAGACACAGCCACACATGTAGGCCAAGTCTGGACCCCAACCTCTCCGGGGACCCAGTGGCTAAAACTATAAAGACTGAGAACAACAAGTGAAGATGGTGTGCTGGACTGCCACGCCTTAAGTGTGAAAAGCACAGACCGTTTTGCGGGAAAAGCCCAGTCGTTTCTTTAAAATGACTAACCACACACACAATTTGTAACCCTGCACTTCAACCTCAGTGTTTACCAAGAGAAATGCTGACCCGCGCCCACAAAGAGACCATCTGTAGGGACCTGCACAGCAGTGGGTGCTCACACCAGCCCCAAACTGGAGGCTGCACAGATGTCTACTGACAGGTGAGAAGTGCCCTGTGCACACCACTCAGAGGTACACCAATATACACCAGGGGCAAATCCCAAAACACTCAGAAGGAAGACAGACCCCAAAGAGCACTGACTCTGTGAGTGCATCCCCGGAAAACCGGAAAAGAGGCAAGACCAGTCTCATGAGGGGAAACACCAAAACAGGAAGGGCTGGGAGTGCGTGAGGGCCCTTCTGGAGTGGGATGGTAAAGTTTCTGGGCAGTGATAAAGTTTGTGACCTAAATCAGGGTTTGACTCACAGGTGCATGCGTGAGTCAGAACTCATCGTCTTAGGCACACCAGGTGAGCCCCATGCTCACGTGGTTGTGCGGGTTGGGGGCAATTCCAGTGTCAACCTCACCCTCCTCTTCCTTCCCTGTAAAAAGCATCTGTCCAAACAGCAAGGACTCTGTCCATGATCTTCAGAGAGTCATCTTGCAAAAATTATGCGATGCACACCTATTTTCCAGCTGGCCCCATTTTGGCACAGAACAAAACAAAGCTGTCCACACTCCCACGTTCTAGACAACTGGGTGGCTGGATGTCTAGGAAGAAGCAATATCACATTACTTTCTGATTTGTTTTTGGTTTTGGAAGGCTTGGGTGTTAATATGTGTCTTTTTTTGTTGTTTTGTTTTTTGTTTTTTGAGACGGAGTCTCGCTCTGTCGCCCAGGCTGGAGTGCAGTGGTATGATCTGGGCTCACTGCAAGCCTCCCGAGTTCACGCCATTCTCCTGCCTCAGCCACCCAAGTAGCTGGGACTACAGGTGCCCGCCACTATGCCTGGCTAATTTTTGTTTTTTGGTTTTTTTTTAGTAGAGATGGGATTTCACTGTGTTAGCCAGGATGGTCTCGATCTCCTGACCTCGTGATCTGCCCGCCTCGGCCTCCCAAAGTGCTGGGATTACAGGTATGAGACACTGCGCCCGGCCTAACATGCATTTTAATGATGGGCACGCATGCTCACCGTGGTGGGTGGCCTAACCTGTCTTAATATCAAATGATCAGCCAGTGCATTCTCTGGGCAGGGAAGTGACACAGATATGTCACCCCACCGCCCCCTTGGTGACTGCCAAAGTCTAAAAAGAAAGACAATGGCAATGATTCTAATTGTCATCAAGGACACCAGTGTCACCAACTGTGACTGGCTTTGCAGGCCCAGTAAACAGACTACATTTCCAGTGCATTTTACAGTCTGTCACTGGCCACAAGTGCTTGACCAGGGAGCTGAAGGCCAAAAAAAACTAAAGCCAAGATCAGATCTAACAGCACAGATGCTACTTTGAGCCCCAAAGTGGCCCAGGGCCCTGTCCAGACCATGGGGCAGGCCTTTGGTCCAAGTGCTGCCCCCTCCCACAGCAGACAAGCCACTCATGGTACAAGGGGAGGTGGGGAGAGAAGAGCAAGACACAAGAGCTGCCTGAACGCCACACACCACTAACAGGTGGACAACTTGCCAGATATCCACCTAGGCTGTGTTGAAGTCTGCCCAATCCATGGACCATGGAAGCCACAGCCCAGTCTCCTCCCACGTGAAATAAGGAAATGGAGATGGTGAGCCACACCGGCAATGGCAAGTCCTTCTTTCCAAGACCTCTGCACTTTCCTTCACAACACAGTCTTCCAAAAAAACAGTGCATAATCAGATCCTGTATTGATTACCTCTCCACCAGAGATCAGCATAGTAACCTGACATACAGCAGGTCTGGCCCTGGACCACTGACAATCCAGAAAGAGTTGACACCTCAGAAAAGGCACACACAAACACATCCTCAGTGAGGTGTGGCCATTCAGAGAGTTCTCATTCCCTCACCCCATGCAGGCCCAAGCTGACTGAGGGACCCTCAGTCCTTACCTTTCGGTTGCAGGACCCCTGGAGCAAAGCCGTATTTTTACCGAGCAACATGCTCTTCCATCCAAAAAAAAACCAAATCAAGGCTGGGTACAGTGGCTCACACCTGTAATCCCAGCACTTTGGGAGGCTGAGGTGGGTAGATCACCTGAGGTCAGGAGTTCAAGACCAGCCAGGCCTACATGGTGAAACTCTGTCTCTACTAAAAATACAAAAATTAGCCGGGCGTGGTGGCAGGTGCCTGTGCCTGTAATCCCAGCTACTTGGGAGGCTGAGGCAGGAGAAACGCTTGAACCTGAGAGGCAGAGGTTGCAGTGAGCTGAGACCACGCCACCGCACTCCAGTCTGAGCAACAAGAATGAAACTCCATCTCAAAAAAAAAAAAAAAAACAGAAAAGAAAACAAATCAACCTATTTCCATCTGGGTGTTGCCAGTTATTTCTGAAGATCAATCATTTGACAGAAAGAGACTCTCCTCTACAGAAAAGTGCAGGACTGGATCTGCTACTTATCACAAACAAAACAGAAAGAACCAGCCCGGTGCCATGGCTCATCTATAATCCCAGCACTTTGGGAGGCTGAGGCAGGAGGCTCACTTGAGATCAGGAGTTCAGGACCAGTCTGGGGAGCATAATAAACCTCATCTCTGCAAAAAAAAATTTTTTTTTTTTGAGACGGAGTCTTGCTCTGTCGCCCAGGCTGGAGTGCAGTGGCGCAATCTGGCTCACTGCAAGCTCCGCCTCCTGGGTTCACACCATTCTCCTGCCTCAGCCTCTCCGAGTAGCTGGGATTACAGGCGCCCGCCACCACGCCCGGCTAATTTTTTTGTATTTTTAGTAGAGACGGGGTTTCACTGTGGTCTCGATCTCCTGACCTTGTGATCCACCCGCCTCGGCCTCCCAAAGTGCTGGGATTACAAGCGTGAGCCACCGCGCCCGGCCGCAAAAAATTTTTAAAAAGAACAACAAAAAAAACCCCATCCGGGCGTGGTAGCATGCATCTATGGTCCTAGTTACTTGGGTGGCTTGAGCCGAGGTGTTCAAGGCTGCAGTGAGCAACGACTGCATCACTGCACTCGTCTGGCCAACAGCGCAAGACCAACTCCAAAAAACAGAGAACCAAAAGCAGCTTCCTCTGCCTGCCAGCTCCAGCCTCATCTGACAGTCCAGACTCGGCATGGGGGCAGCACACGCCCACCACCTTTGTATTGGCCTCATAAAACCAACAGACTCACAACTTCTACCTCTGCGGGTTTTGTTTTTCTGTGTGCACATTTATGGATGCCAGAACAGAAACCAAACTATTTTAACCTTCATTTAATTATTTATTTTTAACATCCATATTGAGGTACACTTTACATACCGCAAAATTCAGCCACCGTAAGAGTACAATTCAATGATTTCAGTAAATTTGTGCAATCATCGCCACGATACAATTTTAAAATATTTCCATCTTCCCAAAATGTGCCCATGTGTTGTTAATCACTGCTCCTACCCACCCCCAGCCCTGTCCTAGTCAACCACTGGTCACTTTCCATCTCTCAAATAAATTTGCTTTTTGGGAGGACATGCCCTGTAAGTGAAACTATACAACAAGTAGTCCCTGGATCTGCTGTTTCCTCCTTAGCGTGGTAAGTCTGAGATTCAGCCATGTTATGGCACACATGAGTAGTTTATTCTTTATAAAGCTGAACAGTAATCTGGTATATAGAGTCGCAGGTTTGTTTTATCCATGGGACACTGGGTTGCTTCCACTTTTTTTTTTTTTTTTTGAGACAGTCTTGTTCTGTTGCCAGGCTAGAGTACAGCGGCGCGATCTCGGCTCACTGCAACCTCTGCCTCCCAAGTTCAAACAATTCTCCTTCCTCAGCCTCCCACGTAGCTGGGACTACAGGTGCATGCCACCACACCTGGCTAATTTCTGTATTTTTAGTAGAGACGGGGTTTCACCATGTTGGCCAGGCTGGTCTCAAACTCTTGACCTCAAGTGATCCGCCTGCCTCGGCCTCCCAATGTGCTGGGATTACAGGCATGAGCCACTGTGCTTGGCCCTGCTTCTACTTTTCGACCAGTATGAATCATGCTGCTACAGGTGTACCTGTCTGTGTGGACACATTTTCATTTCTCTTGGATAAATTGCTAAGTCATATGGTAAGTTTACATCTAACTCTGTAAGAAACGATCTGGGCTATTTTACATTCCTACCAGCAATGTATAAGGAATTCCAGCTTCTACACTTCCTCCTCAACACTTGTTACTTCCTTTTTTTGTTTGTTTTTTACAGCTATACTGGATCCTTGTTTTAGGGTCCAATGTATGATCAACGGAGAACGTTCACCTACAATTGAGAGGATGTATTCTGCATTCACCAGCTATTCTATAGACGTCAGTCAGGCTAAGTGAGTTAATAATGTTCTTCAAGTCCTCCATACCTTGCCAATTTTGTCTAGACGTTCTACTAATTATTGAGAGTGGGATATTGAAATCTCTAACTATAACTGATTAATTTCCATCAATCCTATCAAGTTTATGTTTTCAGGTATTTTGGGGCTCTGACTGTTATGTACATCTTCCTGAAATATCATGAAATGTCGCAGCTGGGCATGGTGGCTCACGCCTGTAATCTCAGCAATTTGGGAGGCTGAGGCGGGCGGATCACGAGGTCAGGAGTTCGAGATCAGCCTGGCCAACATGGTGAAACCCTGTCTCTACTAAAAATACAAAAAATTAGCCGGGCGTGGTGGTGGGCACCTGTAGTTTCAGCTACACAAGAGGCTGAGGCAGGAGAATCGCTGCAACCCACGAGGTGGAGGTTGCAGTAAGCTGAGATCGTGCCACTGCACTCCAGCCTGGGTGACAGAGTGAGACTCTGTCTCAAAAAAATAATAATTAAAAAAAAAAGTCACAGTTTGGCTCTAGTAATATTTTTTGTCTTAAAGTGTCTTTTATGTCTTATTAATACAGTTACTCCAGCTCTCAAATAGTTACTTATGGTATCTCTTTTTCCATACTTTTGTATTATTCCTTGAATCTAAAGGGCGTCACTTATAAACAACATATAATTAAGCTGAATCTTGCTTTTTTTTTTTTTTTTTGAGACGGAGTCTTGCTCTGTCGCCCAGGCTGGAGTGCAGTGGCATTATCTCAGCTTACTGCAACCTCTGCTTCACGGGTTCAAGTAATTCTCCTGCCTCAGCCTCCCAAGTAGTTGGGACTACAGGTGTGCGCCACCACGCCCGGCTAATTTTTGTATTTTTAGTAAAGCCAGGGTTTCACCATATTGGCCAGGCTATCAAACTCCTGACCTTGCGATCCACCCACCTTGGCCTCCCAAAATGCTGGCATTATAGGTGTGAGCCACTGTGCCCGGCCTGAATCTTGCTTCTTTACAGTATCTGATAGTCCTTGCCTTTTGATTGGGGTATTTAGATCCTTCATAGTTACTGCATTATTGACATGGCTGGATTGACATTTGCCATTTTGTTTTCTACATGTCCTCTTTTTTGTTCCTTTATTTCTCAGTGAATAAAGAAACTGCTTCTTTCGTGTTAAATATTTTTTAGTGTACAACTTTAATTCTTCTGATGATCTGATTTTTTTTTTTTTTTGAGATGGAGTCTCATTCTGTCGCCCAGGCTGGAGTGCAGTGGCGCGATCTTGGCTCACTGCGAGCTCCGCCTCCCGGGTTCACGCTATTTTCCTGCCTCAGCCTCCCAAGTAGCTGGGACTACAGGCGCCCACCACCATGCCAGGCTAATTTTTTGTATTTATAGTAGAGATGGGGTTTCACCGTGTTAACCAGGATGGTCTTGATCTCCTGACCTTGTGATCCACCTGCCTCAGCCTCCCAAAGTGCTGGGATTACAGGAGTGAGCCACTGTGCCCAGCCCTGATTTTTTTAAAAAACTATATTTTAAAGATATTTTGTTCATAGCTGCTCTAGGCATTACAGTAAGCATCTTAATCACAATCTATATAAGACTGATGCTAACTTGATTCCAGTAAGATACAGAAATTTTGCTCCAATATTGCTCCATTTCACTCCCCATCTTTTGTACTAATATCACATATATTTTATCTATGGATATCATAAACCCAACAAATCATTCGAAGCCTTTGGTTGGCTTCCAGACTGCAGAACTAGTTAAGTCTTTCCAGTTAACCCATGCATTTACCATTTCCAGTGTTCCTTATTTCTTCTCATAGACTCAAGCTGCCAATGTGTCATTTATTTTCAGGCTGAAGAACTGGCAGGTCTACCAGCAATGGATTCCTTCAGTCTTGTTTACCTGACAATGTCTTTTTTGCTTTCATTTTTGAAGGACTGTTTCTACTGGCTATAGAATTCTGGGTTGGCAGTTTTCTTCTTCAGATACTTTTAACATCATTCAACTCCTTTTTGTTTCCATTGTTGCGAGTCAGAAGTCAGCTGTTCATCTTATTAATGCTCCCCAGATGTGCCGCGTTGTTTTTCTTTTGTTACTTTCAAGATTTTCTTTTTTGCTTTGGCTTTCTACGTTTGACTATGATGTATCTAGGTCAAGATCTCTTTGTACTTATGCTATTTAGGGTTTGTTGGGCTTCCTGGATGAGTTTCTCCTCAAGTATGATTTTGCCCATTATTTCTTCAAATAGTTTTTCTATCTTGCCCCAACCTTGGGCTAAAACAGAGCCGCTGTCCCTCCCCACTTGCCCATCTCCAAGACTGTTACTCTCATCTCCAAGGCCACAGGCAGGGTTGTTGCCACTGTAAAATGAACAGTCCTCCTCCTTTTCACCCACACAGCAAAGCTGTTGGTCCTCACAGCTGACAGTGGCTGGACAGAACCTCTTTACCAAACAGATGGGAGAGGGCATGGGAACAGCTCCAGGCCAAATGCCATAGAGTCTCACTGTTCTCACCTGAAATTCAGCAGTTATAGGCATAAATACTTCTCAGATTGTTGTATGCCCCTGCTCAATTTTTCCAGAATGCTGAGATTGTTTCATTTTGCTTTTGTCAATTCTGCCAATCTCCTCATTCAACACAACCAGAAGTTGCCCTCCACCCTCAATTTATGTGGAATATAAAACACCACACAAGTTGAGAGACTAAGACAGAAAAACTGCTGAGTTAAAGAGAGACAAGGAGGGGAGTAAAGGAGGGAGACATAAAGCTGATTCTACCACTGTATCTGCCTCTGCATGCTCCAAATCATCCAACATAGTAATATGTACACTACACAAACACATGCACACATATATATTTCTTGATGATTCCAATTCACCAGCCACTAAAGAAAAAGGAAATTCTCTCTCCTAGAAGCCATCAGAAACTGCCTCTAGCTTTCTATATGCCCAGATTCGGTCACGAGACGGTAATAAGTTAGCATTAAAGAAAAAAAGGTAGTTTTGAAAAACACCCAAATAGAAACTCTACAAACAGATACTATACAGCAATGAAAATGGATTAACTACTGGTATGCTCAACAATATGGGTAAATCTCACAATGTTGAGTGAAAGCAGGAAGATAAAAGGTACATAGTATATAATCCCACTTATTTAAAGTACCAAAGCAGGAAAAACTAATCCATATTGTCAAGAACGTGATTACTCTTGGAGGACAGTGACAGCAAGCAAGCATGAGGGGGCTTCAGAGGTGCTAGTAACATTTTTTTGTTTTTTGAGATGAAGTCTCACTCAGTCCCCAGGCTGAAGTACGGTGGCGCAATCTCGGCTCACTGCAAGCTCCGCCTCCCGGGTTCACACCATTCTCCTGCCTCAGCCTCCCAAATAGCTGGGACTACAGGCGCCTGCCATCACGCCCAGCTAATTTTTTTGTATTTTTAATAGAGATGGGGTTTCACCGCGTAGCCAGGATGGTCTCGATCTCCTGACCTTGTGATCCACCCACCTCGGCCCCCTAAAGTGCTGGGATTACAGGTGTGAGTCACCGCGCCCAGCTAAACTCTGAGTTTCTTTTTGAGACGGAGTCTCGCTCTGTCGCCCAGGCTGGAGTGCAGTGGCGCGATGCGATCTCGGCTCACTGCAAGCTCCACCTCCCGGGTTCACGCCATTCTCCTGCCTCAGCCTCTCTGAGTAGCTGGGACTACAGGCGCCCGCCACCAGGCCCGGCTAATTTTTTTTGTATTTTTAGTAGAGACGGGGTTTCACCGTGGTCTCGATCTTCTGACCTCGTGATCCGCCCGCCTCAGCCTCCCAAAGTGCTGGGATTACAAGCATGAGCCACCGCGCCCGGCCTCTGAGTTTCTTTAACACTTAACCTCTCCTTCACAATCCACTGACCTACCCTGCAGGGGAACATGGTGATTATAGGAGAAAATGCATGCCAGGAGCCCAGGAATGCATGAGGGGCCCCATGCACATGGACTGCAGATTCCCATGAACATGGACTCCTCCTCTTCCTGCCCCGACTCCACATCAGCCCTCACTGCTCACCCCTGCTGAGCTGTCATGGACTGGACTCCGGCTGAACACACAGAGAAAGCGAAAGGAGACTTGGACCTATAGTTTTATTTCTGGAACTTTAGAAGAGGACCCTGGTTTTAGAATGGGGACTAAAGACAGCAGAGTCAGACAGAAAAGCTCTTTGGACAGCAGGACTACAAAGTATGTTTCCTCAGACTAGGAGGCTTTGTCAACAGGAGCAGGCTTGGGTTTTCCCATTTTAAACGCTGTGAACACCAGATGATCTCTGAAGTCCTCAGGATCCCAACAGTTTGGGTTCCAAAAACGAATTTGACATAAGACTGCAGGCTGGGGTCACCCTGTGGGGTTAGTTGACACAGGAAGGTGAGGAGCCACCAGCTGTCCTTTACGAACAGGAGTGGAGAGACAGGCCCTCCACAGGGAGAAGACTCCAGTGGGTGGTGAGAAGAGAGAGCAATGGGCCACAGAGGAGTCTGTCACAGGGCCAGCCGCGAAGCTGTGGCCACACCACAGCCCTCAGTGGGTGTCTGGCATGAACATTCTGGAGAGCTCCAAGGGGAGGGGTGATGCAAGAGCAGGTGCTGGGTCTGAATTTCTCTTTACAGAGAGAAAGGAAGGTTTTGAAGTCAAGAAATGGGTGGTAGATTGGGTCTTATTTTTATTTCAAGCTTTTACCTTAAGAGATTCACAAAAGGTGAATATGAGGAAAGTCACTCTTGAAGTAATCAGTGTTGACTAAGGACAAACCAACAGAGCAAACCGAAGCCCAGAACCAAGTGAACATGGAGTCGAGTGAGCATCCCGTACCCGCTCCGAGGAGGGTGCCCTGGGCTGGGCTCCCAACTCTATCCCTAGCCAAGTGACCAAGGTAGGTGTAGCATCCCTGGCCCTCTGACCTCTAGATCTGAAAAGCAGGGAAGCAAACCAAATGAAAAACTCAAGTGTCCCTACTAACCAAAAGCACCGAGTTGGACAGACAGCAGGTACGTGGGTGGCAAAGGCCTACTGATGGCAGGGGAGCTGACGGAATGTGCCACTCCTTCTCCTGTGAGACCCACACTCTGTGCCACTTGCAGTTGGGACCTGGGGCCCTATAATGGCCACAACAGCACAGCTGCCAGTGGTGGGTGATGCCCGAGCTGAGCCTACAGCCCTCTCCATAACCCCGCCAAGCTGTTACCAACAGGCCTGGAGTGTGGCCAGCCCCAACCTGGGCACACTAGGCTTGTCTCCAGGTTCCAGCCCCTCCCACTGGCTCCTCCCACTCACCTGTGTGAGGTGCGCATGTCCACGGGCCCATCGCCCACCAGCCCTTCGCCTCTGCCCATGGCCATGGCCGTGGCCTCTGTTGCCCTCAGCAATCCTTGGGCTGGACCTGCTCCCGGCTCAGGTGTCACCCTCATGTCTCCGTCAGTGTTTAAATCTGAAGCCAACAATCCTCTCTCCATTTTTATTTTCTTGCTCTCCACATCGTCCTCTGTTGGGTCCCGTTCAAGCGCTCGTTTCTGACTCCGTGTTCGGCATGCTTCTTCGGTCATTCTGAACTTGGGAGGGAGGAGAAGACACAACATTTTAACTGGGTGCAATGAAGGTGCCACCTTCTTGGAAACTTTTCAGTGTTGCTTTCAGTGTTTTCCTCCCTATGGGAAGGATGGCAAAAGAATGTACAACAAATGCAGGGCCCAGAAAAGCATCCCCAGGACATTTCATCACTGCCTTGAGGAAGGCTAGGCAGGAGGGGTGTGTCCCCAGCCTCCACCGTGTGGCTGAACATTGGTGGAGCCAAGCTACACCCTGCCCTGTTAGGGGACAGAGGCAGCAGGGTGCTGAACAGGAGCAGTGGAAGGCAGCTGCTTATCAGCAAGGAAAGGCTCAACAGCAAACAGAGGAAAAGTTGTTCTAGATCTGAACTACCTGCCTTTGGGATTTTCAGCACCTGCAATGTCTGGAATCCAGGAGGGCGGTGACTGCACTGTTCTAGGAGCAGGGTCGGGGCCTGGGACTAGCCCTACACTGTGGTGACTCCAGCTTCTCCCCTTCAGGGAAGGGAGGTCTCCTCACTCCCTGCTCACTTCTGGGAAGTGGGGACTGGGGATCACATTTAACCCTTTGGTTGCCAGCGAGGTACACTTTGAGTAGAGTGAGGCCTGGCCCATGAACGTGCCACCGCCCTGTACCTGCAGCACACACATATCTTGATTTAAAGAAGAAAGAAAAAGAAGAAAAAAACAGCTGAGTCAGTTTTTGATCTCATGACATCACTGGGCTCCACATGACCCTTCCCAGGATTCAGTCGGAGAGACAAAGCACTTTCCAGAAAACCAGTCTGAACCGGTTCCAGACAACAGGCTGAAGTGTTGTTAACCCTCACGGAGACAGGACGACAGCACAGCGATGTCTGCCTGCAGGGAGGCGGCTGGCATTCCACAGCAGGGTCTGGGACACTGGCACTCTTAAAAGGACTGCTCTAATCCCAGCCTCGACGTCCCAACAGGACAAGGCACAGGAATTGAGACAGAGAGAGTCAGGTTCTTAAAAAAGCATCCCAGTGTTTACCAGGGGACAAAAGAGAAACTTAGCAGCTGAGCTCTAGTGGAATTCCCGACGTGTCACAGTTTTCCATGGGACAGTTGGTGCCCACTTGGGCCCCCACAGAGAACCCTGATTCACACCTGTGGCATGCTCTATGCTGAAGCCCTCTGGTCCTATCTGTGCCCTCACAGGCAGGGCACTCATCTTGCCAGAGCCTTAGTTTCCTCACTGGCAAACACCCTGGGGAAGCCTGTCCCAGGTAGAGCCAGGCAGACCCAGTCTGGAGGCTGGGGGCAGCACAAGGCAACACAGGGGTCCTGTCACAATCCATGGGACACACTCCAGAGCTGACTCATCTGCAGCTTCCTTAAAGGAGCCAATTTCACAAATGAGCAATAGCGCAAGGCCCTGCCCAAATGTGCCTCCTCACGCACTCAAACTCAAAGGAAAGAAAGAGATAGCTGCTTCATGCTCCTGGAGCCAGAGGGAAAGCAGGCCGTCTACAAGCGTGTTGTGCCAGTGTGGTCCAGCCAGGGCACCTGGGCACCGGCTTGAAACACTCGGGTCTTCTCAAGGCCAGGAAATCCCTGGTGTGCTTCGCACAGGCCCAGAGCAGCTCTGTGCTCCCTACCCTGTCTCACCACCACCCAGGTGCCATGGTTGACCCCTAACATGACCAGGCTGAGGCAGGGAGACCCCAAATCTCAAGGGCACAGGCTTTCAGACTTGCCTCCACCTGTCCCCAGCCCCTCCGGCATCCCAGCCTGCACCTACCACCTATCCCACACCAACTATGCGGCCTCCGCTGCCCCTGGCCAGCCTGTCCACCCCGCCCCCGCTCCTGCTCAGCTGCCCCTCAGCTCCCCCATGGAATGGAGCCCAGGTAGAGGTCGAATGTGGAGGTCATGGCCTCACTTCTCTGCGGGAGGTGAGGAATGCTACGGTGTCCCTCTCAGCCCCGAAGTTCTATGGTCTCTGTCCTTCCTTCCTCCGATGTGCCTTGCCCATAAACCCCATCTGAACTGCTCACTAACAGGTTGTCTGTCTCGCCTCCCATGAGACCACAGATAAGTCACTGCCCTCAGAGTGTGGGTCCCCTCCTCTCCTTTCACTTCCCTCACTGTGGGAGGGGTGGGACATTTCTCCTTCAAGCACTGCCTTAGACAGCAGGTATGTGCACTCCCAGGCCCAGGCCAGGGAGGAGCCTGTTTAGGTGAGAGATGAGGGGAGGCCAGGACATCGGACAAGTAAGGCTCCCACTCTATGGGTGAAGCTTCCCAGTCTGGCCTGATAACTACTGTTGGGGATGAAGTCCCCAGGTGGACAGGGAGAATGCACCTCCACCTCCAGGACATAGCATCCTTCCCTGTGACTCAAAGAAATCCCCTTGCTCCCTACTCTGCCCCTGTTCCAGCCAGACAGGGTCCCTCCCAGCACAGCCTCCCATCCTGTAAGCCCTGGGCTCAGTTCCATGAAGCCCATTTGAACCCAAGACCCTGAATGAGTTCTCGAGGCTGCTCCGGCCCACATGGACAAGGTGGAACTGACAGCCAGATCGGGGGGGCGTGCCTGTGTGGCCTCACTTCGTTGTCACTGGTATAGGACCAGAGGCTACCCAGAGGTTCTGAGAGATGCAGGACAGAGCAGGGCCTCAGGTGCCCAGCAGGGCTGCTCCCTGCTGGAAGCCCCAGAGACCTCTCTTGTTGGGCGCCCCGTTGTGGTAGCGGGTCAGAGTCCTCAGCAGAGGGCTAGCTGGCGTGTACTCAGGGTGCACAGCAGCTCACTATGAAGCCTAAGGCCTGGAACTCTGCCAATCCCAGGCCCGGCACTGACGGCTGGCCTCACAGCGTCCGCCTGCCCTATGCCTGTGCCTCCCAGAGGCAGGCCACTATGGGGCGGGACCCTGCAGCACCCCTCCCCCACCTCAGGAAGGACAGGCACAGCTGGAGGGGGTGGGGCCAGCCCCCGAGTGCAGGGGGCTCCTTTGGCAGGAGCCTCCTCCACTGCCAAGACCAATGACGCAGGGCCTGCTACTGGCCAATCCTCAGCCACCACAGGACACTTGCTCCTGGGGAAGGCAGGTGCCGGTAAGGAGTGGCTCCTCCCTCCTCAAAGCAAGCAATACCAGTGCCCCCAGCACAACAGGGCTGGCGGCCACTGCACAGCAAGCACAGACCCAGGAGCAAAGTTGTCAGGAAGAAGAAAGCACGACAGATGACTCCTGCGAAGAGCAGTGGGGGGTGCATTAGAACACTTCCTAAAAGTAGGTGAAGAGGCTAGGTCACCCTGCCTGGCAAATGAGGATTCATTTCAAAATTCCCAGTGACGGGAGAGTGAGGGGAAGGCAGCTCCAGTGGCGGAAGTTCCAGGCCAGGCCTGTGTGGGAGCTGCCAGTGCATGGAGAGCAGCCCCGTCCTGGAGGCTGAGATCCTCTGCCGGCTGCTGCCTGCAGACAGATCCCAACAGCAGTGTGCCCATGTGAAAGAGGAGAACACTGAGGCTGCCAGGGCTGCCTGAGACACAAGGCTGAAGGTCAGCCTCACCCTCCTCCTCACTCTCTCCAAACACCCCAGGCCGGGCTGCAAGCCAGCACAGATGAGCAGCACCAGCAAGGCTGAGTGGGCATCGGTCTCCTCTGACACGTCCCACACACACTGGGCTGGCAGGTGTTGGGGGCGTAGCCCAGCTCTTCCTCAACTAGGGGCCAAAAAGGACAGGTTCCAGCCACACTAGAGATCCCACACAGGCATAGCGCAGCTCTGACCGGGAGCACCTCCATGGGCTTTAGGGCAGATACGAATGCTGCTTTAATTTTTGTAAAATGCCACCATCCAACTGGCCTGAGAGCCTCAGGCAGAAAACATGTTCTAGAACAATTCCAAAAGGCTGACTGATGCTGTGGCAGGAACCAGAACTCTTAAAGAGGACTTGGGGGACAAACAGAAGGCACCCAGCACACTTCTGGCACACCAGGCCAGTATGCATCCCTTGATAATTAAAAGAGAAATTAAGTACATAGACACAAATCATAAGCCCAAACCCCTGAGATCACACTGCTAATACTAACTCTACCATAAAATGCCATCTATGGCACCCATCACTAACATACCCATACTAACACTCTTATTTCAGACAGGAAGAAAGTGAGGCTTCGCAGTAAGTGGGTTAAAGCACTGGCGGGAGTGGCAGGGCTGATGCTCTCAACCGTGGATTTTAGGCGTCTTCCTGCCTCCTCACCCAATAGCAGCTCACCGAGCCTCCACTGTGGGCTGTGGAACACCATCCACCCCCATGCTAGAAAACGAGCGAAATGACAGAGGGTGTTGGTGATGGTGCTGTGGGGACACGAGGCAGAGCACGGGGCAGTCAGAGCACGCAGAGGGACGGAGGCTGGGCGGAACGGGCGGCACCGGAAGCCAGTCCTGAAGGAGACAGGGCCCAAGCGGAGACGTGTGCTGGGGGAAGCACTGGCCCAGGCCGGAGGGGAGGAATCTGGCTTGCTCTAAATGATCACCTGGCTGGAGGACTGCAGGGCAGGGGAGCGGTTCCTATGGTGCAGCTACACTGGGAAGGGGACAGAGCAGAGGGGAGACGGGGCACTCCGGAGGGGGTTGCTTTCTTTCACTTGTTTTTGCCTGAGCAACTGGACCAGTGGGGCTGGCTTTTCTGAGATGGGGAGGAGCAGATTTGAGGAAGCAAGGTTGGGCTACAGTTTGGATGTGCTGAGTGTGAGGCCCACGATGAGCCCCACGGAGATGCTGAGGAGCAGAGCCCTGAACCTGGGGGCAGCCACTGTCCTCAGGAGGCACAGGGCACCTCGGGGCACCTCTTCCTATCAGGAAGGAAGAAGGTCCCATGAAGCAACCAGTGCTGAGTCAGATGATGACGACGGGGTCCAGGTGCTAGCCTCGCTAGCTGTGAGCTGCGCCCAACACTCAAGACACAAGGGCCCTGTAGGCACACAGCTGCAGCAAGCCTGCGCCCAGGTGCCCACCTCCAGAGCGCCCCTGTGGCCCTGCCCTTCACACAGATAGATGCACAGCACAGACGGGCCTCTGGACCCAGAACCCCTGTCTACTCTCCTCCCGGCAGCATAGCCCAAGGAAGCTCCCAAAGCCACATCCTGGATCTGTACCCCCTTCAGTGGCTCCCCCACTTCCTAAGAGTCAAACCAGGGTACCTTGTTTGGCCCAGAAGGACCTGTGGAGGGGGTAAGGAGAGAATAGGTGGGCCAAGTTTTGGCGTTGGCAGCGCCTGCCTGACAAGCATACTTTTTCCCATGCAGAACAGACACCTCCATCTGCTCAGAACTGTGGCCCGAGCCACTTCCTGACGCACATCTCTGAGTAACAGTGACTAGGACTCATTCCGGAAGGAAGCCACACCGGAAACAGCAGCTCTGGACTTCTCAACGTCAAACTTCGTTAAGGCCAAGTACAAGAGATACAACTTGAGAGACAGAAAGGTGTTCCAAGCAGTCCGCTCCTACAACTAGACACAGCCGGGAACAGAGACTTGGTCTCAGCTCCATCACACACGCGCTGGCTGGCCATGGGCCAGGGGAGAGGCCTGTCAATCAACCATAGGACCAAGGACACAAGATGGACACAGAAGCTTCAGTGGGCCAAGAGAGGACACCACTGCCCCTTCTTCCACAGTGTTTATCAAAGATGTCCACACAGCTTAAATTATCTACCCTCTGTGTCACATGCTAGAGACTCTCAAATTCTAAACAGTCAACCCAAACTTTTTTCTTTAAGAACAAGGTCTCACTATGTTGCCCAGGCTGGACTCAAACACCTGGGCTCAAGTGATGCTCTGAGCCTCAGTTTCCCCATCCCTACTTCACAGACAATGCTATGTGAAGAAAAATGGAAGAACTGGGAGAAAAGTTGCAGAATAACATAGTACTATTTACATGGTTTTAAAAAAAAAAGGTTTATATAGGGGAAAAAACTGAAAGCAACTTCACTAAAATCAAAACTGAAAGGAACTGGACCAAAATCAGTAGTAGTAATCTCTGAAGAGTAGATTATTAAGAAACTTTCACTTACTATAGTAAACATTTCTGTATTGCTTGAATTCTTTCTTTTAACAGTGACTATGAATCAGTCCTGTACCCAAAGAAAGCAAGGATTAAAAAAGAAAACCATATAAAACAACAGCCCTACCTGCTAAGGATGAGAATCAAAAGCACAAGTGTGAAGCCAGGCACAGTGGCACATGCCTGTAGTCCCAGCTACTCAGGAGACCAAGGCAGGAGCATCACTTGAGCCCCAGTGTATGAGTCCAGCCTGGGCAACATAGTGAGGCCTTGTTTCTTAAAGAAAAAAGGAAAGAAGGAAACTAACAAAGAAAGACAGTACCGCATCCAGGCGAGGAGGAAGGAGGCTCCCTAGGGTGAGAAGCTCTGGAGAGAGGGGGAAGCTGGCTCCTCCAACACTCCAACGCATAGGACTAAGGACACAAGATGGACACAGAAGCTTCGGTGGGCCGAGAGAGGATACCACTGCCTACTCTTCCACAGTGTTTATTGAAGATATCCACGCAGCTTAAATCATCTACCTTCTGTGCCACATGCTACAGACTCAAATTCTAAACAGTCAACCCAAACCCCTCAGCTCATTCCCACAGCCCGCCTTCTATATGGGCCACAAGCCTCCCTGAGTGGTTACAACCACCAGGCCACAGCGTACCTCACCAGGGCCCTGGCAACAATCTCTGTGCCAATCAGGAGCTTCATCTCTCCCTGCAACTCAATGTTAAGCTCTTCAATGGCAGAAACTTTTTTTCCCCATTCATCTTCATTTTCAGTGTAGAGCAAACAGTATGGGCTTGGTATGCACTGCTGAGCTACGCCTACGTTTCTGTAAATTAGACTCATGAAGCATGTGATTCCCGGGGTTGCCCTACAGGGCAAAGAGGAGCCAACAAGTAAAGTGCTTTCATTTAAAACTCCAAGACATGGGGACTGAGATGGCGTCTCCCAGACTGAGGCCAGGGCAGGAAAAGGAATCAGGCGAGACATTCCAGGCAGGGGAACAGCATGCGCCAAGCAGCTGAGCAGGGAGGGTCTCAGGCCAAGGAAGGGAAGGCCGTGGTGAGTCCTGAACTAACGGCTTTCTCAAAAGGAGAACAGATGTCTACCACTCACTGGCTGACACTGGGTTCTTAACCCTTGGTGGCCTGAAAAGTAAAGACACACCAGAGATACAGACATCTTCTCTCTCACATGTTATCAGGATGGACCCCAGCCCAGCCAGCTGGCTAGGAGCTCCCTAAGCCTTCAAAGACCCCAGACTGAGAGATCGTCTCCCTGCAGTGGTCCTAGGACAAGACCAGCAGTGGGGAGGTGCAAGCTGGCTGGAGCCAACTACCGCTGAGAGCCTGCATGAGTTGAAGACGGGCATGTGTCACCCCACAAGGCACAGGCAACTGAAGTCTGGCTGGGTGAAGGTCCAGGCTAGGTCTGAACTCAGGCCACCATGCCTCTGTCTAGGTGGCCACTCTGATGAGCCTTCCACAGTGTGCTCCCAAGGGCCTTTTGTTAATCTTTTTTTTTTTTCTGAGACAGAGTCTCGCTCTGTCACCCAGGCCGGAGTGCAGTGGCACGATCTCGGCTCACTGCAAGCTCCGCCTCCCGGGTTCACGCCATTCTCCTGCCTCAGCCTCCCCAGTAGCTGGGACTACAGGCGCCCATCACCACGCCCGGCTAATTTTTTGTATTTGTTAGACGAGACAGGGTTTCACCATGTTAGCCAGGGTGGTCGATCTCCTGACCTCGTGATCCACCCGCCTCGGCCTCCCAAAGTGCTGGGATTACAGGCGTGAGCCACCGCGCCCGGCCTTGTTAATCATGTTTAAACTGCTTTTACCTGGAGTGACAGGCACAGGTGGGGCTCAAAGGAGAGCTGCATACATGTGAGGAGGAGGATGGAACAGCCATCCTCAGATGTCTCCAGGCAAAACTGAATCTAGACTTGCCCTGCCTGGGGCTATCTATGGAAGAAGCTCTGGGAGGCCCCTGGGAAGAACCTGCAGCCAGAAGGTATGAGCCCTCAGAATGTCCCAACCACTCACCAGATAACAGGCTCTGTGACAGCAGGTACAACACCTTGTCCATGTCCCTGAAGTGGCCCCACTTCTGCAAGAGTGTCAGTCACAGAGTAGGTGTGCTGCACATACTGGGTGCGTGGGCAGAGGTGTCACAGATAGGAGTCCTCTGAGTTGAGGGACTGGATCGGACACTTCAAACTCACTTTCAGCACTGGGATCCTCAGGGTTTCATCCAAATCTATTGCTCCTTTGTAATTAATAGAAGCATGGGGATCTTCTAATTTTTAAGTGCAAAACACCTAACACTGATTGAGCATCTACCCCACAATCACCTATAAGGTAAATACTCTCATCAGCCGCCTTTTTGCAGGTGGGGAAACCAAGTCACAAAAGTACCCAGTCAGCCATCAGAAGGTCCCATCAACCACTCAAAGAGTCAGACCTGAAGATTCCAAAGGACATGGGGAGCACTGCACCTGTGGCAATTTGGGCTTGACCTTGCCCTCTCACATCAAGGGGTCCAGATGAGATATTAAGTGATTACGACTTTATTATCATGAATGAGAGCAAACCTTTTGGTGTTTGCCTTTGCCTTCAAAGCATGGTTAAGTTCTGCTATAGTACAACAGAGGTAGCACTCCTAAAAACCACTGCAGGATGCAAACCCATGTGATAAAAACACAGGGCTTACAGATATAAGAAGGTTAGGGACACAGTACTCCAAAACTTCATCTATGACATAAGATAGGAGCCCAAGCAACGACACGTGGATATATGGGCAGCACAGCGGCACACACGCTCAGTGGCTAAGAAATACACAAATGTTGCACGTCTGACCCTCACCTCAGGGAGGACCTGCTGCTTGCCGTGAGCATGGGTGCGCTGCCATTTCTGCTGGAGGGAGGCTGTCTGATTCGGGAAAGGGATAGGGTGTGGCCCATAACGTGCGGGACCTCGAGGGGGCTTGGAGCATGTCTGAGGTGTGGGTAGTTTTATTTCATGTACTCACAGGTGCTCTGTTAAACTGGGAACCGTTTTCTAGATTCACCTAAAGCAAGAGTTGGCAAACTTTTTCTCTCTCTCTTTTTTTGAGACGGAGTCTCGCTGTGTTGCTCAGGCTGGAGTGCACTGGCACGATCTCGGCTCACTGCAAACTCTGCCTCCCGGGTTCATGCCATTCTCCTGCCTCAGCCTCCCGAGTAGCTGGGACTACAGGCGCCTGCCACCACGCCTGGCTAATTTCGTTTTTGTATTTTTAGTAGAGATGGTGTTTCACCGAGTTAGCCAGGATGGTCTCGATCTCCTGACCTTGTGATCTGCCTGCCTCGACCTCCCAAAGTGCTGGGATTACAAGCGTGAGCCACCACACCTGGCCAGCAAACTTTTTCTTAAAATGCTACACAGTAAATAATTTTGGCTCTGCAGGCCATTTAGTCTCCGTCAGGAAAGCTAAGTTCTGTGGTTCTGACAGGACAGCTGTCCCTCGAGACCCTTGGAGGATTATTTCCAGGAACCCCCTGGATGCCAAAATTCCCAGATGCTCAATCCCAGATATAAAATGGTGTAGTATTAGCATACAACCTATGTACATCCTTCCATATGCTTTAGTAAGTCACCTCTAGATTACTTATAATACTCCATAAAATGTAAATGCTACGTGAACAGCTGTTATACTACAGTTTTATTTGTATTATTTTATGTTGTTTTGTTTTTTCCATTATTTTCTTGCAAAAAAAAATTTTTTTTTAAGAGCCAGAGTCTTGCTCTGTCACCCAGGCTGGAGTGGAGTGGCGCGGCATGATCTCAGCTCACTGCAACCTCTGCCTCTGGGGTTCAAGCAATTCTCCTGCCTCAGCCTCCCGAGTAGCTGGGACTATAGGCACACGCCACCATGCCTGGCTAATTTTTTGTATTTTAGTAGAGACGGGGTTTCACTGTGTTGCCTAGGCTGGTCTTGAACTCCTGAACTCAGGCAATCCACCTGCCTTGGCCTCCCAAAGTGCTAGGATTACAGGTGTGAGTCACCGTGCCCAGCCCCCAAAAAAATTTTTTTTTAAGAGATGGGGTCCCACTGTATTGCCCAGGCTGGTCTCAAGCTCCTGGGCTCAAGAGATCCTCCTGCCTCAGCCTCCCAAGTAGCTAGAATTACAAGCACATACCACCATGCCTGGCTTACCCCAAATATCTTCAATCCACGGTTGGTGGAACTCAAAGACGCAAAACACAAGGATATGGAGGCCCAACATACCTGAATGGGCGTGTCTGCGAATTAAACTTTATTTACCAAAACAGGCCACCACCTTGTGGGCCGTAGTTTTCCAATCCCTAGTGTTTCTCCTGAACAAAACCACACGCAACCATCGCAACATTTGTGTTACACCTCAACAGTCCTCTAACACATCAATCGTGTTGGAACAAATCTGCTTTTCCAACATAAGCCTTATAGCAGAATGGACTACAGAGAAAAGTAGGTTTCAAAAACAGAAATCTAAGGGGGTGGGGGGCGGGTGCAGTGGCTCACACCTGTAATCCCAACTCTCTGGGAGGCCAAGGAGGGAAGATCACTAGAGCCTAGGAATTCAAGACGAGCCTGGGCAACAAAGGGAGACTTCGTCTCCAATAAATTTTTTTTTTTTTTCTTTTTTTTTTTTTTTTTTTTGAGACGGTCTCACTCTCACCCAGGCTGGGGGCAATGTCTCGATCTCAGCTCACTGCAACCTCCGCCTCCCAGGTTCAAGCGATCTTCCTACCTCAGCCTGAGTAGCTGGGACCACAGGTGGGTGCCAACACACCTAGCTAATTTTTTGTATTTTTGGAAGAGATGGGATTTCACCATGTTGCCCAGGATGGTCTTGAACTCCTGAGCTCAGGTGATCCACCCACCTCGGCCTCCCAAAGTGCTGGGATTACAGGCAGTGAGCCACTGCACCTGGCCTTCTGATAAACATTTTTTAAGCCAGGTGCAGTGGCTCATGCCTGTAATCCCAGCACTTCGGGAGGCCGAGGTGGGCGGATCACCTGAGGTCAGGAGTTCAAGACCAGCCTGACCAACACGGAGAAACCCCGTCTCGACTAAAAATACAAAGTTAGCCGGGCGTGGTGGCGCATACCTGTACTCCCGGCTACTCCAGGGGCTGAGGTAGGAGAATCGCTTGAACCCAGGAGGTAGAGGTTGCGATCAGCCAAGATTGCGCCATTGCACTCCAGTCTGGGCAACAAGAACGAAACTCTGTCTCAAAAGCAAAACAAAAACAAAAAAACAAAACACAAAAAATTTGGCCGGGCGTGGTGGCTCACGCCTGTAATCCCAACACTTTGGGAGCCCAAGGCAGGTGGATCACAAGGCCAGGAGTTTGAGACTAGCCTGGCCAAGATGGTGAAACCCCATCTCTACTAAAAATACAAAAATTAGCCAGGTGTGGTGGCGGGCACCTATAATCCCAGCTACTCGGGAGGCTGAGGCAGAGAACTGCTTGAACCCGGGAGGCGGAGGATGCAGTGAGCTGAGATCATGCCACTGCACTCCAGCCTGGGGGACAGAGCGAGACACCGTCTCAAAAAAAAAAAAAAAAAAATTAGCTGGGCGTGGTGGTACATGCCTGTGGTCTCAGCTACGCAGGATGCTGAGGTGGAAGGACTGCTTGAATCCAGGAGGTCAAGGCTGCAGTGAGCTGTGATTGTGCCACTGCACTCCAGCCTGGGCAACGGAGCAAGACCTTGTATGTGGGGGGCACAGTGGACGGACTCGAACGTATAAATTCAATCCAGAGCAAGGACTCAAGGTTAACTCTTTTGACAAGTCAGAAGGAAATTCAGTTTCAAAAAGTGCTATGTGCAGACAAGACAGCTTGCTACAGGGTCAATTTTATACTGTCCTAAAAGCCCACACTTAGAACACTCAAGATAAATAGGTCCCTGATAGAAGGAAATTACATGCTATAAACTCAATTGCTGCAGTGGATGAAACTTTAACCCAGTTACAGAAACAAGCACTCCCTAAGCACAGGTGCCTGAGAATCACACCAAAGCCCTAAGGAAAAGCACAGGGCTGAGAAGGATCTGAGGGGCATAAGCCCAGCCTGGGGGCCCAGGAGAAGCCTCACTGAGGAGGAGAGGTTTCAGTCACAGTGCCAGCGCAAGGTGTGAACTGAACACACCACTGAGGCTGACTGCTGGAGGAATGGGGGCTCCAGGGATGCCCAGTGGCAGGAAGGGAGTCACAGGGCACGGGCTTCCCGGGTAACCAGGACTGGCCATCACCTTTGAGGACTGAGGGAGAGCGAGGTCGTTTGTGCCAGGGAAACCCTGAGGACACATTACCTGGTTTTGGGGGAACGCACAGGAGGACAAGGTCCACACCCAGCTAGTGTGACCTCTCCCAACTAATGCTCTGCCATACACATGACTGTCCCACTCTGGGGCAGGATCTGGACAGGCAGGTAACCTACATCATGTCCTGTCCCACAGAATGAATCAAGGTCCCAAAACAAAGTTACTGGGGGTGGCTAAAGGTCTGCATGTGGTACATTTTGCCTGTGGCTTCAGCTCCTCAGCCCAGCCCCAGCCCAGGGGTTCAGCAGAACCACCAGCACCTGTCCTGCCCACTGCCACTCACTGCCTTGGTCCTTCAATTATGCCCGTCACTTCACCCCCCAGCCTGGGGGCAATCTATGTCCTGTCCAGCTCACACTGGGGCTGGACTTGAGGGCTGACGTGGATTCTCTAAGCCTTCTGCCTGGTTGAGAGGCTGATGCAGTTCAACAGGTAGACAACCACTTTACAAAAAACAGGAGACAGAACACATTCTTCCGTCCTGTTGAAGGTGCCAAGTCACTGTTACAAAGGCTTCCCACAAGATGGGCAGTCTCCCCATCAGCCTCTGACAGCCACAGCAAGGCTCTCAGTGCCTGAGCAGGGACTCCTCGGCCCCACCTGGGCCGTGGGATCCAGGGAAGCCAAGGGCAACAAGAAGATTGGGAAGGGGACAAGGAACACACGGCGCCCATGAAGTAAGAGCATCTGACCCTGCAGGAAAGGCAGACAACAGACAAAGGAAACAGTGGGACAGCAGACAGACACCTCCCTGCCCTGCAAAGTATACACTAGTTAAACACAGGGCAATCCTGAACTACACACACGTGTATACTCAGACTCACACGCCTGCATGGTTTTCATCTCCTCCTCCCACTTCTGAGTCTTGCTCAATTGTCTCAGAAAATATTTCTGGCCAGGAGCAGTGGCTAACACCTATA
The DNA here is from genome assembly GCF_028878055.3 of Symphalangus syndactylus. NCBI lineage: Eukaryota > Metazoa > Chordata > Mammalia > Primates > Hylobatidae > Symphalangus > Symphalangus syndactylus. The sequence goes on along the minus strand of NC_072435.2, from coordinate 45,650,364 downwards.
ATCCCGGCACTTTGGGAGGCCAAGGAGGGAGGCTCACTTGAGACCAGGGGTTCAAGGCTGCAATGATCGCACCATTGCACTGCAGCCTGGGCAACAGAGCAAGACCCTGTCTCTAAAAAAAGAAGCAAAAAAGTCTTTCTTCTGCGTTTAATTCTGAACAAAAGAACAGTGGTTCTCAAGAGCAATTCAACGTCCACATAGCTACTGATCTACTTGTCTCACGAATATGGAAAACCACAAAGTATGGTTTTCAGACACAAGGCCGGAATCACCAAGTTGCAGGGCATGTGAAGGAGCCCAGAGCCCTGCTGAGTCTCACACGCATTCCCACCCGCCTACTTCACTTCAACCCACACTATTTCATTGGCCCCGCAATTTCTCGCCCAGCTGGATAGAGCCACAGAACGCCCTCAACTCATTGGCACTGCAACCTTGCTTGTTGGTTCTACTTCATGCCGAAAACATGGTAATGTCAGCTTCCAGAGAAGCCACAAGAACTGACTTGTTGACTGTTGCACATCTGGACAATGCGTGAACTCAGAAGGAAACTTCTGCAGCATGAGGAGCCTGATCGGTGCCTGAGACACCCCTTCTAATTCACAGCCCACCTGGCTGTCATCAGGCTGGAGTGCAGTGGCATGATCTCGGCTCACTGCAATCTCCGCCTCCTGGGTTCAAGTGATTCCCCTACCTCAGCCTCCCAAGTAGCTGGGATTACAGGCATGCACCACCACACCCGGCTAATTTTATTTTTTTTATATTTTAGTAGAGAGGGGGTTTCACCGTGTTGGCCAGGATGGTCTCGATCTCCTGACCTCATGATCCGGCTGCCTCGGCCTCCTAAGGTGCTGGGATTACAGGAGTAAGCCACCACGCCCACCCCACTTTTTAAAAGTTTGAATCTTGGCCGGGTGTGGTGGCTCACGCCTGTAATATCAGCATTTTGGGAGGCTGAGGCAGGTGGATCACAAGGTCAGGAGTTCAAGACCAGCCTGGCCAACATGGTGAAACCCCGTCTCTACTAAAAATACAAAAAATTAGCTGGGCGTAGTGGCGGGCGCCTGTAATCCCAGCTACCCGGGAGGCTGAGGCAGGGGAATCGCTTGAAACTGGGAGGCGGAGGTTGTAGTGAGCCGAGATCATGCCACTGTACTCCAGGCCTGCGAGGCAAGAGCGAAACTCCGTCTCAAACAAAACGAACAACAAAAAAAGAGTGTTGTTTTTTTTTTTAATGTAATGAGGTTGCTTGCTGAAAGAAAGCATCCCAGTACAGAGGTCACACTTGTATTCAGCTGAACACGATGAAGAAAAAAGCCCCCACATACCCCCCAGCACCTTGTGGTACGGGGATCCTGACCGCCCCCTAGCCTGTGAGAAGAGGCCTGAAACCTTTAACAGGTCCTGAAGAGGAGGAGAAAGCTGAAAGCTGTCAAAAGGCACAGAACGCACTCCAAAAAGACACGAGCAGCACACATCCAATTCAAGTGAAGTACCTCCCCTCAGGCCACCAAATACATAAATTTGAGCACCAGCATTCCCTGGAGGGGGGTGAGCAACAGCCCCCACAGGTGTTCCCTACCCAGCACTTCCAGAAAGATGTTATTTACAAGTGCCATGCTCAGCTCTGACAGAGGGAGAGGGGCATCTACTGCCTCCTCCTAACAGGGCACATGTGACAACCCAGGTGTGCCCAGCGCTGTGCTGCTGAATGGCAGGGTCCCTTGCCAGCACTTCATCCGAAATGCTAATGACCTACGAATATAAGCTGGTTCCCATCACCAAACAGTGGGTGGAATCTGAGGCAATGACCAGGACATCCATCCCATCTCTAGTTCTTGGTTCTAGAGCTACTCAGAAATGCAGGTAATTAAGAATGAAAGGGGCCAGGTGCAGTGGCTCATGCCTGTTAATCCCAGCACTTTGGAAGGTCAAGGCAAGAGGATCCCTTGAGGACAGGAGCTCAAGACCATCCTGGGCAACATAGCAAGACCCTGTCTCTACAAAAAAACCTTTTAATATAAGATAAATAAATAAAAGAATGAAGGAAGTAAAAACAAAAGGCACCTCTGGCTTTCCCATTTACAAATAAATGCACACTTACAATCTCATGTGTTTCAGGTAGAGGACTCGTAAATGATGCCTCCAAAATATTTTTTAAAATCAATTTATTAAGGTTTTTAGACAGGATCTCACTCTGTTGCTCAGGATGGAGAGCAGTGGCGTGACTACAGCTTACTGTAGCTTCAACCTCCTGGGCTGAAGCGATCCTCCCACCTTAGCCTCCCGAGGTCACAGGTGGGCACCACCATACTGGGCTAATTTTTGTAGAGACAGAGTTTCAACCATGTTGCCCAGGCTGGACTTTTTTTTTTTTTTTGATACATTTAACAAAGTAAACCTGGAGAGCAAAACATCACAGAAACATACCCAGGTATATTAATATATACCCAAGTAACCATCAACGTTTTAAAAATAAAACCTTCCAGGTCTGGTGGTACGTGTGCATGTAGTTCCGGCTACTAGGGAGGCCAAAGCAGGAGGAATGCTTGAGCCCAGGAGTTTGAAACCGCCTGGACCCTGTCTCTAAAAATAAGTAACATCTAGATGGTCTGCAAATTCCTAAATGTAACTCACACTAAGCCTGCACAGTGGAGAGCAGCTCTGGTAGCCTCTCACTCCAGCACCCTGTGCAGAGCAAAGCTGTTTTGGGCATAAGTTGTCTCTAGAAAATAGATCACTGATCCCAATAACCAACAGCCCTCCCATGGTGTGCCCCATCGCTCAGACTCACCACGGAACTGTGCAGGGCCAGCCTGGGACAGACAGGTCCCCAGACCCCAAACTCCCTCTCTGGTGTCATCTGGGGGAAAAAAACTGGAGAAGCATAGTTCTTAATCAGGGAAGATGGTGTAGGGATTATGCCATCTTCCAGATACACAGATGATTGCCTGAAAACTCCCAAAACCAGGGGACGATAGTGTCCACACACTGGCCATGAAAGAGCCCCACAAGGATCACAATTAGCTGCTTCTGTATATTGGCCCTGTGTCTCAGCTTGAGGGCCCTTCCGGGTAACACGAGATGAAAGCCTGTCTTCACCCCTAAGTTGTACCAGACAATAGGAAAAAGTACACCTAAACTGATCACGGGCTTATGAGGAGAAAGACAAGTAGCAAATAAGTGTCTTTAAAACTACTGCTAGGCCGGGGCGGTGCACTTCAGGAGGCTGAGGCGGGCGGATCACTTGAGATCAGGACTTCAAGACCAGCCTGGCCAATGTGGTGAAACCCCATCTCTACAAAAAAAATTTAAAGATTAGCCAGCTTGGTGGTGGGCGCCTGTAATCCCAGCTACCCAGAAAGCTGAGGCAGGAGAATTGCTTGAACCTGGGAGGCAGAGGTTGCAGTGGGCCGAGATCGTGCCACTGCACTCCAGCCTAGGAGACAGACAGAAACTCTGTCTCAAAAACAACACAACACAACACAACACAACTACCAATAGCTCCCTGTGCTCACACTGGAGATCAGGACTTGGTTTCTGTGTGTGACATCTGAGAACTGCTCAGTGCCCAACACTGCCCTCATTTGAGGCCGTGCTTGAAGTGGCCCCACACCTGCGCTGCTGTTGGCCAGGGCCTGTGCCCAAGCCCAACCCTGCAGCCCCAGAGAGAGAAACAGATGCTGCCCGTGAAGGGGGAGTCCGAGCAGTCTTAAACCTCCATAGGTAAGTGGGGACCAGAGTCCCAGCTGTAGGACGTCACTGTGAGCGCTGGCTATGCTCCCCTTCTGTGGGAAGGGCCTGGCTCTCTGTCCCCTCCCAGATGCCTCCTGTGCCGTGAGCCTACGTGGCCTATGAAGGGTTACGCCTGCCATTTCCATGCCATCTGCTACGTGCCCATCGGGCGTCACATCACAAAATGGGAGGCCTTAACCCTTCCAGGGCTGCAGTCTCTCAGGGCTGAGCCAGGCGAAGCTGTGGCCCTGACCACCAGCTCGATCAAGGCCTGAGACTAGAAATGGCAGGGAGGTCTGGCACAGAAAATTCCAAGGGCCAGAAAAGCCTTCTCAGTTCCTGTAAGGAAATGTCAAATGGAAAGTGAAGGAACCAAAAACTCATCTGTTGCCATTTTCATCAGGGCACCCAGCAACGTGGTGACGCTGTGGGCTGGAGGCCCTGCCCAGGCGCCCTTCCTCAAGCTCCTCCCTACAATCATCCTGCAGCATCACAGAGCCACAGGGAGGATCACAGCCAGCAGGGAAACCTACTTCTATGATGAAACAAACTATCTGCTCTCAACGCAGCCCCAGCCTGTGGGTCTACCCACAAACAATCCTTGCAGCAGGTTCCTATATAGCTGTAAGGGCTGGGACAGAAATCCTACTTCTACCCTCTACCTTGAAAATGGAACTCTTCCCCTCAGGGGTGGGAGAAGTCTGGGTATAGACACCCACACCAACCTCTGGGCAACAGCTAAGCTGAGCTGTGCCATGAAGTGGGGGAGCTGGGGGTCTGTATCAGTGCTTCTTTGGTAAAACATGATACTTAATAACACAGAAGCAAAGCCCTGGCCAGAAGGTCCTGCTGGCCTCTCTGACCATAATCCAGCTACCCCTGTGCCCGTCCCCCAAGTCCAACCAACCCCTCTCCTGTTCTCTCAGCTGGAGCCACACTGACATCCTGGCTCACTTCCACCTCAGGGCCTTTGCATCTCCACTCCCCCAGGACTCAGCTGATAATGCAAAGTGAGAAACACTTCACCTCCACACATGCCCCCCAGGGGGTCTCTATCCCCTTTCCTGCCTCATCACCACTTGACATGCTATTTACTCACCTCTCTGTTTGTGGGCTTCCACCTCCAGGATATCAAGGGATACCTATTTCTCTAGCACTACCATCCAAGGGCCCATGCAGGCACAATGCTTTGCACAGAAGAGGCAATGTATATATATGTGTTAAACAGATTTGAAATAGAACTTTCAGAACTCCCAACTACCACTGCCCTTCAACCTCCTTCCTGGTTAATAAGCCAAAATGTCTTCATGCCGACAGAAAAGATAATGATCAAAACCAAATAAAACCTGGCCAGGCACCAGGCAGTGGCTCACGCCTGTAATCCCAACACTTAGGAAGACCAAGGCGGGAGGATCGCTTGAGGCCAAGAGTTTGAGACCGGCCTGGGCAACATAGTGAGACTGTCTCTACAAAAAAATAAAAACAAAACAAAATCTTTACATCACCCCGTACATGAAAATTAACTCAAAATGGATGAAAGACCCAAGTATTAGGAGCTAAATCCATAAAACTCTTAGAAGAAAAAACACAGGAGAAAAATGTCATGACTTTGTGTTTGGCAGTCTTACGTATAAGCACAGTATCAAAAAAAGAAAAAAGATAATTTGGACTGCATCAAAATTAAAATCTTTTGTGCAAAGGGCATTATAGAGTGGAAAAAAAAACACCCACAGAATGGGAAAAAATTATAGCAAATCATACACCTGATAAGGGTCTAGTGTCCAGAACATATGAACGATCCTTACAACTCAGCAACAAAAAGACAAGCAACCCAATTAAAAAACAGCCAAAAGACTTGAACAGACATTTCTCCAAAGAAGAGAGACGAATCACCAATAAGCAAGTGAAAAAGACTCTGTCTCAGTGTCATTAGTCATGAGGGAAATGCAAATCAAAACCACCATGAGAAACCGCTTCACACCCACTAGGATGGCTACAATAAAAAAAGACAAATAAGTATTAGTAAGGATGTGGAGAAATTAGGACCCTCATACACTGCATGGTGGAAAGTAAAATGGTAGAATGACATGGAAAACGGTGGAAAGTAAAATGGTAGAGTGACGTGGAAAACCGTGGAAAGCAAACAGTAGAGTGATGTGAAAAACGGCCAGTTCCTCAAAAAGTTAAACGCAGAGTTCCCACATGAGCCTGGGCAGGGCCTCCAGCCCACAGCATCACCATGCTACTGAGTGTCCTGCAAGTCCACTTCTAGGCATATCCAAGAGAGCTGAATATAGGTATTCAAAAAAAATGTGCAGGTGAATATTAAAAGCAACATTAGCCACAATAGCCAAAAAGTAGAAAACAACCCAAATGTCCATCAATGGATGAATGGATAAACAGAATGTGGTCCATCTAGACAATGGAATATTATTTGGCCATAAAAAGGAATGAAGCTCTGATACAATGTGACTGAACTTTGAAAACATCACGCTAAGTGAAAAAAAGACAAAAAGGCCACATATTACATGATCCCATTTATATGAAAAGGCAGAAGAGGCAAACCCAGAGACAGAAGGTAGAATCACTGGCTGCTGGGAGGGTGGAGAGCAGAGTCAAGGAAAAGGCAGTGACTGCTAATGGGGACAAGGTTTCTTTTGGGGTGGGGGAGACGAAAATGTTCTAAAATTACAGGTGATGGTTGCACAATATTGTGAATGGGTTAAATGCCACTAAACAACACACTTTAAAATGTTAAAACTGGTGAATTTTCTACCATGTGAATTTTACATGCTTTTTTAAAGAGGTGAGAAAAGAAAACAAAAACAAAAATACTAATTCCAATAGCCATGAACCCCTCTAGAGCTACTGAAATACTAACAGGCAAAAGCAGGTTTGCTGTGACCCCAACAGCACAGAACTGGGTCCTTCAGTAAATATGCTCCTTTTGTACAGCAAGACCCCAAACAACCACACAGCCATCAGCCATCAGGGTAGGCAGCCTCTATGTCACCACCAACCACGAGTCCCACAGGAGAACTGCAGGAGGCAAGCCTACTATACACATGGGAATTCAGAACCATCTCCCAGCTAAACATCCAATGCCTGGGAGTATGAGAATGTGGGACACATAAGGGAGAATTCACCAAGGAGGAGCCAAGGCAGAAAGAGGAAGTGGCCTCAGAGGGCTGGAATCACACCAGCAGAGCCCCACCTCGGCCAGGCCTTATCACAGGCCCTACACTGCTTAAAATCCAAATAAAACAAAACTGCCGTGGTGGCTTTTTTTTTTTTTTTTTTTAAGAGACGAGGTCTCACTCTGTTGTCCAGGCTGGAGTGCAGAGCCACAATCATAGCTCACTGCAGCCTCAACCTCCAGGGCTCAAGCAGTCCTCCCACCTCAACTTCCTGAGTAGCTGGGACTAAAGGCATGCACCACCACACCTGGCTAATTTTTGCACTTTTTGTAGAGACGAGGCCTCACCATGTTGCCCAGGGTGGTCTCAAACTCCTGGGCCCAAGAGATCCACATGCCTTGGCCTCCCAAAGTGCCCGGACCAACAGGCATCATACATGGTAGTTTTACACTAACATACTATCGGGGAAGTGCCACAGGCCTCAACGTCACAAGGTGTTTCACTCATTCATTCGTCCAAAAACCTGCTTAAGTTTCTACTTAGGGATCAAGTTTCTACTTAGGGATCAGGGACACCCTTGGGGTGCCAACAACAATAGGTCTCCTACTGGGAGCTGCCTCAGGAGCCCCAAGGAGAACACTGGAGTGGGGGGCACAGCAGGCACAGCACATACCGGAGAGAGGCAGGGTTGAAGTCCCTCACACACTGTTCGCTGGGTCCCTAGATCACAACTCTAAGCACTACTGTTCACGAAACAGTCATGTGCAAGTCCAGCTAACCACCTACTTTATCTACTCGTGATGGGCTACGACTGCTGTGGATGGGCAACACCAATGGGGAGGGGAAAATGGTTTTCATCATAGAGTCAGGGTACTGGAGTGGTGGTCAGATGTGCCCCAGGTACTGAGCAGGGAGGGGACAGGAAGGAGGCCCAGAAGCTCATGCTGCGGAAGCTGCCTTCAGCTGTCCGGTCAAAGCCAGAAAGCCTGATTCACCCTCAAGGGCCTCAGCTTCCTCACCTGTAAAATGGGAACAGCACCCACTTTATTGCTAACACTTCCTGAGGGCTCCATGAAGGGTAGCTGTGAGTGTTGTAATTATAGAAAATAAGAGTGTGTAAGAGAGGCCGTCTGGTGGGCTGACAGGCCACAGTCCCTTCTGGCAATTCCAGTCTCTGCTCATGGTTTTCTGCTTGAATTTAAACTACCCCCAAGTGGCCTCTACCTCAGCTTTTATAAATGGCCATTTCCCCTCTTCTAGATGATCCAGTCGTAAAGCTCCCTAAGACCTGGGCCAAGCCCAATTTTCACACTTTTCATTAAGGACAATTTCAAATCCACTCAGAGTAGATAATGGTGTGATTAACTGCAGGTGCTTACCACCCAGGTCCACGGCCATCGGGGACCACCCTTGTGTCCTCCACATGCCGCTCCTTTCTCCTTCTCTCTCCCACTAGCTTCCAGAAAGCAAATCCTATGAAACATGCATTTGTGCTAAAGGGGTCAGTATTTATCTCTACACAACAAGCATGACCACAAAACTGTGATCCCACCTTTGACAATTTCACAAACGATCTTCTGTCTTTGTTGGAGTCACATTTGGCTGAAATCCACAGGTCCCCTTACTGACACAATCATATGCTCAAACAGTTAGGATGCTTGCCCTGTTTCCCATTGTTGGTTTTGCAAATGGCGTCCCTGTGGCATAAGTCCACATACCCCCAATTTCTCATGAACTAGACCCTGAGGCTTAGTGAGTGCGTGTCCCTGTGGAAGCACAGGACACCCTCCCTGGGGGCTAGCAGCTAGGGAAAATCACTGTCTGGACCTCACAGTCTGGAACCCCTCAATTCACTAGGTGCCTGTCATTTCATATTAATTTGCTAAAACACATCAATAGCTGTGCTGCCCATTAGCCACATGTGGCTATTTAAATAGACAAAATTAAACTCGGCGTCCTCAGTCATGCTATGTTAAACACCACGCAGGGCAGACGGTGTAGAGCATCCCTGTCACCCTAGGCAGTTCTGTGGGCCAGCAACTGCCCCGTGAGGGAGCCCTGCCCTCACCCACACTCTTGTTCCTGGAGTGTGCAGCCCACAGAGAAGATGCAGGAAAAATGCCTGTTGCTTTCCCTCTACCCATTTTCAAAACGAGCTAGCTCTCTAACTCCTACCAAAGGGGGCCAGTGAGTTTCTTCCTTGTCCTTTAAGCACCAATAAGAAACTATGGGTTTTTTTTTTTTTTTTTTTTCCAGCTTGGGGGGTCCTGCTACATTGCCCAGGCTAGAATCAAACTCCTGAGCTAAGGCAATCTTATGGCCTTGGCCTCCGGAACAGCTAGGATGGCAGGTGTGCCTGACCACAGCCAGCTTAAACCCTTAGGTTTTTCTTTTTGTGAGACAGAGTCTTACTCTATTGCCCAGATTGGAGTACAGTGGCGCGATCTTGGCTCACTGCAACCTCCGCCTCCCAGGCTGAAGCAATTCTCTTGCCTCAGCCTTTCCAGTAGCTGGGATTACAGGCGTGCATCACTATCGCCCAGCTAATTTTTATATTTTCAGTAGAGACGGGGTTTCACCATATTGGCCAGGCTGGTCTTGAACTCCTGACCTCAAATGATCCACCTGCCTCAGCCTCCCAAAGTGCTGGGATTACAGGTGTGAGCCACGGCATCCAGCCAGCCTTGGATTTTTAACACATCTAACTCAGGGGCTCCTCGTTCTTGTTCACTCTCACTTGTCCCACCCATGCCAGCGGGGCCCCTGTGGGTCCCTCTGATACAACCCCAGTGTGTCTTACACAATTACCACGTTCCCGATGCAGAATGAGAATTAAGTGTTTTACTTAAAGTACTTCAGGTCTTGGCCAGGTGCAGTGGCTCACACCTGTAATCCCAGCACTTTGGGAGGCTGAGGCGGGACGATCACCTGAGGTCGGAGTTTGAGACCAGCCTGACCAACATGGAGAAACCCCATCTCTACTAAAAACACAAAATTAGCCATGCGTGGTGATGCAGGCCTGTAATCCCAGCCACTCAGGAGGCTGAGGCAGAAGAATCGCTTGAACCCAGGAGGCAAAGGTTGTGGTGAGCCGAGATCATGCCATTGCACTCCAGCCTACGCAACAAGAGCGAAACTCTGTCTCAAAAACAAAAACCAGGCCAGGCACGGTGGCTCACGCCTGTAATCCCAGCACTTTGGGAGGCCGAGGCAGGTGGATCACGAGGTCAGGAGATAGAGACCATCCTGGCTAACACGGTGAAACCCTGTCTCTACTAAAAATACAAAAAATTAGCCAGGCGTTGTGGCAGGTGCCTGTAGTCCCAGCTACTGCTGGGGAGGCTGAGGCAGGAGAATGGCATGAACCTGGGAGGCGGAGCTTGCAGTGAGCCGAAATCGCGCCATTGCACTTCAGCCTGGGCAACAGAGCGAGACACCTGTTGTCCCAGCTACTTGGGAGGCTGAGGTAGAAGGACTGCTGGAGGCTGCAGTGAGCCATGATCACGCCACTGCACTCCAGCCTAGGTGGCAGAGCAAGACCCTGACCAAAAAAAAAAAAAAAAAACAAAAAGCTAGTGCTTTGGGTTTTTATTGCATTTTTCTTTTGTGTGGAAAATTTTGGTTCTTAATGACATTAATTACTTGTTTTCTCCTACAATATATAACAGGAATAATGCTAATATTGTTACCCTGAAACCAAAACCAGGATTCCAAAAAACAGCTGAAGATTTTAAGAAAGTTGTTTATAGCTGGGCATGGTGGCAGGCACCTGTAATCCCAACTACTCGGGAGGCTGAGGCAGGAGAATCACTTGAAACCTGAAGGCAGAGGTTACAGTGAGCCGAGATCGCACCACTGCACTCCAGCCTGGGTGACAGAGTGAGGGGAGGGAAGGAACAGAAGGAAGGGAAGGAAAGAAGGAAGGGAAGGAAGGAAAGGAAGGGAAGGAAAGGAAGGAAAGGGAAGGAAAGGGAAGGAAAGGGAAGGAAAGGGAAGGAAAGGAAGGAAAGAAATTTGTTTGCCTTTATTGGGTATCTCGCTAAAACATTTACGGTCAAACTACTATGTTTTAAAGTTATCGGAAATAAGTTCTGAGAGGTTAAGTCACCAATGTGTGTCACAACTGACATGTACCTAGATTCATTCATTTTTGTCTTTAGTTTTTAAGGGATTGCTTCCCCTTCCACTGCCACCACTTGGCTTTTGTTTTATAATTATGTAAAGCACATACATGATGCTACAAAGAAAGGACACGTGAAAAAGTCTCCCAGTGCCCTCTCCATCCCTTCTCCTGGAGGTGGCAATGCGGTTCCTTTATGGTTTATAAAAATAAAATGAGCAGCTGGGCATGGTGGCTCACGCTTATAATCCCAGCACTTTGGGAGGCCGAGGTGGGCAGATCACGAAGTCAGGAGATCAAGACCATGGTGAAACCCCGTCTCTACTAAAAATATAAAAAATTAGCAGGGCGTGGTGGCGGGCGCCTACTGTAGTCCCAGCTACTCGGGAGGCTGAGGCAGGAGAATGGCGTGAACCTGGTAGGCAGAGCTTGCAGTGAGCTGAGATCGCGCCACTCCACTCCAGCCTGGGCGACAGAGCGAGACTCCATCTCAAAAAAATAAATAAATAAAAATAAAAAATAAATAAAAATAAAAATAAAATGAGCAAATCCCCCCACCTTTCCTTAGGTAAGTGACAGCACACTCCATCTCTTCTTCCTTTACACTCTTCTTTTTTCTGCTTGTCATTTCAACTAGAAATCCCGTCACCACCACAAATGAAGACATCACCTACTCCTTCCTCCCTTCACTCAGGGGCTCAGGCACCACCCTGCAGGCAGAGCCACCACCACAAGTTGCCCAGTCTGACCACTGACACATCTAAGTCATTCCCAGCTTTGTTTGTTTCCGGAGAGTTGTAACAAACACAGTCCTTGTCACAATCCTTCCTTATTTCTGACCATGTTTCGGATACATTTCCAGAAGTGGATTTGCTGGAGCAAAGAGTAAACACATGTCTTTGGTTTTTGTTGTTGTTGTTGTTTGAGATAGGGTCTCACTTTGTCACCCATGCTGGAGTGCAGTGGCATGATCTTGGCTCACTGCAACCTCCGCCTCCTGGGTTCAAGCGATTCTCCTGCCTCAGCCTCCCTGGGTAACTGTGATTACAAGCGTGCACCACCACACCCAGCTAATTTTGTACTTTTAGAAAAGATGGGGTTTCACCATGTTGGCCAGGCTGGTCTCGAACTCCTAACCTCAAATGATCCACCCGCCTCAGCCTCCCAAAGTGCTGGGATTACAGGAGTGAGCCACCGCACCTGGCCACTTGTCCTTTTGCTAGATGTTGCAAATACCCCTGAGAGGAATTGTGAATTCCAAAAGCAACTACCACGGCACTACCTGACTCCCACCACTAGAACAGTGTCTACTCCAGATGCTTGCCAACCGAAAAGTCAGAAATGTCTTGGTGGTGCTCCAACGTGCAGGATTCTTATATTAGAAAAACTGAGCATCATTCACACCTTGGTCAAGGCCCATGTGCCATTACCTGTCCTGTGATGCAATCTGTTTTTCTACAGTCACACCCATTTTTTGATCCTTAACGCCCAGCACTAGGCAGTGTGTGCCTGCTTAACAAAGAGGACCTGACAGGCCAAATTCAAGGGCAGACACCAAGTCCATGAGCAGGCAAGACTGCCCCTGTGCCCATAAGAATAAATGTACACACAAGTGGGAGCTGTGTGTAGACTGTGTGCCTCAGACATGGGAAGGAGCTGCTGGGCACATTGAGGGCCAGCCCTCCTCCGGCCCTGCTCCCCTCCGCTGTGCCCATGTGGTCCTGGGTGACAGAAATGGGGACATCCCAGCCGATCACAGTCCATAATTTCCACTGAAAGCAAGTGTGGGCTAGTGCTGAGTGAGACACACCCAAGAGTGGGTGAAACTTGCATTTTGTGGAGAAAACCTAAAATCAATCAATATGCTGGGCTGTCTTACATACCCACAACAAAAAGTGCACACAAGCTGACACATTTATAAGTCCTGAAGAAATAATTATTCAGAGGTGGCTTCCGCCTATCTGATCACTAAGTATCGTGTGCCACGACTGTTTATAGACTGTCCTTTTCTATCAAGTCCCTTCAAGCACAGGCCAAAGGAAAACCTGGGGTGGCCTCTGGAAATTCCCTTCTGAACTCCAAAACTGACTGCCTGAATGCTATGGCTAGGTCTTCCCTGCTGGCTGGCAACAGAGAAGAGGGAGGTTTCCTCCATTCATTTATTCATTGAACAAGTACCTACTGCTCAGACCATGTGCTTCTGAGTTAAGAAAGGGCCAGGCAGAGGGGTGGGTACCCAGCCTGGGGCCTGGGAGAAACCAAAGCCAGCCCTACTGCCCTCAAACAATGCCCTGGGCTGCAGGACAAGAGGCAGTCGCTCGCTTCCCTAGGCTGGATGTGGGTGCTTCCCCCTCAACAAAGGGGGTGAGCTCAAGCTGGGCACAGTGGCCCACACCCGGTAGTCCCAGCTACTTGGGAAACTGAGGTAGATCGCTTGAGACCAGGATGTTAAGGCTGCAGTGAGCCATGAACACACCACTGCACTCCAGCCTGGGTGACAGAGCAAGACCCTGTCTCCAAAAAGGAGGTGAGCAAACATGATGAGGGCCATGTGGCTTTGTGACTCTGAGTCCCTAGTCCTCCCCTCTGTTTCTGTCAATGCCTGACATCCCCCAAATAGTAGTTACAGCATAACAGCACCAGGTAATAGGCTCTGACACGTCTCAACTCTCCGTAGGAAACTGGCACAGACTTTGAGTCTGAACTTGTCTCCAAAGAGTTTGAGAGCCCTGTGTAAGTGTCAGGGAACGTAAAATAGTGCAGGCACCATGGATAACAGTCTGGCAATTCCTGAAAAAAGATTAACAGTTACCATATGATCCAATAACTGCACCCCTAAGTATATACTAGGAAAAACACAACACAGGTATTCAAACAAAAGCTTGTACACGAATGTTAAAAGCAGCACTATTCACAATAACTAAAAAAGTAGAAACAACTCAAATGTCCATCAATGAACGAATGGATAAACAAAACGTGGTTCATCCATATAATGGAATATCATTCAGCCATAAAAAGGAAAGAAGCACTGATTCACGCTTACAATGTGGATGAACCTCAAAAACACGCTAACAGAAGACAGACACAAAAGGCCACTTACACAAGTGTTAAGAGTCCATTTACAATAAATGTCCACAACAGGCAAATCAACAGAGACAGAAAGTAGATTAGAGGTCATCAGGAGAAAGGGGAGGGGGAGATGAGGAGTGACTGCTAATGAGTATGCTGTTTCCTTTTGGGATAATGAAAATGTTCTGGAATTAAAGGTGGTAATTGTAGAACTCTTGAAAATATATAAAAAACTGAACTGTACACTTTAAATGAGTGAATTGTATGGTATGCAAATTATACCTCAAAAAAATTTTTTGGGTGTAATTTGCCTGTATGCCCAACACTTTGGGAGGCCAAAGCGGGAGAATCGCTTGAGGCCAACAGTTCAAGACCAGCTTGGGCAACACGGCAAACTCCATCTCTACAAAAAATACAAAAATTAGCTGGGTGTGGTTGCACACGCCTGTATTCCCAGCTATTCAGGAGCCTGAGGCAGGGAGGATCGCTTGAGCCCAGGAGTTTGAGGCTGCAGTGAGCTATGATCATGCCATTACACTCCAGCCTGGCTGACAGAGTGAGACCCTGTCTCAAAACATAAAAAATAAAAATGTAAGCACAACAAAAGTTTCATTTTGTTTGGAGAACATTCTGGAAATGTTTTCCTGACAACAGAATTACCTGACTATGCCCATATTTTCTTGCCATATGAAGAGCTGAAACCTCACAAAACTGACCACAACATTTGTTCTGTGCCATGGTCGGCAGAGCAGCCACATCTCACACCGCATGGCCGACAAGATCCTGTTAGATGGGGCATGAACCCCTAGGCAAGTCACCTGCCAACTCTGGCCCGTGTGTGTCCCCGTCTATAAAATGGAGCAGCTGACCCAGGGGCTGCCTCCAAGTTCTAAGACATCTTTCAGTTCTGCGTTCTTCTCCAGGTAGGTAGCCTTGGGCCAAAACGTCGCTGACCAGGCTTGATAGTAACAGAGAAAATCCATGGTACCCAGCAATGCCCTGGTAGGTTTGGACAGCTCCTGACAGTCTCCATCTAAGAGCTCCACGCAGCAGGGGCAGCTCAGCTTTGCCATGAGGCACGAGGGAAGGTAAGGGCAACCAGCTCCAAGAACCAGTGCGGGGCCCTGGGCTTTGCGGTGAATAAGGAAAAAGTATAACGGCATCTATCAGTGCTGGGAAATCATGGGAATGGCCAGAGGGCAAAGGCCACTGGCCAGGATTATCCTCTGCCCCTGCCCCTCAGAGAGGACAGGCTCATCTTATTTAGACCTAGAGTTTTCAAATGAATGACCAATTAGAATGGTTTCTTTTTTCCTGAGGCCTGAAGGGACGGGTCAGGCAGCCCCATACAGACCGCACAGTGTGCGATCCCAGGGGGCCTGCCTCCCTCCATCTTCTCTAGGAGGTGGCTGAAACAGCACTCACTTTAAAGTGTCCAAAAAGCTGACCGAAGCCTGCTGGATGCGTGGAACCTTCCCTCCACAGACACTACACCCCAAGCACTCACCTGGCTTTGGGGTATGGGGTGCTGGTCCTACCAGCTGGCCATGGCCACAGTGACATCAAAAGGCTACTTGAGACAACGTGCTGACCAACCTAAAGCAAAGGACAGAGAAAGAAACACTGTGTTTCCAAGCAAGGTTTCTGGAACATATTGGCATTTCTAAAATGTCTCTAACCCCTGGAATTACATAGCGAAATTTCAGATTTCCAGAGTTTTGCCTCAGCTACCTTCCACAACGGGGACAGTCGGAGGAAACAAATTTCTACTGATCTCTGAGGTATGAAACAATACAGTGCTAACCAATAAATGCCAACATCCCAGACACCGTCTTCACCAATACAGATGGTGACATAAAAAGCAGTCACACGATGAAATACAATTATTTTTATCTTTCATCTACTGAATACAGATAAATGGTTCAAGTTTTTCCCCCCAACCCAGACGGAGTTTTGCTCTTATGCCCAGGCTGGAGTGAAGTGGCACAATCTCGGCTCACTGCAACCTCTGCCCCTCTGGGTTCACGTGATTCTCCTGCCTCAGCCTCTCGAGTAGCTGGGACTATAGGCGCCCACCACTATGCCCAGCTAATTTTTGTATTTTTAGTAGAGACGGCGTTTTGCCATGTTGGCCAGGCTGGTCTCAAACTCCTAACCTCAGGCGATACACCCACCTCGACCTCCCAAAGTGCTAGGATTACAGGCATGAGCCACCGTGCCCAGCCCAAGGTTTTTATTATAATAGTAATGACATTAAAAACAGAAATAGGCCAGGTACGGTGGCTCACGCCTGTAGTCCCAACACTTTGGGAGGCCAAGGCAGGAGGACTGCTTGAGCCTAGCAGTTTGAGACAAGCCCGGGCAACATGGTGAAACTCTGTCTCTACAAAAAATACAAAAATTAGCCAGGTGTGGTGGCGTGTGCCTGTGGTCCCAGCTACTTGGGAGGCTGAGGTGGGAGAATCACCTAAGCCTGGGAGGTTGAGGCTGCAGTGAGCCAAGATCCCACCACTGCACTCCAACCTGGGCGACAGAGTGAGACCCTGTCTCAAAAAACAACCCAGAAACCTAGCATTTAATAGGTACTTAGGAGTATGTTCCAGGTACTGTGCTCACACAGCATCTCTGAATCCCCAAGGCAACCATAGAGGCAGGTTCCTGGATCATGCCCATTTTACAGATAAGGGATCATCATGATGTGTCTGATCTTCAGGAACTTGCCCAGAGTCACAGAGCACACAGGCAGCACCCAGGGCTCATTCTCCCCATGTAACCTCCTCACCATCATGTTCTCTGTCATGGACCCCAGGGAAACCAGCCACCATTCCTGGTGAAGGCAGTGCTAGGTTTATCCTCAAGATGAGGGCATGATGTGCCTGGGAATGGGCAGAATTCACTCTCCAGACTGAGAGGGCTTCACCTCCAAAACCAAAGGTCATGGTCGTCCCTATGGAATGCTGTCCAGAGAGAAAGAGGCTGCCTGTCTTACAGACAGGAAAACTAACGCTCAACAATGTTCAGGAACTTCTCTTCCAAGGTCATAGAGAGAATGCCTCGGACTTCCACTTCCGGTTTGTATCATCAGACGTCCAGGGCTATGGGCCAGAGGCTGAACCTTACGAACCAGCCAAATCCCAGACTCCCAAGCAGTTCTGTCAGTTGTAGCTTGCCAAATAGTGTCAACATCACCTCTATTGTCATTCTTTGCACCCACATGACTACCAGGAGCTTGCTCTGATACGAAGCCTTTATTTTTAAACTAGGTTCACAGCAATTCACAGCTGATGGATGGCGAGAAACACTCCCACAGGAGAACTTGCAAAAATAAGGATGGGGACAACACCAGTGAACTCTATGGAAAGACCTTTAGGCACCTCCTAAATGAGGCACAGGGCTAGCTCCTCAGGAAGAACCCTTTCTGCCACTCTTTTTAGCCCCACTCAAGCTGAGGAACCCAATGGGCAGCGTTAGTCCTAATTATTTTGCATCTGCCAATCCAAGGCCTCTCTGCCCCGAGAGTGGGAAGCCTCAGAAGCAGCTGTCCTGTGCTGTTCTGCTGCAGGATCAAGGTCTATATATAAAAAATCAGCTGTGTTTCTACACACAGGCACCAACCAATCAGAACTCAAAACCTGAAAAAAGTCATCTACCTTAGCACAAAAAAGGTGAAATACTTAAGGATAAAGAAACTACAATGAAACAAGAAAACTGAAAGAAGGCCGGGCACAGTGGCTTACTCCTGTAATTCCAGCACTTTGGGAGGCCAAGACAGGCAGATCAATTGAGCTTAGGAGTTCAAGATCAGCTTGGCCAATATGGCAAAACCCCATCTCTACAAAAAAAAATTTTGAAAATTAGCTGGGTGTGGTGGTGTGCACCTGAGGTCCCAGCTACTTCTGAGGTTGAGGTGGGAAGATCACCAGAGCCCAGGAGGCTGCAGTGAGCCTTGACTATGCCACTGCATTCCTGCCTGGGCAACAGAGCAAGACCCTGTCTCAAAAAAGGTGGGGCGGGGGGGGGGGTATGGGGAAGTACTAGCTGCAGTAATAAATGAGAATAATTTTATTTTAGTGTTACACTTCTCATCAATTTCTGTTGTATGTTATACACTCTCTGAACATGTTTAAAAGATGTCCGTCCTTCCTTCCTTCCTTCCTCTTTCTCTCTCTCTCTCTCTTTCTTCCCTCTGTGGCACAGGCTGGAGTAAACTCGGCTCGCTGCAGACTCCCTGCGTCCGGCTCCCGTGATTCTCCTGCCCTGGCCCGCGGGCTGCCTGGGATTGCCGCCGCGCGCCACCACCCCTCCCTGGTTTTTCTCCTTTGGCTGGAGGCGTGGTTTCGCCATCTCGGCCAGGCTGGTCTCCAGCTCCTGACCTCCAGTGCTCTGCCCGCCTCGGCCTCCCGAGGTGCTGGGACTGCAGACGGAGTCTCGCTCACTCAGTGCTCGGTGTTGCCCGGGCTGGAGTGCGGTGCTGGGATTGCAGCCTCTGCCCGGCCGCCACCCCGTCTGGGAGGTGGGGAGCGTCTCTGCCTGGCCGCCCATCGTCTGGGTTATGAGGAGCTCCTCTGCCCGGCCGCCCATCGTCTGGGATGTGAGGAGCGACTCTGCCCGGCCGCCCCGTCTGGGAAGTGAGGATCCCCTCTGCGCAGCCGCCCCTTCTGGGATGTGAGGAGCGCCTCTGCCCAGCCGCCCCTTCTGGGAAGTGAGGAGCGCCTCTGCCCGGCCGCCCCGTCTGGGAAGTGAGGAGCGCCTCTGCCCGGCCGCCCCGTCTGGGAAGTGAGGATCCCCTCTGCGCAGCCGCCCCTTCTGGGATGTGAGGAGCGCCTCTGCCCGGCCGCCCCGTCTGGGAAGTGAGGAGCGCCTCTGCCCGGCTGCCCCGTCTGGGAAGTGAGGAGCGCCTCTGCCCGGCCACCCATCGTCTGGGAAGTGAGGAGCCCCTCTGCCCGGCCGCCACCCCATCTAGGAAGTGAGGAGCGTCTCTGCCCGACCGCCCCGTCTGGGAAGAAGTGAGGAGCGCCCCTGCCCGGCCGCCCCGTCTGGGAAGTGAGGAGCGCCCCTGCCCGGCCACCCCGTCTGGGATGTGGGGAGCGCCTCTGCCCGGCCGCCCCGTCTGGGAGGTCTACCACAGAGGCCAGAAGCAATGTGGGGGCTGGATGTGGTGGCTCTCGCCTGCAGTCCTAGTACTCTGGGAGGCTGAGGCGGGTTGATCACTTGAGGCTAGGAGCTGGAGACCAGCCTGGCCAACATGGCGAAACATATGAAAAATACAACTGCCAAACCAACCAACGAACCAAGCGACAACAAAACAGGTCTACCCTGGAGTCATACTCTAATTTTTTCTATTTTCCTCCCTTTCTGATCCTTTATCTCACTTTCTTTTTCTTCCTCTTCCTTCTCCTTCTTCTTTGTCAAATAGAGGATTGAGTTATTATCATTGATCCATACAAAGTCCCTCTCTCATTTATTTTCTTTAATTCCCGCCCCTCATTTCTATTCCCCGTCTTCCCATGTGCAACCTTCCTAATATGTTTGATATGCATCTTTTTGTTCGTATGTACTTTTAGAAAATGTTTATTGTTTTGTGTGCAAAAAAAAATTAAATTAAATTAAAAAAAGAAAAAGAAAAAAAAAAGAAAGTATTCAAACTCTTTAACCCAAAAAAAAAAAAGATGTTTCTAAAGTTGCTGTTTGCATGAATCAATCACGATAGTCTCACTTGTGTAAAACACTGTTTTATCTCAAAACAACAACAAAAAAAGAAAAATAAAAGAAAACCGAAGTATATGAAGAGATGTGTCTTGTTCATGGGTCAGAAGATATCAATTCTCTCCCAAATTGATCTATAGATTCAATGCAGTCTCAATCAAAAATTCCCAGCAGATGGTTTGCAGAAATGACAAACTGATTCCAAAATCTACATGGAAGTGCAACAGACATAGAATAATGAAAACAATTGGAAAAACAGGCACAAATTTGGAGGACTTACCCCAACTGATTTTGAGATTTAACATAAAGCTACATCAAGACAGTATGATATGGACACAAAGACAAGCAGACTGACTCACAGAATAGATGCACGTATGTGGATCACTGATACTTGACAAAGATCCAAATACCCTACTCTGCATGAACACAAGATGCACAAGATCACATCTTCCTGGGGCGGGGGGTGGTGGAGGAAGGTCAAATCACAACAAACAGTACATCATACCTACAGTGCAACTGGCAAGAAGTCTTAAGGTAACTTCTTTTACACTCTACCACTGCTTTCAAAGCCAGCTTGTGGCAAATCCGTTCTCACAGCGATTAAAATTTGGAGTTGTCCCCTTGGGCAGACTCCACCCACCATCCAGTCCATCAGGAAAGCCTGTTGGTTCTGCCATTAAATATATCTGGAGCCCAACCACTCCTCACACCTCCACTGGCCACACTGTCCTCTACTGGGATGGAGGTCTCCAAAACTCCTGGACTCAAAGTTCACTCAGAGTGAAGCCCATCCTCTCCTAACCCCAGAGGCCCACACACTGCCTGCAGACCCAAGCATCCCATCCCCACTTCAGCCTGCTCACTCTGTTCCAGCCATACTGGCCTCCTGGCCGTGCCTCCAACACACTAGGACCCTCCCCACTTTGAGGTCTTTTTATGTTAAACAAAATCCTAGTTCTGTCATTTATCAATCAATTAACTATTCAATCTGCATCCCAAATTGAAAACGACCTTTAAAAAATGACTGTCGGCCAAGCACGGTGGCTCATGCCTGTAATCTCAGCACTTTGGGAGGCTGAGGCGGGGTGGATCACTTGAGGTCAGGGGTTCGAAACCATCCTGGCCAACATGGCGAAACCCCGTCTCTACTAAAAATACAAAATTAGCCAGGCATGGTGGCACATGCCTGTAATCCCAGCCACTTGGGAGGGTGAGGCAGGAGAATCGCTTGAACCTGGGAGGCAGAGGTTGCAGTGAACTGAAATTGTGCCACTGCACTCCAGCCTGGGCAACAAGAGCAAAACTCCGTCTCAAAAAACAAAAACAAAAACAAAACTTACTGTCGAGCACAGTGGCTCACGTCTGTAATCCCAGCACTTTGGGAAATGGAGGCAGGTGGATCACCTGAGATCAGGAGTTCAGGACCAGCCTGGACACCATGGAGAAACCCTGTCCCTACTAAAAATATAAAATTAGCCAAGCGTTGTGACGCAAGCTTGTAATCCCAGCTGCTCGGGAGGCTGAGGCACGAGAATCACTTGAACCTGGGAGGTGGAGGTTGTGGTGAGCTGAGATCGTGCCATTGCACTCCAGCCTCAGCAACAAGAGTGAAACTCCATCTCAAAATAAATAAAAATAAAAAATTAACCCCTCCATGTGATCCCTCACCAGCCCTGCCTTTGCTCAAAGGTCTCCTCACAGAGGCCCACCATCCCCTGGCCCTGCTCCTCTTCTTCCACAGCACCGCCCCTCCCACACTCCACACAACACAGCTACTGTGTTGCCGACGAACTTTCTCACCCAGCAATAACGTACACACCACAAGGGCAGGGGTATCTGCCTGATGCTCGATTTTAGTTCAAGCACCTACAACAGCGTCTGACACATAACTGGTACTTAATAAATTTTTTTTTTTTTTTTTGAGACCAAGTCTTGCTCTGTTGCTCAAGCTGGAGTGCAGTGGCGCGATCGCGGCTCACTGCAACCTCTGCCTCCTGGGTTCAAACAATTCTCCTGCCTCAGCCTCCCGAGCAGCTGGGACTACAGGCACGCACCACCATGCCCAGCTAATTTTTGTATTTTTAGTAGAGACGGGGTTTCACCATATTGGCCCCACTGGTCTCAAACTCCTTACCTTGTGTTCCACCTGCCTCAGCCTCCCAAAGTGCTGGGATTACAGCTGTGAGCCACTGCGCCCAGCCGCTTAATAAATATTTACTGAACGGACGAGCAGGGATAGTTTAACCCTGAAAGAGAAGGGGCCGATCTGAGAAGCCCACTGCAGCAGCCCTGCAATACAGTCAGTGCAAGATTCACAGAGGAGGAGACCAAGCAGAAGACCACTTAGCATGATCACAACTAGCGGCATTTCTTGAAAATACACTGTAATCGCTTTCCACTAATCTACCATTTGGACTGTTTTGCCGTCCACCCCACAGTGGCTGAGTTCAGAGAGCTTTTACTGTTTTTATCTCCAACCCATACATTTAAAGCAGTATCAAGTAACCCTTAAGTGCACAATTACCAGCTCATAAGAGACTCTTCCACTCCCTTGATAAATCATTATGGTTTGGCTTTGACCTTGCACCTGGGTACTACACACAGACACACACACACACACACACACACACACACACACCCCTACCGTACAACCCACCCAAACACAAGGACTTCTCAAACTGAGGGAAGATCAGCCTTGGTGAGAAGGTAGCTATGGCAATTTACATGAAATCAAGTCACTGCACTTTGGGCAACAGAAGTCCTTTCTTGCCATTTTATCCTCTCAAGCTCAGGCTAGCGAGGTCCTTTTAATTTGAGGAAAGGACACATGGCCTGACACTGGCCACCACCTAGGGAACTCTGGTTCCATGGGGATGCTGTGGTTGCGGCACTCATGGCTGGTACTGTGATGGTGTCTCTGGGGCTGTCAGCACCTGATCCAGAAGCATGGGCTCTATCAGGTGCCCCTAGGAAGCCCCGCTGTCCCTTCCCTGGTCCCAGACCCACTGACCTATCACCATCTGTAGTCACCAAAAACTTGTGCTGTCTCTAGAATTTTTCAACTAGTTCTGCATCCAAACACAGCTTGGCTCCAGTCCAATCCTGGGAACATGACATGGCCAACAACATACAAGGTGAAACCCAACAACACCGTTCACCTTCTGCCGACCCTCTCCTAGGTCCTGCACAAACTGAATGCCCCCTTCACAGGGTCACCCAGACCCTCTTTGCTAATGGTCCCATCAAACTTTCAATGTGGGGAAGTCCCCAGCTCAATCAGGAAAGAAAAAACTGAAGCAAGGCAACAGCAGATCATCCTGAGGAAGCCCAGATGTCAGGCTGTTCTACCGTGTGCTGGCTGGCTGGAGAAGAATTAGCAGGGGCCACAGATCCAGTTTTTCAGTCTGGGGTCAGCACACTACTGCCTGCCACCTGTCTTAGTAAATAAAGTATTTCTGGGAAACAGCCATGTCAGTACTCAAGAACACACTGTCTATGGCTGTTTCCACCTTTAACAACAGAGACCATAAGGCCCAAATCCCAATACTGAGATTTGAAGGGGGATCAGGAAGAAACTGTGCCCAGTGAGCTACTCAGTAAAAAGACAGAGGTAGCCCTAGCCACAGCAGCAAGCTGCCGCCAAGAAGTCAGGGGAGAGGCACATTGAGGAGGTGTTCAGGTCAGTCCCTGAGCAGTCCCTGCTCTCCCCAAGGCACAGAGCCCCATCAACCCTCTGTGGGGAAGAGTATGACTTGGCAGACTAGAGATGCAGAGAATCAGCCCCGGGAGGACCAAGACCCAATCGTGAGGTTGGCCACACAAGCCCATCCTTGGCAACCAGAGCTGACGCTGGAGGCTGGAGTTCCCACCTCTGCTCTCAAACTGAGATTCCCGTTACGGTGACAGCAAGGACATATTGTAGGCCCCTGGTCTGCCCCTGCCTGTCTCCTCCCTCAGCCATGGGAACCACAGCCTCCTTGAGGGAGGAGACAGGCAGGGGCAGGCCAGCAGCCTAAAGCATTTACTGGCTGTCTTCCACTTCCACCATCTTCTGCTCCCCATAATAAACCGGCACAGCCCTTCTTAATTTCCCAGGTCCCCCCCAGCGTCACAGCACCTCACCACGGCCTTCAAGGCCCGGCCCACTTCAGATGCAAGAGCGCTACATGCACGTGAAGGAGCATACGCGTTCCATGCTCCCGCTTCAACCACCTGGCCTCCTCTCAATTCCTCAGACCCAGCACGCCTGCCTACTCCCCGTGCCAGGTCTTTGCACGCACCGTTCCCACAGCCAGGAGAACCCCTCCTAGCTCCCACTCATCCTTTGGGTTCAAGAACCTGTTACTCAGGCAAGCTCTCTCCCCCAGCCCCTCACCATGGACGATGCTGGAACTTTTTGCTGAAACTTGCTACCTGAAATCGAGCATCCCACTTCCCAAAGGCTCCACGCTCCATGGACACAAGGTGCTTGCGCATCACCTCATCTAACACCCACATGGGCACGGAGGAGGAGACTACAAAATGGGGACCTCCACGAGTTGTCAGGACCCAACCAAGAGGTTTCTACCACCGGCTGGAGGCAAAAAAAAAAAAAAAAAACATACAAATGCTGTATTTAATTAAAATAGTTAATCAGCGCCAGGAAGAAGCCACATGGAGATAGGCAAGACTACAGCCATGGGCACAGCACAGCCCCTGGGGTGAGTCCAGGGCTTCAGGGTGGGGCCAATGCCCCCCTCCTGCCCCACCCCTGGCATGCTATTTGGGGAGCTGTGGGGACCCTGTGTCTGAAGGGCTTCCCTCAGGCCACCACTGAGAATTGAGAGTTGCCCCAGTGTCAGTAGCGCCCACACTCTGCACTCCCCGTCTCCTTTCTTATGGCAGAGGCTGTGTCCCACCCTAAAACCCCACTCACGGTTCTCATGAGGGTCCAGAGCCCTGCCCTCTGGAAAGCTCAGACTCCAGCACCACACCCCTCTCCCTCCCTGGCACTCCAGGCCTCCCTCCAAACCATCCCAAATGCTCACGAGCTTCCTCCTAGCACATTCTGCCCAGCCTGGCTCTCCTGGCAGTTAAACATTGGGCCCAGTACCCTCCCGGGGAGCCTGCCTGCCTGCATGGAACCCACCTCAGGCCTCCAGACCATCCTGAGAACCCAGCGACAGGCCCTGGCACCAGGCAGCTTCTCAAACAGAAGCAACTACTTCTTTCTTTTATTACTATGATTAATGTTGTTCCTCAAAATATTGCCACCTCTATCTGGATGCTCCTCTTACTGTTTCCACCCAGGCTCCCAGCAGCTGCCTGGGCAGTGCACGCAGCAGTCCTAAACTGCCTATCGACCCCAGATCTTAAATGCCCAGAAACCAAATGTCTATGTGCAGATGACACTGAGGCCTTAGGAAGTGTCTGAAACATTTAAGTGTTTAGTATTTCAGATGCCTGATGTGTTGCAGTATTAAAGGACACCAGAAGAAAATGTCCCAAGAACAAAAGAGGAAATGACTTCTCTGCTAATACTGAGGATCTAGGAACTGGCCTCGAAATAAAAGTAAAAATAAAAATACCAACACACTGCTGTATTAAAGGAAACTCACTGACAAACAGATATAGGAAAATAAGGAATACCTTCGAGGCTGGGCATGGTGGCTCACACCTGTAGTCCCAGCACTTTGAGAGGCCAAGGCAGGTGGATCATGAGGTCAGGAGATCGAGTCCATCCTGGCCAACATGTTGAAACCTAAAAATACTAAAAATGTCTCTACTACAAATACAAAAATTAGCTGGGTGTGGTGACGCATGCCTGTAGTCGCAGCTACTCAGCAGGCTGAGGCAGGAGAATCACTTGAACTCAGGAGGCAGAGGTTGCAGTGAGCCAAGATCACACCACTGCACTCCAGCCTGGTGACAGAATGAGACTCCATCTCAAAAAGAAAAAAAGAAAGAAAGAAAGAAATACCTTCAATCCCCAAGCAATGCACGGGAACAGAGACCTCAGATGTTCCTGGACACTGTTTCTCCCTAAATGCCCTAAAGATTTCAGGGGTCCTAGGATGACCCCACCTGTCCAGGGACTGAAGAAAACCCATAGAATATCCGCATCCAACATTGTGATCCCAAGATGATGTCATTAAGAGCCTTCTAGAACCACGTGCATTTTTTTTAACACCCCCAGTACTTAGCACAAGGTAGGCAATGAGTGTGTGTGCCTTTGTCCCTTTGTCCCCAAGCTAATTCTGAGAGGACAGAATACATGTCGTCATAAAGGTATAGAATATTTCTGAATTCAGAAAGGTTCAATTTTTTAAATTGTGGTAAAACGTACACAAAATTTACATCTTAACCATTTTGAGTTCACAGCTCAGTGGCATTAGGTGCAGTCACACTGTTGTGCAACCATCATCCATCCATCTCCAGAACTTTTCCATCTTCCCCAGCTGAAACTCTACCCCCATTAAATACTCACTCTCATCTCTCTGCCCCCAACCCCTGGCAACCCCCCTTCCTCTTTCTGTCTTTAAGAATTTGAGAGTCTAGGAACCTCATATAGGTGCAATCA
The DNA here is from genome assembly GCF_028878055.3 of Symphalangus syndactylus. Classification (NCBI taxonomy): domain Eukaryota; kingdom Metazoa; phylum Chordata; class Mammalia; order Primates; family Hylobatidae; genus Symphalangus; species Symphalangus syndactylus. The sequence continues at coordinate 45,624,041 of NC_072435.2, read as the reverse complement.
TAAGTGTGTCTTTTTGAGCCTGACTTTTCTTACTCAGCATAATGTCCTCAAGGCAGAGCTACATACATCAGTCACCCTGTGGGGCCAAAGTCTGTACAGAAAAAAAGCCCATAAGCCTGGTATACCCATGGCACCAAACAAAGCATGGTTCTGAAACTCTGCTCCCCAGCTCAGCCATGCCACTGACGTGCTTCACTACCAACTAGTCCTTCCCTCCGCTTCTCAAATAAGCTGCATAAAGCAAGCACTGGAGGCCAGGCGCAGTGGCTCACGCCTATAATCCCAGCGCTTTGGGAGGCTGAGGCGGGTAGATCGCTTGCGGCCAGAAGTTTGAGACCTGTGTGTGCAACATGGTGAAACCCCATCTCCATTAAAAATACAAAAAAAAATTTGCCAGGGGTAGTGCTGCATGCCTGTACTCTCAGCTACTCGGGAGGCTGAGGCACAAGAATCACTGGAACCCAGGAGGCGGAGGTTGCAGTGAGCCAAGATCGCATCTCTGTATTCCAGCCTGGGCAACAGAGCAAGATTCTATCTCAAAAAAATAAAAATTAAATTAAAAAGCAGTGGAAACACACGGAATGGTGAGATAACAGCAGCATCCACACATTATGCCACAGATGGACAAGTCTGCCGGCCTGATCCCAGCTCTCAGCTGCAGAAGAACTCTACCTCCCAGGAACTCTAGCCTTGTCTCACAGCCATAAGCCAAGGAATGCTTGTTGTGTGAATGGAGATGACTAGCTCATCTTGGGTACAAACTTTTCCTCTAAGTTTGTGGAATAGAAGCCAAAGACATCCCAAATCCACTCCCTGGAGCACCCAAGCTAGACACAGGGAGACTTACATGGACCCATGGCTGGGTATGAGCCCTGAGCTCCCATCACATCTAACTCTAGACAAGGGAGACTCCAGACAACCCACCCATAGTGCCCCTACTAATTAACGTCATTAAAAAGAAAACCACTATGTCTGCAGGGGCCAGGTGCAGTGGCTCATGCCCGTAATCCCAGCACTTTGGTAGGCCGAGGTGGATGGATTGCTTGAGCTTACAAGTTCGAGACCAGCCTGGGCAACATAGCAAAACCCCTATCCCTACAAAAAATACAAAAATTAGCCAGGCATGGCAGAGCACCTGTAGTCCCAGCCACACTAGAGGCTGAGATGAGAAGATACCTTAAGCCCAGGAGGTGGAGGATGCAGTGAGTAGACACTGAGCCACTGCAGTCCAGCCTGGGCAACAGAACCAGACCTTGTCTCAAAAAAAAAAAAAAAAAAGAAAAAGAAAACCACTATGTCCCCCCTCGTCAAGTTCTGAGCTCCAAGCCTGCCTACCCTGTAGGCTAAGCCAGGCCCATGGGAGTTGCTGCATTGGGGAGCTGTCTGCCAGGCCGGTGTGTGGCTGAGTCCACAGATGCTGGGTGAAAAACAAAATACTCGGTGACCCCGCCTGAGGTACCCAACTGGAACAAGAGAGCGGGCATTTCTTTGCCAATCATTTCAGATTGGAAATGTGCAAAGCATGCTAATTATGGCTTGGTCAAGTGCTCCTGAATAGAGTAAGGGGAAAGGGGGTAAACGACTATCTGGGGCTCCCACCTCATTCACCTCTAAACAGGCTGTCTCCTTTGCACATGCACCTGTGTGACCTGTGACCACAAAGCACAGAGTCCTCTTGGGATGACTCTAATAAAGGGGAGGGGAGGGAATAGCCAAATGGCCAGGACCGGTCAAAATAGAAAAATTTGGGAGGATCCCAAAAGGCTCCATCTGGCAGAAGACACTGCCTCCATCGTAGGAGAATGCACACAGAAGGTTCTGATGACAGCCATCCTTGTCCCCAACAAATTGCCACCCAAGTAGCCTCCCCACACTGCAATATTTCAACCAATTGTATTACCTTTATGGTCAGTGGCTGGGTTTTGTTCACTTTATAACAAGAAATAAAACCTCCAGTTATTCTATTCTTATGGCAAGTTTTCTCAAGTTTGGGTTTTTTTTTTTTTTTTTATTGTTGCACAGGCTAGTCTCGAACTCCTGGCCTCAAGTAATCCTCCCACTTTGGCCTCCAAAAGGGCTGGGATTATAGGTGTCAATGACTGCACCACACCTTTTTTATTTTTTGTAGAGATGGGATCTCACTATGTTGCCCAGGATGGTCTCAAACTCCTAGCTTCAAGTAATCCTCCTGCCTCAGCCTCCCAAAGTGCTGGGATTACAGGCACAAGTCACTACACCTAGCTTAAGTTTGTTTTTCAAGCAGGAACAACACCTAATCTGTCATATGGGCAACCTCCTGGAAAGGTGAGGATGCTTCCTTCACCAATGCACAGCACAGTCGCTGCCTCTGAGGCCCCAGACCCCAACAACAGGTGTGTCACAGGGTCAAAAGTAAAGCGCCAGGCCAGGCATGATGGCTCATGCCTGTAATCCCAGCATTTTGGGAGGCCGAGGCAGGAGGATCACTTGAGCCCAGGAGTTCGAGACCAACCTGAGCAACAAAGAGACCCCCCCATCTCTACAAAAAATTTAAAAACTCAGTGGAGGCCAGGCACAGTGTCTCACACCTGTAATCCCAGCACTTTGGGAGGCTGAGGGGGGCAGACCTCTTGATCTCAGGAGTTCAAGACCAGCCTGGGCAAAATAGCAAAACTCCGTCTCTACAAAAAATACAAAAATTAACTGGGCATGCTGGCTCCTGCCTATGGTCACAGCTACTCAGGACGCTGAGGCAGGAGAATCACTTGAGCCTGGGAGGTGGAGGGTGCAGTGAGCCAAGATCACGCCACTGCACTCCAGCCTGGACAACAGAGCAAGACCCTATATCAAAAACAACAACAAAAACTTACAAAGCCACATGCAGAGGCTCATGCCTGTAATACTAGCACTTTGGGAGGCTGAGGTGGGAGGATCACTTGAGCCCAAGAGTTTAAGACCAGCCCTAGCAAAATAGTGAGACCCTGTTTCTATAAAAAATTTAAAAGCGGCCGGGCGCGGTGGCTCACGCTTGTAATCCCAGCACTTTGGGAGGCCGAGGCGGGCGGATCATGAGGTCAGGAGATCGAGACCATGGTGAAACCCCGTCTCTACTAAAAAATAGAAAAAATTAGCCGGGCGTGGTGGCGGGCGCCTGTAGTCCCAGCTACTTGGAGAGGCTGAGGCAGGAGAATGGCGTGAACCCGGGAGGGGGAGCTTGCAGTGAGCCGAGATTGCGCCACTGCACTCCAGCCTGGGCGACAGAGCGAGACTCCGTCTCAAAAAAAAAAAAAAAAAAAATTTAAAAGCTAGCTGGGTGTGGTGGCGCATGCCTGTAGTCCCAAGTTACTCGGGAGGCTGAGGTGGAAGGATCACTTGAGCCCTGGAGTTTAAGGTTATAGTGACCCATGAGCATGCCACTACACTCCAGCCAGGATGACAGAGCAAGACACTGTTTCTTAAAAGAAAAGAAGACAAAGGTAGTTTCTAGGATACCATAGGGTCCACCTAGATCCAAATCCAGAGTGGCTGGGGAACAACTGGCCAAGCAGCAAGATCAGTGCTGTCCACCCACAACCTTCCAGACACCTCCAAATCCCGTTTAGGGCAAGTGGGAGGGCCTGGCAGACCTCAAGCCCCCACACTTCGAATTCATTCTGCCCACGCCATCCCCAACCCCCTCTACAACAAAGAATTCTAGAAATCCACCAAGCTTCCTTTACTAAGAGGCAGAATTGAATTTCTCTGACCATCAGCTGCCAAATCAAACAGTCAATTCGGTAAATTCCCAGACTTGGCTGGAACCATCTACCAACCACGCCATGGCACCAATGGCCCTGGCTAAGGCCACGTGGTCAGCTCACGAGGGCATTCAGCCCAGGACTCTCAGGGCCTTGCCCAAGAACCAGGCCAACAAGCTCGTTCTTAGTCCCAGAAGCTTCATCACTGCCACAAACTGATTATGCACCACAGCCATCACAAAAAGCATGTGATGACTGAAATGCTGCAAAGTATGAACGAAGAAACCATAACAATGGGCCGGGCGCGGTGGCTCACGCTTGTAATCCCAGCACTTTGGGAGGCCGAGGCGGGCGGATCACGAGGTCAGGAGATCGAGACCACAGTGAAACCCATCTCTACTAAAAATACAAAAAAAATTAGCCGGGCGTGGTGGCGGGCGCCTGTAGTCCCAGCTACTCGGAGAGGCTGAGGCAGGAGAATGGTGTGAACCCGGGAGGCGGAGCTTGCAGTGAGCCGAGATTGCGCCACTGCACTCCAGCCTGGGTGACAGAGCGAGACTCCATCTCAAAAAAAAAAGAAACTACAACAATGGCAAAATCATCTATCAGCGAATCTCATATGCCAGTTAAGAGAGAAATGAGCCAAGTGTGGTGGCTCATGCCTGTAACCCCAGCACTTTGGGAGACAGACAGGAGGACTGCTTTGAGCGCAGGCATTTGAGAACAGCCTAGGCAATACAGTGGGACCCTGTCTGTACAAAATATTTTAAAATTAGCTGGGTGTGGTGGTGCGCACCAGCAATCCCAGTCACTCGGGAGGTTGAGGTGGGAAGATCACTTAAGCCCAGGAAGTCAAGGCTCCAGTGAGCCATTTTTGTGCCACTGCACACCAGCCTGGGTGACAGAAGGAAATCCTATCTCAAAAACAAACAAAAGGCAGGGCGCGGTGGCTCATGCCTGTAATCCCAGCACTTTGGGAGGCCGAGGCAGGAGGATCACGAGTTCAGGAGATCAAGACCATCCTGGCTAAAACGGTGAAACCCTGTCTCTACTAAAAATACAAAAAATTAGCCGGGCGTGGTGGTGGGCGCCTGTAGTCCCAGCTACTTAGGAGGCTGAGGCAGGAGAGTGGTGTGAACCGGAGAGGCGGAGCTTGCAGTGAGCCGAGATCGCACCACTGCACTCCAGCCTGGGTGACAGAGCCAGACTCCATCTCAAAAACAAACAAACAAACAAACAAAAAGAATACAGAAATGCAAGGCTGTACACATACTCCACACCTCCTCAACAATGTACAGTATCAGACAATAAAAGTAGGATTGGAAGATGCAAGAACAGCAAGGGCTCCTCAGAGTGTTTCACAGAACTGTCAACTGTCCTCACCACTATCCCCAGCCCTTACAGGATAAACTGAGGCCAAGATGGAGGAAGCAATGCCTCCCTGAAGTCTTAGATGTCACAGAAGGGACACCGAGGCTTGGGGAAAGGAGGTGCCAGGTGGACGTGGGGCCCTGCCAGCTAGGAGGAGTTCTGCTTGTGGGAGCAAGCAGGGAGAAAAACTGTGCTGGTGGGGGCTGGCACCTGGGGAACCCTGCTCCAAGAGGAGCCAGATAGCAAAGGCCAAACCACCTGCCTCCTGCGGTGGGAAGCAAGCAATCCCAGAGCCTTGAAATACCCTTGCTGTTTCTGCCTCAAGTGGCGTTTTCCTTGCTGGGAAGAGGCTTCAGTATGAAAATGCTGACGTGTTATAAGGAACAATGTAAATTTCACTAGAATCGCTGCCTAAAAATAAGAAGGTCTGGCTGGGTGTGGTGGCTCACGCCTGTAATCCCAGCACTTTGGGAGGCCAAGGAGGGCAGATCACCTGAAGTCAGGAGTTCGAAACCAGCCTAGCCAACATGGTGAAACCCCATCTTTACTAAAAATACAAAAATTAGCTGGGCATGATGGTGGGCGCCTGTAATCCCAGCTACGTGGGAGGCTGGGGCAGGAGAACTGCTTGAACCCAGGAGGTGGAGGTTGCAGTGAGCCAAGATTGTGCCACTGCATACTCCCAGCCTTGGTAACACAGTGAGACTCTGTCTCAAAAAGAAAAAAAAAAAAGAGAGAGAAGGTCTGAAGAAATCTGTCAGACTACGCAGCCTTAGGCTAGGTCCTCAGCAGACTTCACCTGCGTCACCCCCAGAGTAAGACAGGGCCCCACAAGAGGCTGAACTCTCCCACACAGAGCCCATGTCCAATATGGACTAGGATGTCTTTCTTCCCTCGCACACAGTAGAGTGGCTGCACATATCAGGCTTCACGCCAGCAGGCAGGCCAACACAGGGCTGGCACACACTCCACCCTCCACAATTCTAAGCTGTTGGTCCTTGAGAACCCAGCCATCCAACCCAGAGAAGCGCACTGCTCTCAGTGTGGTCAGGGTCCCAAGTCAACCACAAAGTGTCACTGAAGCACAGCACTGCCTAGACAACCCAAACTACATGCAATACATGCCCTGGTTAACTGGTATGGACAGACGAAGGGACAGTACAGGCCAGAAGGGGGGAGGAGGGGCAGGGCCATAGGGGCAGGGGCATTAGTTCACTCATCCATTCAACTGGCTTTCACTGGGCCAGCCTTCTCTTCCTCCAAGGAGGCCTGCTGCCCTCACCTCCCTGGCCCTCCCTTCCTCTATCTCAAGCCACCTCAAGCAGATCCAGGCCCTACCTAACCCCTATGTCAGCACTAACATGCAGCCAAGCCAGGCCCTGCTTGTCTCTGTCCCCAGGATGGGGCTGCTCATGCATCCTCACAGTCCAGGCCTCCCCCAGTGTCCGTCAGGCACTGCTGGGGCAGGATGGGGAGGACCTGACCCTCAACTGAGAAAGTTACTGCCAGGTACATGGATTCAAACTGCTAGAGAAAAGCACACTTCTGAAAACTTTGGGGACACCAAGAGAATTATCTCTAATATGTTGACAAGAGGTTTTGTTACTGAAAGAGGAAACAGTGGCTAACAATTACTGAATTCTTTATTTGGTGCCAGGCGATGTGCCAACACGTTACATGCCTGATTTCATTTAATCCTCATAACCACAGAACGAGGTACTGTCATCATACACACACTCACACGACGGACTGTCATCATACCCACACTTCACACGATGGAACCCAAACCGTTATCAGCACTTCACGCAAGGGACTACCGCCAATATCCACACCTGACAGAGGAGAAAACCAAGGTTTAAAAAGTCAAGATGGGGCCAGGCACGGTGGCTCACGCCTGTAATCCGAGCACTTTAGGAGGCCAAGGCGGGCGGATCACGAGGTCAGGAGATCGAGATCAGCCTGGCTAACACGGTGAAACTCCGTCTCTACTAAAAATACAAAAAAAAAAAAAAAATTAGCCAGGCGTGGTGGTGGGCGCCTGTAGTCCCAGCTACCTGGGAGGCTGAGGCAAGAGAATGGCGGGAACCTGGAAGGCAGAGCTTGCGGTGAGCCAAGATCACATCACTGCACTCCAGCCTGGGCGACAGAGTGAGAACCCGTCTCAAAAAAAAAAAAAAAAGTCAAGATGGGCTGGGCGCGACGGCTCTCGCCTGTAATCCCAGCACTTTGGGAGGCCGAGGTGGGCGGATCACCTGAGGTCAGCAGTTCAAGACCAGCCTGGCCAACATGGTGAAACCCCATCTCTACTTAAAAAAAAAAAAAAAAAACACTAGCTGGATATAGTGGTGCGCGCCTATAATCCCAGCTACTCAGGGGACTGAGGCAGGAGAATTGCTTGAACCTGGGAAGCAGAGGTTGCAGTGAGCTGAGATCGCACCACTGCACTCCAGCCTGGGTGACAAGAATGAGACTCCGTCTCAAAAAAAAAAAAAAAAAAAAAAAAAAAAAGTCAAGATGGTTGTCCAAGGTCACACAGTTAATAAGTCAGATGGGAATCCAGACCCAGGTCAGCCACCTCCTAGGCCCAGGCTCAAACCTGAACCACTGTACCACTGAGAACAATCTGACTGAGACGGTCCTAGGACTGGATCCTTCCCAAGGCTCTGGGAAAACTTCCTCTACCAAAGATGTAGGCAGGCATCATCCAGGGCGGTGACTTACACCTGTCTCAGCACTTTGGGAGGCCAAGGCAGGCAGATCACTTGAGGTCAGGAGTTCGAGACCAACCTGGCCAACATGGCAAAACCCCATCTCTACTAAAATACAAAAATTAGCTGGGCGTGGTGGCTTGTGCCTGTAATCCCAGCTATTCGAGCAGCTGAGGCACAAGAATCACCTGAACCTGGGAGCCGGAGGCTGCAGTGAACTGAGATCGCACCACTGCACTCCAGCCTGAGTGACAGAACAAGAATCCATCTTTAAAAAAAAAAAAAAAAAAGATGTAGAGATCAGTACAGACCCGGGATTCCTCTATTCCTCTAACTAAGTGCATGTTAACTTAACCCTCTACTGAATTGCTAGAAACTCCCAGGACTGAGCCCAGCTGTAAAAGGCGTGGAAACCCTCAGAGTTCCATGGGCATGAAAAGCCACCTGGCCTCTGAGTCCCTGTCTGCCATTGTACGAGATGCAGGAAGGGGCTGGAAGAATTGACAAATACTACCCGGCCTGGGTCATAAACCAGGACCAATTCTCATCTTCATTTTCATTGAGACACACGTGCATGCAACTATATGCTCAGGGCACCACAGGAGCAAGCCAGGGTCCCTCAACGGGGAGTGTGTGCAGACATCCCTTCCTCCTTCCACTGAGTGCTCACATATGTGAGGCATGAGCAGAGCAATGAGCAGAGTGGGCACAGACCAGGGGGAGGGGACAGGTTCCCTGGCCACTGAATTCAAGGATGGTGGAGGGTACAGGCACTGAGAGACAGCCCAGGCCCAGCTAGGAGGCCTTTTGGAGTGTGGGCAGTAGCCACAGTACATCCCAGCCCACTCCCACCTAACTCATCTGATACTTCACCCCCACCCCAAAATGACTCTGTTTGGGTCTTGGTGATTACTAGACAGATACCAATTCATTTTTATCCAAGTGGCAAATCCCCAAGGCTCTTTTCCTTCCGGCGACCACAACCCCTCCCCACTCTCGAAACCAGTGTCACAGCGGGACACCCACCTGTCTTCTCCCCCGAACTCTGCCAAAAGAGCTAGAATCTGAAAACATTTGAGCAATGCATGAAACAAGGAAACTTCCTAAAACCAGCAAGCAGCAGCTGTTAGAATAATTCATGTGGTTGTTTCAGAGACGTGTCTTAATCGCTCTGGGTCTTTCTGGAAAAATGTCTAAAACCTCAAGCTGGAAAATCCTCAGAAATCTAGAAAATGTGGGTTCCCAACCAGCTCCCAGGGCTCTGGGTTCACACTGAGCCTCTTCTCGATAGCTCCAAGTGCTAGAAAGCTCTTTCTCAGGCTAAGACAAGTCTGTGTTCCTCGAACTTCCATCCATCTGCTGCTATTTCATTCATAGGAACAGAGCAGAACAAACTTTTCCAATGTATGGAGATGGTCCCTCGGATATTTCATTCTTTCAACTATTACTTGTCACATTTTCACCTAACACAAAGCACTACAGTTTGGAGAGGGGGACACATAAGGATGGATCAAATTCTACATCTGCCCCTGGAGCTGGCCAGTCAGATGGGGTCAGAGAGCCATGCTCTCTTCATTCATGAAGGTCCTGATGGTCACATGGGGCCTCCACACCTCACCCACTGCATCCTCGGCCATCATAGCTGACAATGACTGCCCAGGGCCAATACCCAGCTGTCCCAGAGCATCCTCCAGGACCTAGCTCACTACCCCTAAAACCAAAGACCCACAATCTGAGGGCCTATGTCACCCTCCAGTCCTCATTCAGCTGTCACTGCTACGACACCTCTCCTGCCCGCCCTTTCTCTGAGAGCCCCAGACGTCTGCATCATGACACCCTGCCCTGTTTCCCCCATGAGGCTCTAAGACCCCAGAGGGCAGGAATCTCCCTCACAACCAGACAACCCTGGGGCTCAGCACTGGTCAAGCAGGGAAGGCACTCCAACAGTTGTCAAACAGATGAACTGTCCTCAACCCTTGATATCCAGTTAATCCCCATCCAATCTTCCTGAAGTGTCTCTGGCACCTGTCCCTGCTTTTTATTCCATCAGGCAAATCCAAGGCCATATTAGCTCATGCCTGCCTTTTATCAATGGCCTTTCTTCTGCAATTCAAGTCGATATTGTCATGCTCAGAAACCTCTGAGGGCTCTCCTTATTTTGAGTGAAGTATAAACAGTCTCCTGTTTCAGAACATCAACAATAATCACAACAACCTGCGCTTTCGATCTTAGTTCCCGGTATGACTTTCCATAAATCCTGAGGTCCAGGAGGGTGAATGGCCAACTCCACCCCCTGCCCCCAACATTCCTCTAGTGCAGCATACAGAGGAACCCCTTCTCCACAGGAGCTGTGGATACCCTGAGACTGAGACAGCCAAGAAAAATCATCTCTCTTCTCAGAATAGTGGGTGGAGGGGGTAATCAGATGCCCCATCTTTTTCAGCTTCTGCCATGTAGTAAGAATTCGAAGTGTGGAAGACACTAGAGTAAGATGAGGCTATTCTCAGCCTAAGGAGCTGGTCAAGGGCAGGGGCCACTTACCCACAAGGACATCTGCACTCCTGTCACTCATCCCAGGCAACCAACTAAGAAGCTCTGCTTAGAGAATCCTACAGCCAGCAACACATTTCCTGCACTGGTCACTTCACTGTGTGGTGATGCAAAGCCCAGCTGCATTTCATTCCACAGGGTACCTGCCGGAGCAGCTTAAGCTCTAAAATGTCAACGGATTGACTTAAAAAATAAGTTTTAGGCCGGGCGCGGTGGCTCACGCCTGTAATCCCAGCACTTTGGGAGGCCGAGGCGGGCGGATCACAAGGTCAGGAGATCGAGACCATCCTGGCCAACATGGTGAAACCCTGTCTCTACTAAAAATACAAAAATTAGCCAGGCATGGTGGTGCATGCCTGTAATCCCAGCTACTTGGGAGGTTGAGGCAGGAGAATCGCTTGGACCCTGGAGACAAGGTTGCAGTGAGCCGAGATAGAGCCATTGCACTCTGGCCTGGGCAACAAGAGCGAAACTCCGCCTCAAAACAAGAAAAAAAGGGCCGGGCGCGGGGGCTCACGCTTGTAATCCCAGCACTTTGGGAGGCCGAGGCGGGCGGATCACGAGGTCAGGAGATCGAGACCACGGTGAAACCCCGTCTCTACTGAAAATACAAAAAATTAGCCAGGCGTGGTGGCGGGCGCCTGTAGTCCTAGCTACTCGGAGAGGCTAAGGCAGGAGAATGGCGTGAACCCGGGAGGCGGAGCTTGCAGTGAGCCGAGATTGCGCCACTGCACTTCAGCCTGGGCGACAGAGCAAGACTCCGTCTAAAAAAAAAAACAAAAAACAAGAAAATAGTTTTAAAAAAAAAACAACCAAGAGTAGTTCACTAACTCAGAAGACTGGCTAAACAGCTCAAAATTACTCCAATTTTTCCAAGCAATTTAAGTATCCTTTTCCCTAATGCAATAAACCAAGGCAACAGAGTAGAGAAGCTCCCTTCACCTTAAACTTCATAGAAGGTGGGTGCAAGATTCTGAGCTGCTCACTCGATGCTGAGCTCCTTCCCCAGGTAGCCACTGTCCACTTCTGCTGCCTTTTGCAATAGGGTCACCTGATTTCATCTCTGGAAAGTAAGAGGAATCCCCTCTGTATTTCCCAAGGAAGTGAGCAAGCCCGCCTGGTGCCAGCAACAGGAAAGGCCTTCAGTCCAGTCCTGAGCCAGGATCCTGGGGCCTTCTGGAACCTGCCACCACCCCCACCCCAAATCATCTCTCATCTGAACAAAACATGTTCAATTCCCTTAACCAGGTCTCATCCAGCATCCTTGGTAGTGTTAAGGCCCTTGCTCTCGCCTGGGACTAACACAGTCAACCACTGGAGCCCAGTGCAGGACCTGATATTTAGTTGGCTCCTCCCATTTCCATGTGCTCCTTTTTTGTATCTTTAAATGGTCACCCGCATATCACTTGAAGGATGTCTACAAATTAAGTGCAATTACATCTTATAATAGATGGGGACCTGTAATCCCAGTGCTTTAGGAGACTAAGGTGGGAGGATGGCTTAAGTCCAGGAGGTCGAGGCCTAGTGATTGTGATCACGAGCCTCTGCACTCTAGCCTGGATGACAGGGCAAGACCATGTCTCTTGGGAGAAAAAAAAAATACAGGGAAAAGTAGTTTTATGCTCTTAAAATGTAAAGTCAGCCTGGCGTGGTGGCTCACACCTGTAATCCCAACTTTGGGAGGCCAAAGCGGGTGGATCACAAGGTCAAGAGATCGAGACCATCCTGGCCAACATGGTGAAACCCTGTCTCTACCAAAAATACAAAAATTAGCTAGGCGTGGTGGTGTGTGCCTGCAGTCCCAGCTACTTGGGAGGCTGAGGCAGAAGAATTGCTTGAACCCAGGAGGCAGAAGTTGCAGTGAGCCAAGAACATGCCACTGCACTCCAGCCTGGTGACACAGTGAGACTGTGTCTCAAAAAAAAAAAAAAAAAAATTAGCCGGGCATGGTGGCGCACGCCTGTAATTGCAGCTACTTGGGAGGCTGGGGCAGGAGAATCACTTGAACCTGGGAAGCGGAGGTTACAGTGAGCCAAGATTGTGCCACTGCACTCCAGCCTGGGCAACGGAGTGAGACTCCATCTCCAAAAAAAAAAAAAATAAAAGGCCGGGTGTGGTGGCTCAAGTCTGTAATCCCAGCACTTTGGGAGGCCAAAGCGGGTAGATCACCTGAAGTTGCGAGTTCGAAACCAGCCTGACCAATATGGAAAAACCTTGTATCTACTAAAAATACAAAATTAGCCGGGTGTGGTGACACATGCCTGTAATCCCAGCTACTCGGGAAGCTGAGGCAGAAGAATCGTTTGAACCCAGGAGGCGGAGGTTGCAGTGAGCTGAGATCATGCCATTGCACTCTAGCCTGGGAAACAAGAGCAAAACTCCGTCTTAAAAAAAAAAAAAAAAAAAAAAAAAGTAAAGCCATCACCTACTCAACACTACTACATTTTTGGGGGTTTTTTTTGGGCGGGGGGGCGGGGGCGGGTCTCACTATGTTGTCCAGGCCAACTTCTGGCCTCAAGCAATCCTCCCACCTCAGCCTCCCAAAGAGCTAAGGTTACCTGAGCCACTGCACTTGGCCACTATAGTTTTTTTAAGGCAGCCCTGAGAAACCAGAGGCAGCCCTAAGTTCTCCCTCCCCATGTCCTGTCCCATCCTCACCCTACAGACACCCAAAATGACCTCAGGACTCAAAAAAAAAGGCAAGGCATGGTGGCTCACACCTGTAATCCTAGCACTTTGGGAGGCCAAGGTGGGCAAATCACTTGAGGCCAGGAGTTCAAGACCAGCTTGGCCAACATGGTAAAGCCCCACCTCTACAAAAAAAAAAATACAAAAATGAGCTGGGCGTGGTGGCATGCGCCTGTAATACCAGCTACTTGGGAGGATGAGGCACAAGAATTGCTTGAACCCTGATGCAGAGGTTGCAGTGAGCCGAGATCATGCCACTGCCCTCCAGACTGGACAATGGAGCAAGACTCTGTTTCAAAAAAAAAAAAAAAAAAGACAAGGCCCTGAGGAAGGAAGCTGACCAACGGACCTATATAAATAAAGTAAGAAGGAAGCTAAAACAAAATTCACCAAGCCACAAAGACATCAGTAAGAACAACAGAGATCAGAAAGTCTAATTCCAGGAGAAAACAGGGATATATCCTCATTGCTTCTGCAAATCAACTTTGGGCAGGCCACTCCTCCTCCGCTTGAGCCTCAGTTTCCTGTTTGTGCCCAGTGTTGGGTTCAGCAGAGCACAGTACACAGAAGAAAGTCCCAGGTAGAATCCTCAGTTTGTCTGCTACCCAACTACCAAAAATAGTTATATTTCTAATCCTATAACCTGACAGATACAAACTAACAATAAGACTGCAATTACATTTCAACCTAAACTCAGTATATGTTTTTTTTTTTTTTTTTTTGAGACGGAGTCTCGGTCTGTCGCCCAGGCTGGAGTTCAGTGGCGCAATCTCGGCTCACTGCAAGCTCTGCCTCCCGGGTTCACGCCATTCTCCTGCCTCAGCCTCTCCGAGTAGCTGGGACTACAGGCGCCCACCACCACAACCGGCTAATATTTTGTATTTTTAGTAGAGACGGGGTTTCACCGTGGTCTCAATCTCTTGACCTCGTGATCCGCCCACCTCAGCCTCCCAAAGTGCTGGGATTACAAGCGTGAGCCACCGCGCCCGGCCTAAACTCAGTATATGTTAATATACTTGCCCAAGAAAACTTCAAAAGCAGACCAGGCAACTCCTACCACCGACACCTGAGGCTCCCACCCCCTCCCCTGACTTCGGCATCAGGAAATGTTGCTTGTACAGTCGGAAAAGAGACAACAACAAAAAGACCCAACACTAAAAACTTGACCAAAAGTTTGGGGAAGGGAGGCAGGAGACAGATGACCCACATACAAACTACCGAGAAGGTCAGTTCATCAAACAAACGTCTTAATAAAAACATCAAACACGGCCGGGCACAGTGGTTTACACCTGTAATGCCAGTACTTTGGGAGGCCGAGGTGGGTGGATCATCTGAGGTCAGGAGTTCGAGACCAGCCTGACCAACATGACGAAACCCTGTCTCTATTAAAAATACAAAAATTAGCCAGGCATGATTGTGGGTGCCTGTAATCCTAACTACTCGGGAGGCTGAGGCAGGAGAATCGCTTGAACCTAGGAGGCGGAGGTTGCAGTGAGCCGAGATTGCACCACTGCACTCCAGCCTGGGCGACAGAGTGAGACTCCATCTCAAAAAAACAAAAACAAAAACACCAAACACACCAGCAAACTCTCCCTGGGTTAGAGTGGCTATAAGAGAATCCTAGGAAAGGAGCTGACTACAGAATCCTCTGAAAGAACCACCACTGAAGGGGGTGGGCATGAATCCTCGGCATATCCAGGGACACTAAATGAGACGACAGAAAACGAAGTTCAGGTGTTCCGTCAATGATACGCAAGTCCTGAGAACAGCACAGGTCTCATGAGTGACTGAACCAATTCAATCGATGCCTTCAAACCAAGAATTCAGTTCACTACTCTCCTACTTTCTCCAGCCACACTGAGCAACAAGGAAAAATGTTCCTCTGCGGATGTGAACGAAGGTGGCAGCAGCAGTTTTAAAAACTTGCTGGCAGAGTGAGCCTGTGCTAAACACACAAGAGAACTACAAATCTGCTGTCACTACCACCAAAATCCACCAACTTGAAACCCCAGCAACAAGAAGACAGATGCTCCTCAACTTATGATGGGTTTATTAGAATGCAGCTCCACTGGGAGTAGAAAATATCAAATGCATTTAGCACAGCCACTGGTCCCATTTTACAATTATTCGACTTAAAATTTCTCAACTTTACCATGGTACGAAAGGGATCCGCGTTCAGGAGAAACTGTTATAAATCAAAGGGAGCTCCTCGACTTACAATGGTGTTACCTCTGATAAACCCAACATAAAGTTGAAAAATTTTAAGTCAATCCATCGTAAATTGGAGGCCTACTTTACTGGCCTAAAACCTGCCCACCTCCAAGGTCAGGGCAAGCAGCGGTCTCTAAGGTAAGAATGTGTTGAGTATAGATTCACAGCCACTGACTCAAAGGTTAATTGCACAGAATGGCTGTGACTAGAGAAAATGTTAAGTTGGTATTATTTGTAGAGTTACGGCCACAGGGTTTTTCACATCCCTTCCAGATAATCTGATCAGACCTTTTTTTTATGCCCATCCCCCCCCCCGCCCCACCCCCGCAGACAGAGTCTCACTCTGTTGCCCAGGCTGGAGTGCAATGGCATGATCTCCTCTCACTGCAGCTTCAACCTCCCGGGCTCAGGCGATCCTCCCACCTCAGCCTCGTGAGTAGCAGGGCCTAACAGATGCGTGCCACCACACCTGGCTAATTTTTTTTTTTTTTTAAGAGATGGGGGATTAGCCAGGCGCAGTGGCTCACGCCTGTAATCCCAGCACTTTGGGAGGCTAAGGCAGGTGGATCACAAGGTCAAGAAATCGAGACCATCCTGGCCAATATGGTGAAACCCCATCTCTACTAAATATACAAAAAATCAGCCGGGCATGGTAGCAGGCGCCTGTAGTCCTAGCTACTCGGGAGGCTGAGGCAGGAGAATGGCATGAACCTGGGAGGCGGAGCTTGCAGCGAGCTGAGATCGCGTCACTGCACTACAGCCTGGGCGACAGAGCGACAGTCCGTCTCAACAAAAAAATAAATAAATAAATAAATAAATTTAAAAAAAAGAGAGAAAAAAAAGCGGCCTGAGACAGCCCACCAAAAAAAAAAAAAAGAGAGAGATGGGGGATTGTTATGTTGCCCAGGCTGGTCTCGAACTACTGGGCTCAAGTAATCAGCCTGCCTTAGGCTCCCAAAGTGCTAGGATTACAGACGTGAGCCGCCGTGCCCGGCTTTGACCTGACTCTTAGGCCTCCAAATTGTTAGCTTGCAGTGGGATTCTGTTATAAAGAAAACCAAGCTCCTCAATCTGAGTGTTACATTATATGTGATAACTGAGATGTGAGGTGTTCAAGAATCACTGTGTAGTTGACATCTGGGGGGAGAAAGCTTTTTGGCTCTGAGGTAAATGGAGAGGCAAAGGCTGGAATACCCTTGACTGCTTGTAGACACTTTCCACTTGTCCTCACAGCATCCTGTTAGGTCAAAGATGCTGTCTCCGCCAACAGAAAAGAAAGCTGAGGCCAGGTGACCAGGTGACCCACCCAACGCTGAAGAGTGGTAAACTGCATGCTGTCAGGGACAAAGCCAGGTCTGTCCAACTCCAAGCTGGCTGGAAAGCTGTCAGTCTGGAAGGCATGTCCAGGAGGATGAGATTCACCCTAGCGCTCCCAGACGCCACTGCAAGTACCATCAAACCACCTACTTCCAGCCTCCACCCAGAGTCCACTCAATGACAGGGACCCCTCTCAGTTCTCCAAGGAAGGCTCCGATGACAGATCTGCCTGGCAAACGGCTTCCCATCTCACAGATGGAAGTCAGGATGCTGGCTTCCGCAAGCCCTGGGCCAGGAAAGAGGCTGCCTCCTGGCTTGGGGCACAACCAACCCAGGCATTCAGTATCGTCAAGAAGGCCCCAAGGTAGTGGAAAAAAATAGACAAAGTCTGAAATCAGAAAGGCTGGAGTAGGTCCCAGCCACAGAATAATGAGCAAGGTGACTATGGCAAGTATCACCCCCTGTGGGGAACTTTGCCTTCTTCTCAGGAACATGGAGAGAGGGGAATAGGCTGGGGCACAAAGCTGAGGCATACACCCCAGTGTGGCTCCAAAGGGGGCATGCAGACAGTGACAGTTTACCATGAGCGTGGTGTCGTACCCCACAGAAGAGATGGGGCAGTTGTTAATGCTTGTGAACTCTGGCTCATCTGTTACAGTCATAACAGTACTCACTGAACTCCAATGTGTGGAACACAGGCACTGGGGTCGATCATTTGCACTTGCTATCTCACTCCCAACACAACCTTCCATGGGAGATAGTAAGTACCCCCTTGACAGAAATGGGAAACAGGGGTGAAATTCAACAACGTCCTTCGCTAGGAAGTGGCCAGGCAGAGCTCACATCAGGCTGTCTGAGGCAAAGCCAGGGCTGTCCTGGATGCCACTAGAGACAGGCTGCTCAGCAATAAGCACATGGCCACACTTGGCAAAAAGCAGGTGCCCCCTAGACTCAAAGTGGCCTCCTTGGCACAGGAGGAGCTGCTGTGCCACCATAATGCAGCAGTATTTTTAAAGTGTGCGCTCGAAGGCACCACCTTATTTAGGCTACGTATCAAGGTTCAAACCAGAATATCTAACCGGCAAGGCAGGCCAGGCAGCGCCAGGTCCTGAGACGGAACTGCAGGAGGAATAGCTGAGGGATTCTTCAACAAATCTTTCAAACAAGTGGAATTTCTCCCCAATCCTGTACCACATGGCCACACCCCTCCCCACAGGCATAGCTACTATCTTTGAGGCCAAGTAGCAGGAAAGCCCTGAAGCCTCGACCACTCCACCCACCACCCTCCATCCCCCACCCCCTGCCCCAAAAACTACCACTTTTGACTTGCTGGGAGCCCCCCTTTAGAGTACTGCTCATCTCCTGCCAGCAAATCCTATCTCAGAAGCTAGCCTCCAGCATCCTCAGAAATTGCAGGTCTTCAGCCCTTCCATATAAGGAACCCTAAAATCAGGAATCAGACAGAAAGGCAAGTTCCCTGACAAACTCACCTGTGAAGGTGCCTCTGGAGGCTCAGGAGAGACAAAGGGGGTACAGCGTACAGAGGAGCTGCAAGGGGCCCTGGCAACTGTGCAAACCGGTGCAAACGTGTGACATTCTCACCTACGGCCCCTCTCTCCCACACCTAGAGGGTTTCGTGGATTCCCAATCACTTCCTGAGGCTACCTGAAGGTATTCTATTAGAGTAAATTCCTTTGTCTTCTAAAAGACTAACCTACATTTCCATCAGACAAAAAGAGGTCACAAATATAGTCTGGAAAGCACAAGGTGGGGGAGGGGCAAGAAGCCAAAGGTCTGACAATCTCTTGACAAAAAAGTCCCAGATCCTGTTTGCGGGGATGCTGGGGAACCCATGCTCGAGCGGGATCTGTCCCCAGTGGTATCTTTGTTTCTGACAGTACGGGTCTCACTACTTCCACCTCGCTGCAACCACCAACCACTTCAAGATCCGTCTTTTTAAATCTCAACCTTCTTAATACACTGCCTTCCTAATTCCATTCAAAGACATACCTTTGCACAGTTAGCACTTAAGTCCTGTTAACCTGAAAGACCTACAGTCTGAGGCCAGACTGTGGAAAGTCACCTCCCGAAGCAGCTCAGATAACTCAAAAGCATCCATTCTAACAAACAACCACACTTAGCAGGCAGCATAGTTCTGTAAGCCTCAAAATATGACACTGCCAACTTGTTCTTCTGGTTCTGCCACACTTCCCAACCAGACAAGGGTTAGGAGGAAATCCCAGGGATGCTCTATTACCCCAGGACAGCTGCTCGAGAAGACTTCACCCACTCACCTATTTCATAATCTTCCTAGTTTTCTACAACCAGCATAAATTAACTCAATTATGGGGGGGAAAGGTCTAGAGAAAATAGCCCTGCCTGTTCCATTTGATGGCACAGAAACACACCGAGTCCAAGCAGGTAGTTCTCCAGACAAGCATCGGAGCTGCCCAGGCTTTTGAGGTGTCAGTACATGCTAATGATGGTGCTTAACTAAATTCAGTGGTAAGGGCCATTACATTTTTGTCTCTGTTGGGAATTGACATATCCAAGACTCTGCTGGTCATTCTTAATTTTCTCCCAAGAGAACAAACACCAAAAAAAAAAAAAAAGCCAACATTTAAAGAATGGCTTTACAACTTTCCCAGCCACATTCTTCAGAGGCATCCTTTAGTCATCTGCTAAGACCCAAAGAGGTCCTGGCTGTGAGCCTCACTGCACCAGCCCTTGCCTTATCCCCTTCAAGAGGGTTCCCCTACATGTTCTCTGATCCCAGTAGGAGAAAGGCCCTTTCGGGCTCACCAGGTCACAGTGTCCTTCTCTTCTTGATCCCTGTAAGTTTCCCCATGTTTATGAGATTAATTACGACTCCTGGCCCACTAATCTCACTATAAACTCTACTGAGGAGGGATTCCTAGCAGTGTCAAAGGCACAGTATGCACTCTGATATTTGTTGAATGTATCAATCTAGAAATCACTACTTGCAATGCCAGAAATTCAGAAAATAAATGATGCAAAACAAGTCAGAGGAGATACTGAAGAGTTGAAAATTAAAGTATTTAAAACATGTTTCCTCATTAAAAACATACACATGCAAAATACAGAGACACTAAAAAGTTTTCTAAAAAAGAAAAACTATTGCTAATCCTAATGTAGAGACCTTTATTGACATTCTGGTACAAATCTTTCCAGGATTTTTTCCTTCTGAAAGTAGCATTATATTTTTCCCTCACTATCAAAATGTAAGATTATAGGATTTGCCAAATGATACTGCATTAATAGAGATGACTTGACATTTTAAAAAATGATGTCATCTGAGTGGAAATAACAATGCATCCGCCAGGCGTGGTGGCTGACGCCTGTAATCCCAGCACTTTGGAAGGCTGAGGTGGGCAGATCACGAGGTCAGGAGTTCGAGACCAGCCTGGCCAGCATGGTGAAACCCCGTCTCTACTAAAAATACAAAACTTAGCCGGGCATGGTGGCACACACCTGTAGTCCCAACTACTCGGGAGGCTGAGGCAGGAGAATTGCTTGAACCCGAGAGGCGGAAGTTGCAGTGAACCTAGATGGTGCCACTCCAGACTGGGTGACAAATCGAGACTCCGTCTCAAACAAACAAACAAACAAAACACACTGCATCCAAATTTTCCCATTCTCTATAGCCCTTTCAAGATGAGAAGCAATCTTCATAAAAACCAGCTTCGGAATTTTATGAGACAAATAAGAAATGAAAGATGAAGGAGGGGAGGGAATAAGTGAAGACAGAGGATACAGAAAATCCCTTGCAAATTTCCCACATTCTATAAACTGTTTCCTCTAGAAAAGGACCAACTTTTCTGAGTCCGAAGCTGAAGAAGCGAATGCAAAGTAGCAACTAACTCTGTGGTTCAGTTCCTTAAAATCCAGCTGGTAACGCTGCTCCACTAGAACAAAGCAGGGCTAGCATGGTGTCCCCATGTCACCAGATTATCCCCTACGTCTGCAAACAGAGGTGCCCTGCCTGGAGCCTGGACAAGAAAATGGCCTTGTGTTTTAGAAGCGCCAGGGAAATGTTCACTAGGGTTCGCAAACTGCAGCATTTGTGGGCTCTAGAGCACCAAGTACGGGCTGCCTGGCTCTGCCTCTCTACTAAGAGGCCTTGAGCAAGCCGCCTGGCCTCCAGGAGCCCCAATTTCCTCACCTGTAAAGCGCAGATAATACTCCCCTTCTCCCCACGGGATTGTTATGGGCACTGAATATGTCTGTGCAGGGGAGCTTAGCACACCGGAGGCACTCAAACCCGAGGGCTAGTATGAGCTATCAGCCCTCCACAGTTCGTGGTCAAGTCTGACAAACTACTGCTTAGCATATGTTAACAAACTGGTGCCAGCAAACATTATTTCATGTAATCTAGTTTAAAAGAAAACTTGTAACGACTACCAGAAGAGTAAGTCAGTCAACAGGACTACAGTCCAAGACTGAGGCACCCGCACAGAGGGCTGTCTCTCAGTTTCTGTGCTGCCACAGCCAGGAGGTGTCACTGTGTGAATGGGCACACAGAACCAGAGATGTAACCAGCACTATGTACTCCAAGAAAACTGAAAGAACTAAACCGGTAGGAAGAGAGAAAATTAAAGGCTCAAGTGACTCACTCGGACTTTGATCTAAAGAATCCAAAGCTCTTAAGATAAGGATGAACTACACATCTAAAGACGTTAAGTCAAACCTACAAAATTTTGCCCTGTGCAAAATTCTCAGGACAGAAACACGCACCTAAGGGTTGTCATTCACTTCCTAAGGGAGGGGTCACCATTCATTTCTGGGTCCCAGTGTACGCACAATCCAAGTGTCCGTCAGGCTCTCAGCCTGGGCCCTGCCCATAAGCCTTTCCTTGTTGAAGTGATCAATTCCGATTCTTGGCAATAATCCCTTTAAAAGGCCAGATGCTGCTGTCTAGTCACTGATGCCGACCCACTCCAGGTGGGAAAAAAGAAATCAATGCAGCCACCGCCTAGATGCTAAGGCAAATTTAAAGTGTCGGGCCTTGAGAAAGGCCAGAGATCAGAGAGGGGGAAGGGTCCCGCGGCTCCCGGGGGTCAGGCAAGAAGGGCGCGAGCTGGGGGAGGGCCGGCCCTCCAGGCATGGGCGCGCGGGGACTCTTATTCTGACACGGGATCCGCCGCCGCCGCCGCCGCCGCGGGGTTCAGCGTTGCTGCCCAACCCGCCCGGGACCCCCGCCCCTGAGCGGGACCCCCGCCCCGCGCGCCCACGTGCCGTCTTCCCGCCGCCTCCACCCGTCCCGACCGCTCGGAAGAGACGCCTCGCGGCCCAGCCCTTCCCCCGACCCCGCAGGAAGCGCAGGACGGAAGCGGGGCGACGCCGCGACTTTCCGGGACCCCAGCCCCGCCCGGCCCCCACGTGCCCCGGCCGCCTTGGGGCGAGGAACTTTCCAGGGCAGCGCAAGAAGACGCTCCCAGAATACAAGGAGTAGAACTCGCTCGCTCTCACTTTTCCACGCTCATGCAGGGGTCCCTCACAGCCCCCCGAGGCCCCGACCCTGCGCGGCCCGCGCAGCTCCAGTCTCAGCCGAGCGTCCCCGGCCCCCGCCCCCCGCCAAGTTTGGTCCAGAACTTACCGGGCCGCGGGTCGGCCGGGCCCTAGGGCAGCGCGCAGGTTAGGGGGGCTGCGGGTCCGGGGTCGCCCGCGGGGCCGGGCGGCGGAGGGGCCGGGGGCGCCGGGCCGCGCGCGCTCGTTCCGCCTGTGGGGCCGCCCGGGCCCGCGGCGCTCGCTCCGCCGGTCCGCCCGCCCGCCCGCGCCGCCGGCCAGATAATGCGCCCCTCGGCCGCACACATGGAGCCCGGCGCCGGCGTCACCGCCCGGGACATGCGCACCAGGTCAGCGCGCCCGGCCCGCGGCCCCCAAAACACCGGGGAGCTCTTAAAGGCGACGCCGCCCGCCCGCGCCCGGCTGGGCGGGGCGCGGCGACCGAGGGGCGGGGCCTGATGAGAAGGGAGGAGCTCGTGGGCGTGGCTCCGGGCGTAGAAGGCGGGCCCTGAGTTGAGGGGGCGGGGCCGGCCGGTACCGCCCCGGAAGCACCGCCCCTCTCCGGCGCGCTCCCACGCGACACCTCCTTGGGCGCGCTGGTTTCCCACGCGGGCTCCGGCTGGCTCCCTCCCCGCCGAGTCCCAGCGCCCTCCACAGGCCGAAGGGTCGTGGCCAACTCACCGGCGGCAGAGCCGGGCGGGCCGCACCCAAGGCTGACTCACGACGCGCTCACTGCTGACCTCAAGCCAGCTGAGCTGGGCGACCTCAAGCAACTCAGGGTTGCCTCTGAAACGCGGGTTAGAATGTCACCCCCGCGGGGTCGTCACGCGGAAGCTCTTCTCTGGGAACTTCGGCCCCGGTGTCTGTGGGGAGGGCGGGGTGTGGATCGGCTGAACGATCACTTCTCCAACACAGTGAACAGAGTTCTACAAAGAAAGCTCCAAACCCACCCACCTCAAGACACTTGGGGACGACTGCTCTCCCTCTCCAGTTACCTCCCAGTCTGCCCTCGTGCCTCTGGGAGAAGGTGAAACCCCCTCAAAAAAGCAAATCTGCACCCCTCCCTCTCCAGTGACAAGGAGGAAACACAGGAGACAGAATGAAAGCCTGAAAGAGAATGGACTTTGGAGATGTTAAACTACATAAAGCGAAATACAATTTCAGTAGGGAAAATACCAAGTTCATGGAAAATCTACCACAAGAAGGCTCTCAATACCAAAATCAGGTTCTGAGGAATCCCCAAAACCGCCTCTTTTCATGTTGTTTTAAAACAAACGATTCCTGATGAGACACCTAGACTCCTGAAGAGTGGTGGTGACATGCTTTATCGCATACCCTAATACATCTATATGTACAACTGAAACAAAAGTTTCACCAAACATAAATTTACCACATGCAATGTACTGTTTTCTTTTTTTTTTTTTTTTTTTTTTTTTTTTTTTTTTTTTGAGACGAGTCTTGCTCTGTCGCCGCCAGGCTGGAGTGGTGCAGTGGCGCTATCTCGGCTCACTGCAACCTCCACCTCTCAGGTTCACGGATTCCCCTGCCTCAGCCTCCCCAGTAGCTGGGATTACAGGCGCGTTCCATCACGCCCGGCAAATTTTTTTTTTTTGTATTTTAGTAGAGATGGGGTTTCACCATGTTGGCCAGGATGGTCTCCATCTCCTGACCTCGTGATCCATTCGCATCAGCCTCCCAAAGTGCTGGGATTACAGGCATAAGCCACTGCACCCAGCCTGTACTGTTATTTTCTATTCTACTTCATTTGAAAAGAAAATCAATGTAACGCCCAACAATAATTGGGTCTCAACCGCAAACCTGAAAAACACTTCATGTAGCTTCATGTAGAACAAATTTTACAAAATTGTTTTTCTAAAAAGAAAAAAAAATTGTTTTTCTGCTGTATGTCCCCTTAAACACAGTTCAAAAAAGCTCCTTTCTAATTCTGTGTTGAGTTGTACATACAATTGTCAACTTTTTGTAGTTTATCCCACCCCACCACCTCCCACCTCCCCACACACACTGCCCTGCCCCCCAAAATCTTCCCACTACTTAATGCAACATCTGGCACAACCTCTCCTAGGCTAAAAGAGAATTCAACCTAAAAATGATACAAAATACAAACTGTTGACTCCCAATCACTTTCCCTGACCCAGTTATGTCACTAATTTGCCTTGCTTTGCTACAAAGAAATTCAAATGTTCAAATTCAGAAACCAAACAAAACAGTCTTATTCTCAAACAGGTGACTCGGTATAGGAATTCAGAGAGCTCCCTGATCCCAAGTGCAAGGTTGGTTTAGGGCAACTATCCAGGTTTTTCACCCTAACATGGTGGCTGTATATTTTAAGAACTGCTTCATGCTACGATGATTAATCAGAGGATGTATATTAAAGCAATACAAGCAAACTATTACCTCACTGCTCCTCACCTGGGTCTTGATTAATGTCAATTTAATTAACTACAAACAGAGCAAAGTGTGGTCAGGTGGGAGACCTGAGACTTGAGACAGATATACAGATTCCAGAGTTTGAGCTGGCAAACCCTGTGTGAGTCACCAGGGTGACAACCACCCCTTTTTTTTTTAAGAGGGAGGCATCAACTGCAACATATTAATGACACACCCCTGTGGACTGAGGGGTGCACTGGTGACAGGGCCTGCTCCAGAGGGCAGTGCCAACTTCTCAGCCAGGAAAGTCGGACAGGGAGTAGGAGGGGTGCGGGGTATGTAGGTGGGGTGAAATAGCTACAGGGTTTATTTCTGTCTGTCATAGGAAGAGAGGGCCAGGTGGGTAGATGGTAAGTGACAGTGAATCCAGATCTGCTTGGGGTCCCATAGGCTCAGGTTGGGTGAATGCTGAGGCTGTTTGGATTAAAGATCTTTTAGCCTCGGTGCCCAGTACTGGACTAAACAGCAAATAGTTCAGCTGGGTGATTATGAAATATGATGCAATCACCTTCAGATGCCATACTAAAGCTGAAGAAACTCTAATTAAGAAACACCTAGGGCTAGAACCATGTTTTCTTTTTTTTTTTTTTTTTTGAGACGGAGTCTTGCTCTGTCCCCCAGGCTGGAGTGCAGTGGCGCAATCTCGGCTCACTGCAAACTCTGCCTCCCGGGTTCACGCCATTCTCCTGCCTCAGCCTCCCGAGTAGCTGGGACTACAGGCGCCCACCAACATGTCCGGCTAATTTTTTGTATTTTTAGTAGAGATGGGGTTTCACCCTGTTAGCCAGGATGGTCTCGATCTCCTGACCTCGTGATCCGCCCGCCTCGGCCTCCCAAAGCGCTGGGATTACAGGCTTGAGCCACCACGCCCGGCCTAGAACCATGTTTTCTAAAAGTTTTCTCTCTGCTCTGAAAACAAGATAGTCAATACTTAGTGCTGGCAGGGCACAGTGGCTCACGTCTGTAATCCCAGAACTTTGGGAGGCCAAGGCATGTGGATCACCTGAGGTCAGGAGTTCGAGACCATCGTGGTCAACACGGTGAAACCCCGTCTCTACTAAAAATACAAAAATTAGCCAGACGTGGTGGTGCACGCCTGTAATCCCAACTACTCAGAAGACTGAGGCAGGAGAATCGCTGAACCCAAGAGGCGGAGGTTGCAGTGAGCCAAGATCGCGCTATTACACTCCAGCCTGGCCGACAGAGCCAGACTCCATCTCAAAAAAAATAATAAAAATAAAAAAAATAAAAACAAACAAAAAAAACCTTAGTGATAGCAGTTGTTAATACTGTACTTTTTTTTTTTTTTTTTTTTTTTTTTTTAATGAGACAGAGTCTTGCTCTGTCACCAGGCTGGAGTGTAGTGGTGCAATCTCGGCTCACTGCAACCTCCACCTCCCAGGTTCAAGAGATTCTCCTGTCTTAGCCTCTTGAGTAGCTGGGACTACAGGCATGTGCCACCATGCCCAGCTAATTTTTCTGTATTTTTAGTAGAGATAAGGGTTCACCATGTTGGCCAGGATGGTCTCGATCTCTTGACCTCATGATCCGCCTGCCTCAGCCTCCCAAAGTGCTGGGATTACAGGCATAAGCCACTGCACCCGGCCCAATACTGTACTTTCAAAACATCTGTTATTTAGTTAAAATTTTCTTCCAGGCCGGGCACAGTGGTTCATACCTGTAATCCCAGCACTTTAGGAGGCCAAGGTGAGAGGATTGCTTGAGGCTAGGAGTTTGAAACCAGCCAGGTCGACATGGTAAGACCCCATCTCTATAAAAAAGAAAAAATTAGCCCAGCATGGTGGCACATGCCTGTAGCCCCAACTACTCAGGAGGCTGGGGCAGAAGGATCACTCAAGCCCAGGAGTTTGAGGC
Organism: Symphalangus syndactylus; assembly: GCF_028878055.3. Classification (NCBI taxonomy): domain Eukaryota; kingdom Metazoa; phylum Chordata; class Mammalia; order Primates; family Hylobatidae; genus Symphalangus; species Symphalangus syndactylus. Next base: position 45,597,631 of record NC_072435.2, on the reverse strand, counting down.
TGCAGTGAACCATGATTGTGCCACTGCACTCTAGCCTAGGTGACAGAGTGCAACCCTGTCTCAAAAAAACAACAACAAAAAACTTCCAAATTCATTTTAAACTTTATTGTCTTTCATAGACCAAACCCCACTAATAATAGCTAGGCCTCCTTCTACCTTAACTACAGCAAAAATAGACAATTAATGATCTTTCAAGTGTACTCTTAAACTTCTAAACACCACCTGAGCCCGTCCCTATACAACTGAGGGACTGAGGAAAAGAAATTGGGGCCAAATTCCATGTTCATGTCTGCTTTTATGGCAGAAATTGGCCAAAGGCTCCAAACTAGTATGAAACTACTGAAAAAGAGTAGCATCACCTACTGAATGTTCAAGGTACTGTCCTTTTTCTTTTCCTTTTTTTGTACTTTTTCAATCAGAAAATTTATTTGAAGTTCTTGGTGGACAACATACAAGATGACTTATGTGATAAACACTGATTGACAACTGAGAGTCTACTCCTCCCAAGGGTTTTGGACCCCAAGAAGCCTACAGGCACATACTCCAGAAGCTGACAGGCTGGTGCCACTGAAAGACACAAAATGATTTCAATGCAGAAATGTATTCATAATAAAGACTGAAGAATCAGCCGGGCACGGTGGCTCGCACCTGTAATCCCAGCACTTTGGGAGACCAAGGCGGGTGGATCACGAGGTCAGGAGACCGAGACCATCCTGGCTAACAGGATGAAACCCTGTCTCTACTAAAAATACAAAAAATTAGCTGTGCATGGTGGCACGCGCCTGTAGTCCCAGCTACTCAGGAGGCTGAGGCAGGAGAATGGCATGAACCCGGGAAGCGGAGCTTGCAGTGAGCCAAGAACATGCCACTGCACTCCAGCCTGTGCGACAGAAGGAGACTCCTTCTCAAAAAAAAAAAAAATACGCCAAGTTTTTTTTCTTTTAATCACCTTTATGAAAAACGAGCACTGACTACTTTTTTTTTTTTTTGAGACAGAGTCTCGCTCTGTTGCCCTAGGCTGGCGTCATCTTGGCTCACTCCAACCTCCACCTTCTGGCGTCAAGCGATCCTTGTGCCGCAGCCTCTGGACTAGCTGACATGACAGGCGCGTGCTACCACACCAGCTAATTTTTGTATTTTTAGTAGAGACAGAGTTTCACCATGTTAGCCAGGTCAGTCTCAAACTCCCAGTCTCAAGCAATCCTCTGCCCCCCAAAGTGCTGGGATTACAGGCAGGAGCCACCACACCAGGCCCTACTTTCTGTACTTTGCATTCTTAGTACTCTAAAGTTTAAAATTGTTTTCATTAAGTTTAGGGACAATATAACAACAATCTCTAAGGGAGGATCATTTTAAAGTTTCTTATTTCACCCCAAATCCATGTTTACATGGTGAGATTACAATGAAATTGGCTGGGAAAGGAAAGGAAAAGATTAATTATTAATGATTTTGATTTCCTTAATACTTTGATATTCTTGATTCTTTCTTCAGGGAGGGACCAGAAAATAGCTATAGGGACTCTTACAGTGATGCTTTATGAAAAATACAATACTTCCAATGTATCACCACTGCTAGAAGAGTCATCTTTGCATTCACAACATTCTCACACTAGATCAAGAGTTTGTGGAACATGGGTCAGCGGCCCCCGTTGTGCCCATCACCATCGTTTATGCTGAAAAGTTCCCTGAAAAACAGCTCTCTAGGGATGGTCCACTTTGTCAACGTGTGTTTGTTTTGAATGTCGTCTCTAACCACAATTCGTTACACTCAGTGTTTCTGCAGCGCAGGGTTCAGGCTCCATCTGCAGTTAGGCAGGCTCTTTCCAGACTGAGTCTCTGTATGGCCCTGGCACTGTCCTGCTATTCCAGGGTTCTGAGCACAAATCCTCCCCTAAAGGGTTAAGCACAAACTGCTCAGAAGTGCTGTCGTGAACCGGAAGTGTATCTCCCACTCTGTCTTCATCTGCCATGTGTCACTAGTTGGCAAGGAATATCTCTTTTGTGTCTACATATGGTTTAAAAAAATTCCCACCTAATTTGGATGGAAGTAAACTGTTTTCTATCAATTAAAGATTAAAAAAAAAATTCAGAAAACTACCAGGAAAAACAAAAAGGCTATATGACAGCCTCGAGTCTGGAAATCAGCCTATTCAAACCCCCCAAGCAGGGAAAGAGTGTTAGTCACATGATCAGTCTAATAAATATCCTTAGTTGGACATGCAGAAAAACGTATTTTTAAAACTTGGCATCTATTTCACACCCTACTCCCCATTTGTTAAATGGCAGATCTGCCAGCTTAGGAAAACATTCTTCCCAAATGTTTTCCTAACAGGATGCATACTCCCCAAACCCCCCATTTATAGTGAAATGCCCGTAATTTATTTAAAAAACACAGGTGGAGTGCCCTTCTAGTTTGTTTTCTCTTTCACAGCTTGATAATAACAACCATGCCCTCTCACATGCCCACGTAATCAGGTCTATATCTAACCAACTCCTGTTTTGGGAAGACTAAGATATTTATTTCAAATTTCGGTCAAAAAGGTAACCTTGAATAGAGACAATTTGAGAGGTTAAATATAAAAGCTAAAGTTTGAAAATGCGGTGAAAGATTAAAAATTGGCTGGGCGAGGTGGCTCACGCCTGTAAGCTCAGCACTTTGGGAGACCCAGGCGGGCGGATCACTTGAGCCCAGGAGTTCCAGATCAGCCTGGGCAACATGGCAAAACCCCATCCCTACAAAAAAGAATACAAAAATTAGCAGGCTTGAGCTTGGGAGGTCGAGGCTGTAGTGAGCTGTGTCACTACTGCCGCTGCGCTCCAGCGTGGGCGACAGAATGAGACCCTGTCTCAAAAAAAAAAAAAAAAAAAAGTAGGTTTTTGTTTGTTTGGTTGAGATGGAGCCTGGCTCTGTCATCCAGGCTGGAGTGCGGTGGCATGATCTCGGCTCACTGCAACCTCCACCTCTGGGGTTCAAGCAATTCTCATGCTTGAGCCTCCCAAGTAGCTGAGATTACAGGCATGGGCCACCATGCCTGGCTAATTTTTGCTTTTTTTTTGAGACGGAGTCTCACTTTGTCGCCCAGGCTGGAGGGCAGTGGCATGATCTCAGCTTGCTGCAATCCCTGCCACCCGGGTTCAAGCAATTCTCCTGCCTCAGCCTCCCAAGTAGCTGGGATTACAGGCGCCCACCACCGCGCCCAGCTAATTTTTGTAGTTTTAGTAGAGACAGGGTTTCACCATCTAGGCTAGGCTGGTCTTAAACTCCTGACCTGGTTATCTACCCACCTCGGCCTCCCAAAGTGCTGGGATTACAGACGTGAGCCACCACGCCCAGCCTAATTTTTGTATTTTAGTAGAGACGGGGTTTCACCATGTTCACCATGTGAACTCCTGACCTCAGGTGATTGACCCACCTCAGCCTCCCAAAATGTTGGGATTACAGGCGTGAGCCACCACACCCAGCCGAAAGTAAGTTTAAATTGTTCTAGGCTGGGCACAGTGTCTCATGCCTGTAATCCCAGCACTTTGGGAGGCCAAGGTGGGAGAACTCCTTGAGTCCAGAAGTTCAAGACCAGCCTGGGCAACACAGTGAAACACTGTCTCTAAGACAAAGTTAAAAAATAAAATTAGCTGGCCGGGTGTGGTGGCTCACGCCTGTAATCCCAGCACTTTGGGAGGCCAAGGCAAGCGGATCGCCTGAGGTCAGGAGTTGGAGACCAGCCTGAACAACGTGAAAACCCATCTCTACTAAAAATGCAAAAATTAGCTGGGCGTGGTAGCGCATGCCTGTAATCCCAGCTATTCAGGAGGCTGAGGCAGGAGAATCGCTTGAACCCAGGAGGCGGAGGTTGCAGTGACCCAAGATCACACCACTGCACTCCAGCCTGGGCAACAAGAGTGAGACTCCATCTCAAATAAATAAATAAGGCAGGTAGCAGTGGGTCACGCCTATAATCCCTGCACTTTGGGAGGCCACAGCAGGCAAATCACCTGAGGTCGGGAGTTCGAGACCAGCCTGACCAACATGGAGAAACCCCATCTCTACTAAAAATACAAAATTAGCCAGGCCTGGTGCCGCACACCTGTAATCCCAGCTACTCAGGAGGCTGAGGCAGGAAAATCGCTTGAACCCGGGAGGCGAAGGTTGTGGTGAGCCGAGATTGCGCCACTGCACTCCAGCCTGGGCAACAAGAGCAAAACTCTGTCTCAACTAATTAACTAACTAACTAAATAAATAAATAAAATTAGCCTGGCAGGATAGCATGCGCCTGTAGTCCTAGTTATCTGGGTGCCGAGGCAAGGGGATGGCTTGGGCCTAAGAGTTCAAAGCTGCAGTGATCATGCCAGTGTACTCCAGCCTGGGCAACAGAGTGAGACTCTGTCTCAAAAAAAAACAACTGTTCTGATGTATTAAGAATTTTAGACCAGCTTAAATGATAACAATTCTCAAAGGAAAAAGGTCAGAAGCAGCCCTGAAGTCTGTTCTCTTGAAGCTCCTTTGGAGGTTAAAGTCTACATATACAGTATACCATTACAGAGTCTAGATGGCTGATTTCACTGGCCATCATTGCTTCCTGACTGAAAATGTTTACTGAAAGCTCAATTTAAGGCCCGATGCAGAGGCTCATGCCTGTAATCCCAACACTTTGGGAGGCTAAGGCAGGCAGATCGCCTGTGGTCGGGAGTTCGAGACCAGCTTGACCATCATGGAGAAACCCCATCTCTACTAAAAATATATAATTAGCCTCATTACACATTACTCATTCTCCTGCTGAGGCAGGAGAATCGCTTGAACCTGGGAGGCGGAGGTTGCAGTAAGCTGAGATCACGCCATTGCGCTCCAACCTGGGCAACAAGAGTGAAACTCCATCTTAAAAAAAAAAAAAAGCTCAATTTAAATACTATTTTGAGTTTAATCTTGGATCCTACTATAGCACATTTTAACTTTCTACCTTTGGAAGCAATTTTGGACTTTTCTTGCCAATGTGATCAGCTCAAACTCTGAGTTTTAGAAGAGCATAACCTCCTCAGGTCAAGGGAACTCACTTGGCTGTTTTCAACTCCAGGTCTCTGCCTGTGCCCATGCTATGCCTCTTCTCAGAACACCTAGCCACTTAAGAAACCTAACGGCTGGGGGCAGTGGCTCACGCCTGTAATCCCACACTTTGGTAAGCTGAGTCAGGCAGATTACGAGGTCAGGAGTTTGACACCAGCCTGGCCAACATGGTGAAACCTCATCTCTACCAAAAATACAAAAATTAGTCCTGCATGGTGGCAGGCGCCTGTAATCCCAGCTACTCGGGAGGCTGACGAAGAAGAATGGCTTGAACCCAGGAGGTGGAGGTTGCAATGAGCTGAGACCGCGCCATTGCACTCCAGCCTGGGCAACAGAGCAAGACTGTCTCAAAAAAAAAAAAGAAAGAAAGAAAAGGAAAAGAAACCTAACAAGGCCAGGCGCTGTGGCTCACGCTTGTAATCCCAGCACTTTGGGAGGCCGAGGCGGGCGGATCACGAAGTCAGGAGATCGAGACCACGGTGAAACTCCATCTCTACTAAAAATACAAAAAAATTAGCCGGGCGGGGTGGCGGGCGCCTGTAGTCCCAGCTACTCAGAGAGGCTGAGGCAGGAGAATGGCGTGAACCCGGGAGGCGGAGCTTGCAGTGAGTCGAGATTGCGCCACTGCACTCCAGCCTGGGCAACAGAGCGAGACTCCGTCTCAAAAAAAAAAAAAAAAAAAAAAAAAAAAAAAAGAAACCTAACAAATAGGTCGCACACAGTGGCTCATGCCTGAAATCACAGCACTCTAAGAGGCCGAGGCAGGGCCGGGCGCAGTGGCTCACGCTTGTAATCCCAGCACTTTGGGAGGCCGAGGCGGGCGGATAGCGAGGTCAGGAGATTGAGACCATGGTGAAACCCCATCTCTACTAAAAATACAAAAAATTAGCCGGGCGTGGTGGCAGGCGCCTGTAGTCCCAGCTACTCGGAGAGGCTGAGGCAGGAGAATGGCGTGAACCCGGGAGGCGGAGCTTGCAGTGAGCGGAGATTGCGCCACTGCACTCCAGCCTGGGTGACAGAGTGAGACTCCGTCTCAAAAAAAAAAAGAGGCCGAGGCAGGCAGGTCACCTTAGCTCAAGATTTGAGCCTTTTTCCCAATTACCCCATCATGTTTCCTGAGGCGCTTCAAGTCCATATGGAGAGTACAGTAAGGTGAGGCTGTAGGGGTTAAAGCTACAATGAACTAAGGGATCTCACTGGGAAAAATCAACCAATCTAGGAACTTGCAGATCACTGGCCTTCAAACATGCCCAGCCTATTGGCCCAGTGTCAACTGGTTTGTTCTTGGGCAGTATTAACATCCACAGATTGTTGTCCAAACTCAGGTGCCAACCTCAAGAGAAACAGTCAGCCTAAATATGATTTTTTTTTTTCAGACGGAGTTTCTCTTTTGTTGCCCAGGCTGGAGTGCAGTGGCACGATCTCAGTGCACTGCAACCTCCGCCTTCCAGGTTCAAGCGATTCTCCTGCCTCTACCTCCCTAGTAACTGGGATTAGAGGCGCCCACCGCCCAGCTAATTTTTTGTATTTTCAGTAGAGACAGGGTTTCACTATGTTGGCCAGGCTGGTCTCAAACTCCTAACCTCAGGCGATCCACCCGCCTCAGCCTCCCACAGTGCTGGGTTTACAGGTGTGAGCCACCGTGCCCAGCTCCTAAATATGATTCTTTAACAACTACCTTTACTAGGCATCTACAACAGTCTGGCCGCTTGCTGTATGCTTACAAACAAACCAGCCCACAAACAAGGATTTGAGTTTAATTTTGAGGAAACTGAGGCTCAGAAAGAGTAGGCCACTTGAAGTTAGGCTATTTTTCTAAGGTCACATGCCAGCAAGTGGTAGAATCAGGATCAAGCCCAAAGTTTTTTGGCTCTGAAGTTTCTACGGCACAGGGACTCCCACCGTACTTTTATAAAGCAAAAAGCTGTAAGTAACTGCAAACCATTCTTCGAGAGCACACTCTTCCTGAAGGACCTATCTACTGTCGGATTCTTTAAGTTCCATACACACCTCCAGGCAGCTCTTGGTGCAGACAAGCTCCAGAAGGGAACACTATGATAGTATAACAAGAAACCATCTTTTTGGCTGCCCTGCCAGATAGGCCTCTGAGTTTGTGGGTGTATTAGTTGAGACCCCAAAACTGGCAAGTACAGGTCCACTGGTGGCTTCCAGCTCTGATAAAGTGGCTTACCAAGGAAAAAGGGGGAACTTGAACATGTTTTCTATTTTTTTTTTTGAGACGGAATCTCACTCTGTCGCCCAGGCTGGGGTGCAGTGGCACGATCTCAGCTTATTGCAAACTCTGCCTCCTGGGTTCAAGTGATTCTCCTGCCTCAGCCTCCAGAGTACCTGGGATTACAGGCGTGCACCACCACACCCAGCTAGTTTTTACACTTTTAGTAGAGATGGGGTTTTGCCATGTTGGCCAGGCAGGTCTCAAACTCCTGGGCTCAAATGATCCGCCTGCCTCAGCCTCCCAAAGTGCTGGGATTACAGGCATGAGCCACCGCGCCCGGCCTTGAACGTATATTCTGTGCTCAACTTGGAGCCCAAGAACTCAGCCTGTAAGGAGGGAGAACAGGAAGTCAGGAGGGAGCAAGCATCCACTTCCCAAGGGCAGTAGAGCCCAGAGGTGGGAGCCTGGTCACATGGACAGTTGCATTACTTGTCCACGCCCACTTCCGGCCTGGGCCTGCCTCTCCACCTCCGGAGTCAGAACTTGGGTGGAAGGGGAAAAAAAAGACAACCAGAAACTCTCCTTCTAACACCCTCCCTCTTGCCCTCGAGGCTGTGCCCAAAATGAATATCCCGCCTTGCTCTCCAGCCCTACCTCTCACAGATACACTTACTTAAGAAAAGCACCTGTCAGATCTAAGACTTCCAGCCTTGCCCAACATAAAAAAGTCTAAACAAGCCAGGCGCGGTGGCTCAAGCCTGTAATCTCAGCACTTTGGGAGGCCCAGGCAGGCAGATCACGAGGTCAGGAGATCAAGACAATCCTGGCTAACACGGTGAAACCCCGTCTCTACTAAAAATACAAAAAATTAGCCGGACATGTTGGCGGGTGCCTGTAGTCCCAGCTACTCAGGAGGCTGAGGCAGGAGAATGGTGTGAACCCAGGAGGTGGAGGTTGCAGTGAGCTGAGATCGTGCCACTGCACTCCAGCCTGGGGGACAGAGAAAGACTCCGTCTCAAAAAAAAAAAAAAAAAGTCTAAACAGCACCTTCCCAGTCCCAGTGTAAGAGGAAAGCCTGGGCCGGGAGTGGTGGCTCACACCTGTAATCCCAGCACTTTGGTAGACCGAGGCGGGTGAATTTTCTGAGCTCAGGAGTTCAAGACCAGCCTGGGCAACACAGTGAAACCCCGTCTCTACTAAAATACAAAAAATTAGCCAGGCATGGCAGCGTGCCGCCTGTAATCCCAGCTACTCGGGAGGCGGAGACAGGAGAATCGCTTGAACCTGGGAGGCAGAGGTTGCAGTGGGCCAAGATCGCACTACTGCACTCCAACCTGGGCGACACAGCAAGACTCCATCTCAAAAAAAAAAAAAAGAGGAAAGCCCGGGCAGAGGGAAATCCATGCACCAAGAGTCTACCAATACATAACAAAGCAGTCATCTATTGGAAATCTCATTATTCCTAAACCACCACCAACACCCAGGCAGCCCCAGCTTGTCTGAATGTTTTTAAGATTGCAACAAGGGAAGAGCTTTTAGAGTGGTTTATCACTTAGTGTAATATGCATTGCCATGAAGAAATACCACAGGATTCCAAAAACACATCACCACTGACTTCAAGAAAGGCAAACTTGGCCAGGCATGGTGGCTCACACCTGTAATCCCAGCACTTTGGGACGCCAAGGCGGGAGGATTGCTTGAGCTCAGGAGTTCGAGACCACCCTGGGCAACATGGTGAAACCCCCATCTCTACTAAAACACAAAAAATTAGCCAGTCATGGTGGCAGGTGCCTGTAATCCCAGCTACTCAGGAGGCTGAGATAGGAGAATCACTTGAACCCAGGAGGTGGAGGTTGCAGTGAGCCAAGATCGCGCCACTGCACTCCAGCCTGGCCGACAGAGCAAGATTGTCTCCAAAAAAAAAAAAAAAGAAAGAAAGGCAAACCTGAAAATGCTCCCTGCCATGACCATTCTAGTTTCTCTCTTGTTTCTCCAAAATTACAGCCACAGTGGTCATGAATCAACTATCACCAACAATCAAGTAGGAAAATGCCATAATTTCTGTCTCCCTTTAGACACAGGAAACAGGAGCCCAGTGAGGAAATTAAAGAGGTACTGAGGTTTCACTTCTACACCTCCAAGAAACTCCACCTGAAGCTCCCAATGAGGGTAGCTGCAGCACTTAGGGATATTCTCAAGAAACCTCACAATGTTCTTTCATTCATTTGCTTGTTTATTTTTCTGCAACTAAGATGTAAGCTCCTGGAAGGCCAACTGTTATCAGTCCTGCTCACTGCCAGACCCCCATCACCAAGCATGAAAATGTTTTATCTTAGGCATCAAAGTGTTTGTTCCTGAATTATTTGTTCGCATAAGAAGTTACATGGGCCAGAAGATTTAACACTTTCTAATTTTTAATGTAATGTAAATTGCACTAGAAAACACACATATGGCCGGGCGCGGTGGCTCACGCTTGTAATCCCAACACTTTGGGAGGCCGAGGCGGGTAGATCACGAGGTCAGGAGATCGAGACCACGGTGAAACCCCGTCTCTACTAAAAATACAAAAAATTAGCCAGGCGTGGTGGCGGGCGCCTGTAGTCCCAGCTACTCGGAGAGGCTGAGGCAAGAGAATGCCGTGAACCCGGGAGGCGGAGCTTGCAGTGAGCCGAGATCATGCCACTGCACTCCAGCCTGGGTGACAGAGCGAGACTCTGTCTCGAAAAAAAAAAAAAATTAGCTGGCTGTGGTGGCGCATGCCTGTAGTCCCAGGTACTTGGGGGGCTGAGGCTGGAGAACTGCTTGAACCCGGGAGGCAGACGCTGCAGTGAGCCGAGATCGCGCCACTGTCTCAAAAAAAAAAAAAGAAAACACACATACACCATATCTTATGGCCACACAAGTAAAGCTCTTGAGTGTTCACTTGTCCCTTATAAGTCAATTTTTTTTTTTTTTTACACGGAATCTCACTCTGTCACTCAGGCTGGAGTGCAGTGGCCCGACCTCAGCTGACTGCAACCTGTGCCTCTCAGGTTCAAGCCATTCTTGTGCCTCAGCCTCCCGAGTAGCTGGGATTACAGGCACGTGCCACCATGCCCAGCTACTTTTTGGATTTTTAGTAAACAGGGTTTCGCCATTTTGGCCAGGCTGGTCTCAAACTCCTGACCTCGAGTGATCCCCTGCCTCAGCCTCCCAAAGTGCTAGGGTTACAGGCATAAGCCACCGCACCTGGCCCCTTATAAGCCAATTTAAAAGAATAAACTGGCCAGGCTCGGTGGCTCACACCTGTAATCCCAACACTTTGGGAGGCCGAGGCAGACAGTTCATGAGGTAAGGAGTTCAAGACCAGCCTGGCCAACATGGTGAAACCCTGTCTCTACTAAAAATACAAAAATTAGCTGAGCGCAGTGGTGCGCACTTGTAATCCTAGCTACTGGGGAGGCTGAGGCAGGAGAATGGCTTGAACCCAGGAGGCAGAGGTTGCAGTGAGTCAAGATCGTGCCACTACACTCCAGCCTGGGTGACACAGCAAGACTCTGTTTCAAAAAAAACTTGACCAGACGTAGTGGCTCACACCTGTAATCCCAGCACTTTGGGAGGCTGAGGCGGGTGGATCACGAGGTCAGGAGTTCGAGACCAGCTTGGCCAAGATGGTGAAACCCCGTCTCTACTAAAAATACAAAAATTAGCCAGGCATGGTGGTGGGTGCCTGTAATCCCAGCTACTCGGGTGGCTGAGACAGAGAATTGCTTGGCCCACCCTGGATTCCAAGTTCACTCCAGGCCCACCTCAGGGGTGAACTTGGAATCCAGGGTGGGCCATTAATCTCAGGGTGGGCTGAGACAGAGAATTGCTCCACCAGGAGATGGAGGTTGCAGTGAGCCAAGATCGCGCCACTGCACTCCAGCCTGGGTGACAGAGCGAGACTCTGTCTGAAAAAAAAAATAAATAAATAAACTTGGGTCGGGCACTGTGGCTTACACCTATAATCCCAATACTTTGGGAGGCCAAAGTGAGAGAATCACTTGAACTCAGGAGTTCAAGACCAGCCTGGGAAACATAGCGAGACTCTGTCTCTACAAAAAATACAAAATTAGCCGGGCGTGGTGGCGCATGCCTGTAGTCCCAGCTACTCAAGAGGCTGAGGTGGGAGGATCATTTGAGCCCGGAAGTCGAGGCTACAGTGAGCTGTGATTGCACCACTGCACTCCAGCCTGGGTGACAGAGCACAAGACTCTGTCTCAAAAAAAAAAAAGGAAAAACTCTTATTCAAAAGACACACCAGTATAAACAAAGGCAGTCAAGTTTCAGAGAGGATGAAGTCAAACTTAAAACTAGAAATCAAAAATAACACCATCCATTCATTTGGATGGAACCACTTGACACAGTAGTTATTTCCCAATTCCAAAAGAGGTCAGCTTATTTCTTATCATCAAGATCCTACAGGGATTTAATGCCCCCAGTGCTGTCTCCAACAGGAAGGAAACCCTGACTTCCCTAGCTATTTCAGTTCCATAAATCAACAGTTTCTATCGTCCAGAGTTAGAAGCTGGGCAGTGTTTGGACCCACATGCCTTTTAGACCTGCCCACCAACAGATAACCACATTACATTACATCTAATAAATGTACCTAGATCAATATCATTTCTAACTATCCAAGGTTTTTTATTGCTGTAAGGATCCTTCAAGTAAAAAAAAAAAAAAAGTTAAAAAAACTTCCTGTTAGATAGAAACTTGATGGTGGCGCCACCATCCACCAAAGTGAAGTCTGTGGCACACAAGGGACATAGCATAATGTTAAAGGGGAGAGTGATCCCTTTAAAGTTGTTTACCTTAGTTCTTATATTTTAAATAATATAAATTTTGCTCCTTTCCCATGTAATGGAATAACTGTCCTTAAAAGAACTGAAAGAAATTTAAGATTGGTGCATATTTCTTTGCTTCAATATCAAAGTCAGTGTGTGTTTGTATATGTGTGCATGAAAGAGAGAAAGAAAGAAGGAGGAAGAGAGAGGGTATATTTCCAGGAAGAAAACAAACAAACAAACCCACAACTCTTTCTTCAAACGTAGGAGCAGCCCACCAGGGGCCTAGCTCAGATTTTCACCCATTATTTCCTCCTGGGTTTTAGCCGTCAGGGGCAGAATGCCATCTGTTCCCATACTAGTAAGTGAAGAAGGCTGGGCCTAATTCACCAGCCATGATTCTACGGCTTTTACTAATTGTTAAGAAAAAAATCCTCTCAAGAAAAAAATTTTTTAAAATGTCCTGTCCACTCCCCTCTATTCCACTGCCCCCCGACCCTTGCCCCAGCCTCTAAGCTGAGTTAGCATCTCCACAACCCTCTGGGCCTTGGGAGCTTGAGGTGCATTCTGATCTCCTCGTGGGCACTAAGCCACACACTGGCCCTCTCAAAGTACTATTATTGTGTGGCGTCAAATGCCTTTGTACATCACTTTCCCAGTCTTTTGTCCCCAAATCTGATCTATTACAATGAAAGAACGGCTCTACTTTCAAGGTTCTAAAGTGTAAGAACAGATCACTCACCAGGTAACTGCTGGACTCACTCACTCAAGCAGTCTCATAATACACATATGATCCCTTAGGCTTACACAGTTCATCTATTTTCTTCTTCCCACAATTCTTCAAGTTCATTATAATCTTCTATCTTGCCTGTGGTCTAATTAGAGTAATACGTCTCTCTACTTGCCCTTAATTCACAAATTACCCCATTTTACGGGGGGAGACACCAAGGCCAAGAGAAACACAAATGCCCTGCCATACAGTAAATCCATCCCACATCTGGTATCAGAACACAGAAAACTCTTGCTAAGAGACGCAGTGGGGGAGTGGGTTTTCCAACAGACATACCAAGTTTCTTTCTCTTTGGGCATTTTTAGCCTTGGCAGAATATCAAGCGCTTCCTGGTCTGTGAGTCCAGGCCAGGAACACAACAAGCAGCCTTTACTGCACACCAACTGTGTGCCAGGAGCTGTGCTATCCGCCTCCAGTTCATTATCTCGGATTCATTCATTCATCCATCTATCTAGGAAGCACCTCCCATCATCAGTAAGCACCTTGACACACATTCACAGCAATGTGTTCCCTCAAATATTTAATAACATGCCAATTTTGTGCCATCACTTGTCCAAGGCCACATAACTAAGAAGGGCAGCACCAGAATCTGAACTGGCTCCTTCTGACTTCAAAGTTGTCCATTCCCTTTTTAACATCCCATCTGCTGGTCCTATAGGTTTTATTTAAAATAATAGGTCAGTCACAGTGGCTCACGCCTGTAATCCCAACACCTTGGGAGGCTGAGGCAGGCAGATCACTTGAGCTCAGGAGTTTGAGACCAGCCTGGGCAACATGGTGAGACCCGATCTCTACCAAAAATATAAAAATACAGCCAGGTGTGGTGGCATGCGCCTGTGGTCCCAGCTACTTCAAAGGCTAAGATGGGAGGATCACGTGAGCCAGTGGGGCAGAGGTTGCAGTGAGCTGAGATCGCACCACTGCACTCCCGCCTGAGTGACAAAGTGAGACCCTGTCTCAAAAAAATAAAATAGTAAATACATGCAGGCACTTCTCTACCCTCACCTCAGGTACTTCTCTACCCTCATCTCAGTCCCAAGCTCCCCACCAGCTTTCCCTTCCCCTGAGGGCAGTGCCTACAGCTGACCAGGAAGAGGCAGGAGAAGAGCAACCAAGTCTGCAGCAGCCTCCTGCCTGGACTTGACTTAGCCCAGCAGCAGAGGGCCCAGGAAAGTCTCCAAGCACTTCTCCCCAGAAGAAAATAGCTCGAGTTGAAACTTGTGTCCACATGGTCCACCGACAGATTTAGAACTCAAATTATAGCCTCGGCAGGAGTCTTCACAAAGGACTCAAATTAAGCAAGACCCAGATGGAAACGAACAGGAGAGAGACTGCCCTCAGTCAAACTGTAAAGTGAACTGCAGTTCCAGTGGAGTCAGAGGGAAGAACTTGTTGAAATGCTAAACCAAAGACAAGCGCAGCCTATACTTCAGAACTCCACTTCAGTCAAACTCTCCCCACGTTTTTAGCTTGAGACTTGTACGTGGACACGAAGTGGTTACAAGTTACTCAGGTTTCAAACTGAGTTCATTCCTGTCCTTTGGACCATCTCTCAATGCCAGCATTCATCTACTTGGGCTCCACAGAGCTCTGCGTTTGGCAAAGCAGATAAAATTAGCTACTGGAGTGAACTTGGAATCCAGGGTGGGCCATTAAAAAAAGTACATACGAGATTTGTAAACGCCACGTAAAAAGTTCCTTTTGGGCCAGGCCAAAGTCACCTAAAACTTATAGAAATGTCGTCAAATCCTGTCCCTTGCCTCCCTTCCTCTGTTACTGGATCTAAGGTGACCCATTTCCTGCTTCTTGCTCTGTCTTTCAAACCAAAGTGGTCTATGAACTAGGGATCCTATTTGATCGAGGGTTGAATCAGGGGGTCTTGGGAGAGAAAATGCAACAGGAAGAGATGAAGGAGAGTTTTCTTCTCCTTTCTATTTTGATTTTTTTCAGCAGGGGGAGGGAAGGTTAAGTTATACTATGCAGAGGGAGGACTGAGGGATGGGACAGGAAGTGGGTCACTCCCACAGCTTGACAGTGTGATAATGGGGATACAATGTTTCTCCCTTGTCCCTTTTGTCATCACAAAGGCCTGACAACACTGTGATGGCCTCACGGCTGGAAAATGGAGTAACTAAGGTGGTCATCTAGTAGCAGCTCCTGCTCCCCCAAATCTAGCAGGTCTTACAGGGACATGACGAAATCATGCTTTTTGTCTCTCTGTCCCCGACTTTCCCCTCCAGCCACAAAATCCTCCAGGCTCCTGGAAACCGAAATAAAAGCCCAGAGAATATCCCTAGAGTGGCAACAAAGACCGAAGGAGGGGTACATTTCTGCTCTCTTCCTCCACAGTGGGGGGAGGTGGGTGCCACAGACAGAAAGAGAAGCTTGATGTGAGTGTTCCAAGGATAAATAAAGAGTTTCTCCCTTAGAAAATCAGGAGGAAAGCCTCCAGAAAGAGGGAATGCCCTCAGGCAAGTGGGAGGCATCCCCACGGAATTCAGAGGGACCCCTTAGAGAAGTGAAGAGATCCACAGTGTCTCCCATCAGGAGATGGGATATCTTGGAAAAAGGGAGACACACTTCAGAGACGTGAAGAGGCTACAGGAGTGGGATATCTCAAGTTAAGGGGAGAACCTCTGGAGAAACTGGGGACCCCTCAGAAAACTGCAGGATCCATACAGCATTAGGGGGCCCAGAAGAAATAGAAAAGAAGGATACTGGTAAAGTAGGGGTATACCTCAGATAACTAACGATCCGGTCAGATGGGCATTTCAAAGAAGTGGGGGACCCCCTCAGAAAAGTGAAGGCACTCATCAAAAAGTAAGGGGGCCAGGCACTGTGGCTCACACCTGTAATCCCAACACTTTGGGAGACCAAGGCGGGTGGATCACCTGAGGTCAGGAGTTCAAGACCAGCCTGGCCAACATGATGAAACCCCCTCTCTACAAAAATACAAAAATTAGCCGGGCGTGGTAGTGGGTGACTGTAGTCCCAGCTACTCGGGAGGCTGAGGCAGAGGAGTCGCTTGAACCCGGGAGGCAGAGGTTACAGTGAGCCCCGATCGCGCCACTGCACTCTAGCCTGGGAGACAGAGTGAGACTCTGTCTCAAAATAAAAAGAAAGGGGCACAAGTCAGAAAAGTAGGACCACAGCTGAGAGAGGTGGGGGTGGGGAGGTCCCCACAGAGAGGTAGGGCTTCCTCCGAGAAGCAGGAGTGTCTTCTGAAAACAGGGGTCCCCTGGGGAAGAAGGGGTTCCCCAGGGGTCCACAAAAGGTGGGGGATCCCTCAGAGAAAGTATACCCTAATAGAATCAGGGGTCTCTCCTTAGAGGAGTGAGGATAGGGTCTTAGAGAGGCCAGGGCCCCTCAAAGAAAGGGGGGACCCTCAGAGAGGCAGAGGGTCTCTCAGAGAGATGGGGATTCCCCTTAAAGAGGCAGGGGTCCCTCAGAGAAAGGGACTCCCCTCAGAGGCAGGGGTCCTCAGATAGGAAGGGGTCTCTAGGGAGGCAGGGGTCCCTCAAAAGGATGGGTTCCTGAGAAAAGTAGAGAGACCCTCAGAGAAGAAGGGAGTCCCCTCAGATAAGCGGGAATTCTCAAAGAGTTGGGGATCCCCAAAGAAGGGAGTTAGTTCCTGTAAAAGGCAGGATTCCTCAGAGAGGTGGGGGTTCCCTCCGGCAGGGGTCCTCAGAGAGGCGGGGGAGCCCCTGATAAGGGGGGAGTCCCCTCAGAGAAGCAGTGTCGCCTAGACAGACAGGGCTCCCCTCGGAGAGACGGGGGTTCCCTAGAGACGAGGTCCCCTAGAGAGGCGGGGATCCCCTAGAGAAGCAGGGATCCTCTAGAGAGGCAGGGGTCCCCTAGAGAGACGGGGTCCCCTAGAGAGGTGGGGATCCTCTAGAGAGGCAGCGTTCCCCTAGAGAAGCGGGGTCCCCTGCCTGGAGAGATGAGAGTCCCCTAGAGAGGCAAGGGTCCCCTAGAAGGGAAGAAAGTCCCCTAGAGACGCGGGGGTCGCTAGAAAGATGGGATCCCCCGCCTGGAGAGACGGGGTCCCCAAGAAAGACGGGGTCCCCTAGAGAGGCAAGGGTCTCCTGGAGAGGCGGGATGCCCCTAGAGAGGCGGGGGTCCCCAAGAGAGGCGAAGGTCCCTAAGAGAGACGGGGTCTCCTAGAGAGGCGGGGGTCCCCTGGAGAGGCGGGGGGGGCCCAGAGCAGGGGGCTCCCCTGAGAGGGAGGTCCTGTAGAGAAGGGAGTAAGCCCGGCCAAGGTAGTGCTGGAGAAGCGGAAGCCCCAGAGAGCCTGGGGCACCGGAAGCCGGGGACCCGCCAGCAGCGCCTGCCCCTTACTCACCGAAGTTGCTCGGCGCCCTCGCCGACGGTGGCCGGGCCACAGGACGGCCTCGGGCGGCGCAGTCCGGTCAGGTCCTGTGGCGTCCCGCGGAGGCGACTCCCTCAGGTGGCGCCCGCGGCGGCCGCGGTGGCGGCGGCGGCAGCGGCGACAGGACAGACGACCGACCGACCGACTGCGCGGGCGGCGCGGGGCGCGCTCGGGCGCCGGGGGTGCGCGTGCGCGCGCCGGGGCGCTGACCCTGGGCGGGAGGAGCCGCTGCGCCGCGCTCGGAGCCGCCGCTCAGTCTCGCGGCTCAGTCTCACACTGAAATTGCCCGCTTCACAGCCCGGCTTCCCCGGTTGCTAGGCAGATTTCGCCTCGCACACTTCCGGGTTGAGGCGCGTCTCTCCGAGTGAAGGCGCCACAAGCCAATGAGGTCCAGCCAGGACTCCCAGGACCCGCACCCCATAGAAGGTGTGGCCAGCTTCATGACAGACAGCTCATGACGACCAATGAGTGCGCGGGCCGGCTGGTTCTCGGGATCGCGCCGCCGGCCGGGGCGGGTCTGAGGAGGCGGGACGAAATGACTGAGAGCCATCCTGCCAATGGTAGATGGGAGCGGGCCGCAGAGCCACTCAAGGCCATGCGGGGGCGGGACTTAAACTTCGGGGCGGGAACCCCGCGAGGGGCGGGGCCTAGGGGGACGCGTCAATTCGTGGCCGGCTCGCTGGGACCCCGGAGGGCGGATAGCCTGGGCCACCCGGCGGCCGGCAACTGGCTGGGCAGGGGGTTCCCCGCAGTGCTCTGCAGGGGCGCCCCACCCATAATGCACCGGAGGCGGCCTCGGCCGGGCGGGCGTGGGGCAGCTACGCCGGGCTGCTAGCGGCGCCTCCGAGGAGCCCGGGCGCGTCGTGGCCTGGCAATGTTTCTAAGGGGCTCCGGTGGCCCCGCGCTCCTTCTGCCTAGTCTTGTGGCTTCGACCCTCTCTATCCAGGAGAATCTTGGAGATTCTGGCGCGGGCCCCGGTTCTGAGAAGACTCCGCTTCGGGATTCTTTTCCCTGGCCCCCGTTCTGAGGAGGACCTTCGGGAATCTTGCCCCGACCCCTCTTCTGAGAGAGTTTAGGGGTTTCTTGCCCTACCCGCTTTTCTGAGGACAATTGCCGGGATCACGATTATGTTGTAGATTCGGGACCCCAGCTCTGTTTCCTAAGAAAACATGGGAGTTCGGGATCCCTAAGGAGCATTTGGGGAATCCAGGGTCCACCGCCTTTTCCGAGGAATATTTGGGGCACATACACTCCTTTTCTAAGCACTCTTGGGGGCCGCTCTCCCTGTCCCTCCTTTATCTGAGGAAAGTGGGGACTGCGCGCCCCACTCCACCTTCGTTTCTGAAGATAACTTGGGGATTTTCTGCCTCCCCTGTTCTCTCACTACACGAGGAATTTGGGACTTCAAGCACCTCGCCTCTTCCCGGAGAAGGATGGCAGGAGAAGGGCTCCCCTCACCCCTTTACTAAGGAAATGCGACCGGGCGCGGTGGCTCACGCCTGGAATCCCAGCACTTTGGAAGGTCGAGGCTGGAGGGTCGATTGAGCCCAGGAGTTTCAGACCAGCCTGGGCAACATGGCAAAATCCCGTCTCTACAAAAATTAAAATCAAAATAAAAAAATCAGCAGGGATGATGGCGCACACCTGTAGTCCCAGCTACTCCAGAGGCTGAGGTGGGAGGATCGCTTGAACCGAGAGGTCGAGGCTGCAGTGAGCCAAGATCGTGCCACTGCACACCAGCCTGGGCGACAGAGCGAGACCCTGTCTCAAAAAAAAGAAAAAAGAAAGTTATCGGGCTCGGTGGCTCACGCTTGTATCCCAGCACTTTGGGAAGCCGAGGTGGGCGGATCACCTGAGGTCAGGAGTTCGAGACCAGTCTGGCCAAGATGGTGAAACCCTGTCTCTACTAAAAATACAAAAATTAGCCGGGCGTGGTAGTGGGCGCCTATAGTCCCAGCTACTCGGGAGGCTGAGGCAGGAGAATCGCTTGAACCTGGGAGGCAGAGGTTGCAGTGAGCTGAGATCTGCCACTGCACTCCAGCCTGGATGACAGTGAGACTCCGTCTCAAAAAGAAAGAAAGAAAAACAAAAGAAATGCCAGGGAGTTGTGCTTCATGTGCTTTTCTAAGCAGCATCTGAGTGTGGGAGGAAGGGGTCCCCTTTTCCTGAAACTTCAACTTTCTGACGCCTCTGCCCTAGGACAATGCAAGGAGTTAGACCTTTTTAGAAAAGCAACCCAGGCCGGGCTCGGTGGCTCACGCCTGTAATCCCAGCATTTTGGGAGGCCGAGGCGGGCGGATCACGAGGCCAAGAGATGGAGACCATCCTGGCTAACACAGTGAAACCCCGTCTCTACTAAAAATACAAAAAATTAGCCGGGCGT
This sequence comes from Symphalangus syndactylus, assembly GCF_028878055.3. Taxonomy (NCBI): domain Eukaryota; kingdom Metazoa; phylum Chordata; class Mammalia; order Primates; family Hylobatidae; genus Symphalangus; species Symphalangus syndactylus. Next base: position 45,578,053 of record NC_072435.2, on the reverse strand, counting down.
GGTGGCGGGCGCCTGTAGTCCTAGCTACTCTGGAGGCTGAGGCAGGAGAATGGCGTGAACTCGGGAGGCGGAGCTCGCAGTGAGCCGAGATTGAGCCACTGCACTCCAGCCTGGGTGAAAAAGCGAGACTCCGTCTCAAAAAAAAAAAAAAAAAAAAAAAGTCACCCCAAACTCTGGGAAGCAAGAGTATTTTTTTTTTCTTTTTGTTTGTTTGTTCTTTGAGACAGGATTTTGCTCTGTCACCCAGGCTGGAGTACAGTGGCAAGATCATGATGGAACCTCCACTCCTTGGGCTTAGGTGATCCTCCTGACTCAGCCCCTGAGTAGTTGGTACCACTAGTGCATGCCACAAGACCTAAGTTTTTTTTTGTTTGTTTTGTTTTGTTTTGTTTTGTGAGATGGAGTCTTGCTCTGTCGCCGAGGCTGGAGTGCAGTGGGGTGATCTTGGCTCACTGCAACCTGTGCCTCCCAGGTTCAAGCGATTCTCCTGCTTCAGCCTCCTGAGTAGCTGGGATTACAGGCATGCGCCACCACGCCTGGGTAATTTTTGTATTTTTAGTAGAGATGGGGTTCCACCATGTTGGCCAGGCTGGTCTCAAACTCCTGACCTCATAATCTGCCCTCCTCAGCCTCCCAAAGTGCTGGGATTACAGGTGTGAGCCACCACGCCTGGCAACCTAAGTTTTTACATTAAAAAAAAAAAAATTTAAACAGAAGGTCTCCTTCTGTTGCCTGGGCTGGTCTCAAACTCCTGGCATCAAGCAATTCTCCCGCCTCGGCCTCCCAATGTGGCCGACTTACCTTCCAATGTGCTAGAATTACAGGTGTGAGTCACTGTGCCCAGCCCCAACAGTGTTTGCACCTCTGCTAAAGCATGAAGCATGTACTGTGGCCTACCAGGGGTCAGGGCCTTCACTTGGGTCTTCCCCCTTCACTTGATTCTGAACTTCTCGCCTCATTTCCCCTCCAAAGAACCCAGCTTTGTCCTTAGTAGGCAATCCCATTGAATGAAAGGAGTGAAGAAGGCAGTAATGAATGAGAAAGAACTGCAACACTGATGATTCAATATGGCAAACTTTTTTTTTTTTTTTTTTTTTTTGAGATGGAGTCTTTCTCTGTTGCCCAGGCTGGAGTGCAGTGGCGTGACCTCAGCTCACTGCAACCTCCACCTCCCAGGTTCAAGCAATTCTCCTGCCTCAGCCTCCTGAGTAGCTGGGATTACAGGCACACGCCACAATGCCCGACTAATTTTTTTGTATTTTTAGTAGAGATGGGGTTTCACCATATTGGCCAGGCTGGTCTTGAACTACTGACCTCAAGTGATCCGCCCACCTCCACCTCCCAAAGTGCTCGGATTACAGGCGTGAGCCAGCGTGCCCAGCCGGCAAACTATTTTCTTAAGAGACAGGGTCTTGCTATGTTGCCCAGGCTGGACTCAAACTCCTGAGCTCAAGCAATCTTCCTGCCTCAGCCTCCCAAGTAGCTGGTACTGTGGTCGAAGGCTGCTGTGACTGGCATGTCAAACTTTTATTGCCCTTACTTTGTACACAGAAGTGTCCAAGGTGCAAAGATACCTGAATTATATGCTGGAACCTGTGAGTAAAAATAAATGCAATAAAGGGAAATAGGCTTGCTATACCAGGCAGAATATTATACTGAAGAGGTACCAAGAAACTGTTGTAGGAATGTAGAGGAGGAAGTGATTAAATGAGATAATGGATGTGAAAGTGCTTTGTAAACCATGGAACAGTATACCCAGTAGAAAAGATGATTATTATTGTTACAAGTGCGCTGATGTTCCTGGAAGAAAAATAAAGAATAAATTCAGTCACAGTGATGGGAGGTTGGCAGGGAGCCCTGTGGGGCCTGACTCCCTGAGCGAGCTCAACCTGTCCCCAAGTGGCAAGGCTGATAGAGTCCTTGGCTAGGGAAAGAAGCCATTGTAAACATGAAGACAAGCTGTTCCCAGAGCACCTTCTGTGCACCTGTGTCATAGTACTTACCACATCCTGCAAGTGTCTGAGGCAGTCCAGGTGGACAATAAACACTTGGACTTTGGTGGTTGGCAGAGCTGGGGTCGAACCCATACCTGCCAATCCATAGAGAAGCCAGTTACTGTCTTCACTGTATAAGAAATCAGGGCTCATACCTGCAATTGTACCACTTTGGGAGGCCAGGGTGGGAGAATTGAGCCCAGGAATTTGAGACTCGCCTGGGCAACATACCAAGACCCCCTCTCTACAAAAAAATAAAATAAAATTAGCGGCCAGGCACGGTGGCTCACACTAGTAATCCTGACACTTTGGGAGGCCAAGGTAGGCTGGGAATCCTAGCTACCCTGGAGGTTTTAGAGAGCTGAGATGGCGCCATTGCACTCCAGCGTGGACAACAAGAGTGAAACTCCATCTCAGGAAAAAAAAAACGATCCAGCCATAAAATACAAGTGGGATGGCCGGATGCGGTGGCTCACGCCTATAATCTCAGCACTTTGGGAGCCCAAGGCGGGCGGATCATGAGGTCAGGAGATCGAGACCATCCTGGTTAACACGGTGAAACCCCATCTCTACTAAAAATACAAAACATTAGCCAGGCGTCCTGGCACGTGCCTGTAGTCCCAGCTACTCGGGAGGCTGAGGCAGGAGAATCACTTGAACCTGGGAGGCGGAGATTGCAGTGAGCCAAGATGGCGCCCCTGCACTCCAGGCTGGGCAACAGAGAGAGACTCCGTCTCAAAAAAAAACAAAAAAAAACAAATGGGATGTGGATGAGTTACAGTTGCCCTCTGTGCTGCTCAGTTTCTCATGTATGAAATGAAGAGGCTGGACAATGAGCTGCTCTTTGATCCTGGTTCAATTCAACAACTATAAAGAAGTCATGTGCAGAGCACTGAGGGACTACTTAAATGAATAAGGCTAAATGCCTGCTCTCAGAAAGAATCCCAGAGACTGGAATGAAACTGAAATTTTCTGTGTTCTACTGTGTACCAGGCACTGTGAACACTTTGCGCTCAGAATTCTCAGTGCAATCCTTAGAGACTGATGTTCTGATTTGTTTTTTTTGTTTGTTTTTTTTTGGAAACAGAATCTCATTCTGTTGCCCAGGCTAGAGTGCAGTGTCATGTCTCAGCTCACTGCATTCTCTGTCTCCCAGGTTCAGGCGATTCTCGTGCCTCAGCCTCTCAAGCAGCTGGGACCTACAGGCACAGGCCACCACGCCCGGCTAATTATTATTATTATTTTATTTTTATTTTTTTTTTTTTGAGATGGAGTTTCGCTCTTGTTGCCCAGGCTGGAGTACAATGCCGCAATCTCAGCTCACTGCAACCTCTGCCTCCCGGGTTCAAGCGATTCTTCTGCCTCAGCCTCCCGAGTAGCTGTGATTACAGACACCCGCCACCACACCCAGCTAATTTTTTGTACTTTTAGTAGAGATGAGGTTTCATCATGTTGGCCAGGCTGGTCTTGAACTCCTGACCTCATGATCTGCCTGCTTCAACCTCCCAAAGTGCTGGGATTACAGGTGTGAGCCACCATGCCCGAACTTTTTTTTGTTTTTTTTTGGTTTTTTGAGTTGCAGTCTCGCACTATCACCCAGGCTGGAGTGCAATGACACGCTCTTGGCTCACTGCAGCCTCTGCCTCCAAGGTTAAAACGATTCTCGTGCCTCAGCCTCCTTAGTAGCTGGGATTACAGGCATGAACCTAATTTTTGTATTTTTAGTAGAGACGGGGGTTTCACAATGTTGGCCAAGCTAGTCTTGAACTCGTGACCTCGTGATCCGCCTGCCTTGACCTTCCAAAGTGCTGAGATTACAGGCGTGAGCCACTGCACTCATATTAACATATTAAGTTTTAGGTTCTTAATATGGTTCCACTTTGCACAAGAACTCAACAGGGCATAGACCTCTCCTCCCTTCATGTCACCATTCCTGCACATGGGCCCAATTTTAGATTCAGACAATGCAAGTTTAGGATTCAGCTGTAAGTGGCCAGGTGCAGGGGCTCATGCCTGTAATCCCAGCACTTTGAGAGGCCGAGGCAGATAGATCACCTGAGGTCAGGAGTTCAAGACCAGCCTGGCCAACATGATGAAACCCCGTCTCTACTAAAAATACAAAAATTAGCCAGGCATCTGCAAGACACGATGGCTCATGCCTGTAATCCTAGCACTTTGGGAGGCCGAGGCGGGCGGATCACAAGGTCAGGAGATCGAGACCATCCTGGATAACACGGTGAAACCCCGTCTCTACTAAAAATACAAAAAATTAGCTGGGCGTGGTGGCGGGCGCCTGTAGTCCCAGCTACGCGGGAGGCTGAGGCAGGAGAATGGTGTGAACCCAAGAGGCGGAGCTTGCAGTGAGCCGAGATGGCGCCACTGCACTCCAGCCTGGGTGACAGACCAAGACTCCATCTCAAAAAAAAAAAATTAGCTGGGAGTGGCGGCAGGCACCTGTAATCCCAGCTACTCAGGAGGTTGAGGCAGGAGAATCGCTAGAACCCGAGAGAAGGAGGTTGCAGTGAGCCGAGATCGTGCCATTGCACTCCAGCCTGGGTGACAAGAACAAAACTCCTTCTCAAAAACAAACCAAACAGGCCGGGCGCGGTGGCTCACGCCTGTAATCCCAGCACTTTGGGAGGCCAAGGCAGGCGGATCACGAGGTCAGGAGATCGAGACCATCCTGGCTAACACGGTGAAACCCCGTCTCTACTAAAAATAAAAAAAATTAGCCGGGCGAGGTGGCGGGCGCCTGTAGTCCCAGCTACGCGGGAGGCTGAGGCAGGAGAATGGCGTGAACCCCAGGGGGCGGAGCCTGCAGTGAGCCCAGATCGCGCCACTGCACTCCAGCCTGGGTGAAAGAGCGAGACTCCTTCTCAAAAAAAAAAAAAAGACCAAACAACCTACAACAACAACCAAAAAAAAAAAAAAAAAAAAGAGATACCACGTGACAGAATCACCAAGGATGTGCCTTCCTTTCCTTGGTGGTAGCTGTGATTGCATCTCTGCACCAAGGCGTTTCCCTTCCTGGCTCTGGGAAATCATGTGGGCAAACTGGCTAAGTGACATTCACATCCAAATAGGGAAATGGGAATGGAGCCAGGCCACTCCACAAGCGACAAGGGAGGCGGGGCCTCAGTGGTAGCTAGAAAAGTGACGGTTCCCTGGTGCTAGCCTGTGAGACCTCCCGTTAATGCTGTACCCTTGGGCAAAGGAAGCAGTGCCCACTGGCAATGAGGAATGATGGCTAATTAATACCAGTGGGAAGAAGGTCAATAAGCAGAAGAGCTAAAGCACTCTCGTGTCAATGACAGTGGTGGTTCAGGTGCACACAGCAAGGTGCCCTCCATCATTGCCCCCTAAGATTATTGGACTGCATAATTCATTTGCAGCTGGGTGCAGTGACTCACACCTGTAATCCTAGCACTTTAAAACTGCTTGAGCCTGGGAGTTCGAGACCAGCCTGGGCAACATAGTGAGACTTTGTCTCTACAAAAAAATAAAAAATTTAGCTGGGCGTGGTGGTGCATGCCTGTAGTCTCAGCTATTCAGGAGGCTGAGGCAGGGAGATCACGTGAGTCCAGGAATTTGAGGCTGCAGTGAGCTATGATAGTGCCACTACACTCCAGCCTGGGCCAGAATGAGACCCTGTCCCCCCATACCCCAAAATAGAAAACATAATTATTTATTTGGATTTGCCAAACACTTTCAGGTTCACATATGTGAACTGTTAATCCAGTACAACCTGCATCCTTTGGGAAGCCCATCAGAATTGGTCTTGGTTCTTCCAGGGAAAATGTGTTGAAAAAGTCCGTGTCTAGGCAGGATGCGGTGGCTTATGCCTGTAACCCCAGCACTTTGGGAGGCTGAGGCCGGCAGATCATGAGGTCAAGAGATTGAGACCATCCTGGCCAACATAGTGAAACCTGTCTCTACTAAAAATACAAAAATTGGCCGGGCTTGGTGGCTCATGCTTGTAATCCCAGCACTTTGGGAGGCTGAGGTGGGCCAATCACCTGAGGTCGGGAATTCAAGACCAGCCTGACCAACATGGAGAAACCCTGTCTCTATTAAAAAAGAAAAAAATACAAAATTAGCCGGGCATAGTGGCACATGCCTATAATCCCAGCTACTTGGGAGGTGAGGCAGGAGAATCGCTTGAACCCGGGAGGCAGAGGTTGCGATGAGCCGAGATCATGCTATTGCACTGCCAGCCTGGGCAACAAGAGCAAAATGCAAAACTTCGTCTCAAAAAAAAAAAAAAAAAGTAGCTGGGCTTGATGGCGCGCACCTGTAGTCCCAGCTACTTGGGAGGCTGAGGCAGGAGAATCGCTTGAAACCAGGAGGCGGAGGTTGCAGTGAGCCGAGATCGCACCACTGAACTGCAGCCTGGCAACAGAGCGAGACTCCACCTCAGAAAAAAAAAATATATATATATATGTGTATATATATATATACACATATATATATCTAATGTTATAGATTCTGGTTGATTGGCTAATTACCATACATTTTTTCAGTTAAAAAAAAAAATCTTGGGTCGGGCGCAGTGGCTCATGCCTGTAATCCCAGCAGTTTGGGAGGCTGAGGCAGGCAGATCACGAGGTCAGGAGATCGAGACAATCCTGGCTAACACAGTGAAACCCCATCTCTACTAAAAATACAAAAAAAGAATTAGCAGGGCGTGGTGGCGGGGGCCTGTAGTCCCAGCTACTCCGGAGGCTGAGGCAGGAGAATGGCGCGAACCCGGGAGGCGGAGCTTGCAGTGAGCCGAGATCACGCCACTGCACTCCAGCCTGGGCGACAGAGCAAGACTCTGTCTCAAAAAAAAAAAAGAAAAAAAAATCTTATTTTATATACTTCTCTCAGTATAATTTTTTTCATGACATTTCAGCATGTTGATAATATGTTATGTGTGCCTCTATTTCAGTGCCTTAAAATACTTTGAGACCAATATTTTGATAACAGTTAAAGAACTGTTAAGAATGAAATACATCTGGGAGCAGTGGCTCACTCCCAGCACTTTGGGAGGCCGAGGTGGGCAGATCACCTAAGGTTGGGAATTTGAGATCCTCCTGACCAATGTGGAGAAACCACATCTCTACTAAAAACACAAAATTAGCCAGGCATGGTGGCACATGCCTGTAATCCAAGCTACTTGGGAGGCTGAGGCGGGAGAATCGCTTGAGCCTGGGAGGTGGAGGTTGTGGTCAGCCAAGATCGCACCATTGCACTCCAGCATGGGCAATGAGAGCAAAACTCTGTCTCAAAAAAAAAAAAAGATAATAATAATAAAATACTATTCATTAAAAGGATCCGTGAAATCATTTACACTTATTATATGCAAGTACATTTCTCATTTTATTTTATTTATTTTTTGAGATGGAGTTTCTCTCTTTGTCACCCAGGCCGGGGTGCAGTGGCACGATCTTGGCTCACTGCAACCTCTGCCTCTCAGGTTCAAGTGATTCTCCTGTCTCAGCCTCCGAGTAGCTGGGATTACAGGTGCCCACCACCACGCCCGGTTAATTGTTGTATTTTTAGTAGAGACAGATTTCACTATATTAGCCAGGCTTGTCTTGAACTCCTGACCTCAGGTGATCCACCTATCTCAGCCTCCCAAAGTGCTGGGATTACAGGTGTGGGCCACCACGCCCGGCCACATTTGTTATTTTATTTGGCAAAGTCATTCACTTTGATAATCAACAAACATTTATTAGGTGCCTTTGCTTTAACTAATATTACTTTCATTTAACACTCAGAAATGTAAAGATGTAATACTTTTTAATACTAAAAAGAAAAAAAAAGTCAGTGTTGGGCAGATGTGGTAGCTCACGCCTGTAATCCCTCCACTTTGGGAGGCCAAAGCAGGCGGATCACCTGAGGTCAGGATTTCGAGACCAGCCTGGCCAACATGGTGAAACCCTGTCTCTACTAAAAATACAAAAATTATGGGCGCCTGTAGTCCCAGCTACTTGGGAGGCTGAGGCAGGAGAATGGCGTGAACCCGGGAGGCGGAGCTTGCAGCGAGCTGAGATTGAGCCACTGCACTCCAGCCTGGGAGACAGTGAGACTCCATCTCAGTAAGTAAGTAAGTAAATAAATAAATAAATAAATAAAACAAAAATCAGCCAGGCGTGGTGGCAGGCACCTATAATTCCAGCTATTCAGGAGGCTGAGGCAGGAGAATCACTTGAACCAGGGAGGCAGAGGTTGCAGTGAGCCAAGAGTGTGCCATTACACTCCAGCCTGGGCGATAGAGTGAGACTCTGTCTCAAAAAAAAGAACAAAAAAAGAAAAAGTCATTGTCTATTTCCAGAGAGAAACAGACACAGCCAAACCAACAGGTTGGCCTAAATACTCCTGCTGCTTCACCAGAGAAAGTCAGGTAGCACCTGAATTATACAGGCGTGGGGAGCAGAGTATAGCTTTATTAGTGTTGGTTGGCTAGAAAATCTGGAATTAAGTCCAGATGGAGCTCAGGAACTCTTTCAGCCAGGCGTTTTTAGATCTTGAGGTCAAAAACCTAATAGCAAATCTTCCCGTAATTAAGTGGGATTAGACCCTTTTCTGAGGCAAAAGGTATTAGGTAGACACTAGACACCTGAAGTATAGAAGAATTCTAAGTCAAAACAATGACTCCCCTAACCAGGAAGGAATGCATTTCTGAACTGGAGGGAGTTCATTTTGGACACTTGCGGCCACTTTGCATAAAAAAGGGAGGAACCCAACCCAGTGTTAGATGGGAAAAAGATGCCTTATGCTACTCAGGGAAAAGAATTCACCTTGAGATTCTGTAGGATCTGAGCTCTTTTGCATCCCAGACACAGAGTTACATCTGAGTATAACTGAGCCTAAAATACAGGTCAGGGCTTTCATCCGCATGCATTTCAAGCCTTTCTCTTGGCTTCTTTTCCCCTCTTTTTGCCTTTTCTTCCTTTCTTTCTGATTTTAGAGACAGGGTCTTGCTCTACTGCTGAGGCTGGAGTGCAGTGGCATGATCACAGCTCACTGCAGCCTCAACCTCCCCAGCTCAAGCAATCCTCCCACCTCAGCCTCCCGAATACCTGGGACTGCAGGTGCAGGCCACCATGCCCAGCAAATTTTTAAGTTTTTTTTGTAGAAATGGGAGTCTTATTATGTTCGCCAGGCTGCTCTTGAACTCCTGGGCCCAGGCAATCCTCCCATCTCGGCTTCCCAAAATGTTGGGATTACAGGCATGAGCCACCACACCCGGCCAACTTTATTATTATTATTTTTTAAAGAGATGAGGTCTCAGCCGGGCGCGGTGGCTCACGCCTGTAATCCCAGCACTTTAGAAGGCCGAGGTGGACAGATCACAAGATCAGGAGATTGAGACCATCCTGGCTAACATGGTGAAACCCTGTCTCTACTAAAAATACAAAAAATTAGCTGGGCGTGTGGAGGGTGCCTGTAGTCACAGCTACTTGGGAGGCTGAGGCAGGAGAATGGCATGAACCCGGGAGGCAGAGCTTGCAGTGAGCCGAGATCGCACCACTGCACTCCAGCCTGGGTGACACAGCGAGACTCCGTCTCAAAAAAAAAAAAAAAAAAAAAAAAAGAGATGAGGTCTCGTTATGTTGCTAGTCTCACTTTGAACTCCTGGGCTTGAAGCGAGCCTCCTATATCAGCCTCCCAAGTCACTGGAACTACAGGTGTGTGACTACACCCAGCTGAGCCCTTTTTAAGATCCAGGTCTCAGGCCAAGAGTGGTGGCTCATGCCTGTAATCCCAGAACTTTGGGAGGCCGAAGCAGGCAGATCACGAGGTCAGGAGTTCAAGACCAGTCTGGCCAACATAGCGAAACCCTGTCTCTACTAAAAATACACAAATTAGCTGGGCAGGGTGGCGGGCGCCTGTAGTCCCAGCTACTTTGGAGGCTGAAGCAGGAGAATCGCTTGAACCTGGAAGGCGGAGGTTGCAGTGAGCCAAGATCACCTCACTGCACTCCAGCCTGGGCGACAGAGCAAGACTCCATCTCACAAAAAAAAAAAAAAAAAAAAAATCCAGGTCTCAGCGCCAGGTTGGTGGCACGCGCTTATAGTCCTAACTACTTGGGAGGCTGAGACAGAAGGATCACTTGAGCCCAGGAGTTTTGAGGCTGCAGTGAGCTATGATTATGCCACTGCACTCCAGCCTGGATGACAGAGCAAGACCTTGTGTCTAAAAAGAAAGGAGGTGGCAGGGCACGGCGGCTCACGCCTGCAATCCCAGCACTTTGGGAGGCCGAGGCAGGTGGATCACGAGGTCAGGAGTTTGAGACCAGCCTCATCAACGTGGCGAAACCCTGTCTCTACTAAAAATACAAAAATTAGCCGGGCGTGGTGGCGCGTGCCTGTAGTCCCAGCTACTCGGGAGGCTGAGGCAGGAGAATCACTTGAGCCATTCCACTGCGAAGTGGAGGTTGCAATGAGCCGAGATCACGCCACTGCACTCTAGCCTGGGCAAAAAGACCAAAACTCCATTTCAAAGAAAAAAAAAAGGAGGCGGAGTGGGGTCGGGTCTCAGCTTGCGGACAGGCATTCTGGTCACAAGAGCTACTCTTGTCCTTCCTGAGTTGAGACTGAGCACAGCCACCCAGCCAGCTGGTAGGAGGGAGTGGCTGATCACTTGGGCCTGGGAGGAGTCAGGAGTTTATTCTGACCGGAAGAGGAAATGACTGATTCGCAAAGTGCACTGAGCTTTGAGCTTTTTTTACCCCACTGGTAAAATTATTTGTTTGAACTTCATCAGCTTCCTTTATTCAAGGATGTCATTGAGCATCTAGGGTGGCCACATTTAGCAAGTGAAAATATAGGATGCCCCATTAGATTTGGATTTCAGATCAGTCACGAATGAATACCCTTTTAGTATAAGTGTATCCCAAAGCATCTTCCATGTGCCAGGAGTCAGTCTGGGTTTGGATAATCCACTTAATACACAGCCTGGTGCCTTCCAAGGAACTGGTCATACATGAAGGTCAAAGTCTTTTGTGGCTTGGGAGACACAAACAGGCTTCAAAATCCACTTCAAAGTCCACTTCCAGGTCAGGCACAGTAGTTCATGCCTGTAACCCCCCAACAATTTGGGAGGCTGAGGCAGGAGGATCGCTTGAGGCCAGGAGTTTGAGACCAGCCTGGGCAACAAAGCAAGACTCCATCTGTACAAAAAATAATTTAAAAATTGGCTGGACATGGTGGCTTACCCCTGTAATCCCAGCACTTTGGGAGGCTAAGGTAGGTGGATCATTTGAGGACAGGAGTTCAAGACCAACCTGGCCAACATGGCAAAACTCCATTTCTACTAAAAATATTAATACAAAAATTAGCCAGGCATGGTGGAATGTGTCTGCAGTCCCAGATACTCTGGAGGCTGAGGCAGGAGAATCATTTGAATCCAGGATGGGGAGTTGCAATGAGCAGAGATCGCACCACTACACTCCAGCCTGGGTGACAGAGTAAGACTCTGTTTCAAAATTAATTAATTAATTAATTAATAATAAATTAAAAACTGGCTAAGTGTGGTGCTGTGCATTTGCAGTCCTAACTACTCTGGAGGCTGAGACAGGAGGATCCCTTGAGCCCAGGAAGCCGAGGCTGCAGTAGGCTACAATTGTGCCACTGCACTCCAGCCTGGGTGACAGAGCAAAACCCTTTCTCTAAAAAAAAAAGAGTAAAAAAGTTGCCGGGCACGGTGGCTCATGCCTGTAATCCCAGCCTTTTGAGAGGCTGAGGTGGGAGGATCACTTGAACCCAGGAGTTTGAGACCTGCCTGGGAAACATAATGAGACCTCATCGCTACCAAAAAAAACAAAACAAAAACAAAAACAAAACCCTACTTTGGCCCCAAATTATGACCCATGTGGGTGCCCCCAATTCTAGTTAGATGCCCATGTTGTATTGGTCAAAATGCCATTGCCGGACAGGCATAGTGGCTCACGCCTGTAATCCCAGCATTTTGGGAGGCCAAGGCAGTAGGATCACTTGAAGTCAGGAGTTTGAGGCCAGCCTGGCCAACATGATGAAACCCTGTCTCCGGCCGGGCGCGGTGGCTCACGCTTGTAATCCCAGCATTTTGGGAGGCTGAGGCGGGCGGATCACAAGGTCAGGAGATCGAGACCACGGTGAAACCCCGTCTCTACTAAAATATACAAAAAATTAGCCGGGCGTGGTGGCGGGCGCTTGTAGTCCCAGCTACTCGGAGAGGCTGGGGCAGAAGAATGGCGTGAATCTGGAAGGCAGAGCTTGCAGTGAGCCGAGATCACGCCACTGCACTCCAGCCTGGGCGACAGCGAGACTCTGTCTCAAAAAAAAAAAGAAACCCTGTCTCTACCAAAAATACAAAAATTAGCCGAGTGTGGTGCTGGGTGCCTGTAGTCCCAGCTACTTGGGAGGCTGAGGCAGGAGAATCACATGAGCCTGGGAGGCGGAGGTTGCAGTGAGCCGAGATCACACCTCTGTACTCCAGCCTGGGCAACAGCGTAAGAGCGTGAGACTCCATTTCCAAAAATAATAATAAGAAGAAGAATACCATTGCCATCTCCTGCATCACAGATGATACAGCAAATGTTACCTGGGAAAGCGAAGCTGGATGTTTAGTTTCTTCGGCGGCCAGACACCAGTTCTGACCCTTTACACAGGAGTTAAAAGAGAGTATCCTTTTCTGAGGTTAGGGACTGGGGCATGTTCAGCACTTGCTGACCCCAGTGGCTTTGAGTACTGAGGTAAGTTTCTTGAAAAAGTTTCTAGCAAGAGATGCTGTGGCCATGGGCTACAGTTCCTGTCACGGTGCTGAGTGTATACAGTCATGGGATCTGTCTGTGTGCAAAGCCCACCCCCGTCTCGTACCCGGCAGACAATGCATGTGGGTGTCCCCACAGCCAGACCAGGCCTGGGTGTGGCCAGCGGACATTCCAGGACACACCCAGGGAAGGAGTGTGTCACAAAGAATGCCCTGAAAAAGAATCCCCTTCAGCGAGGAACAGTGGCTCAGGGCTGGAATCCCAGCACTTTTGGAGGCTGAGGCGGGAAGATTGCTTGAAGCCAGGAGTTCAGGACCAGCGTGGGTAACACGGTGAGACCCTGTCTCTATAAAAAAAATTAAAATAAGGCTGGGCGTGGTGGCTCACACCCGTAATCCCAGCACTTTGGGAGGCTGAGGCGGGCAGATCACGAGGTCAAGAGTTCTAGGCCATCCTGGCCCACATGGTGAAACCCCGTCTCTACTAAAAATACAAAAAAAATTAGCCAGGCGCGGCAGTGCGGGCCTGTAGTCCCAGCTACTCGGGAGGCTGAGGCAGGAGAATCACATGAACCTGGGAGATGGAGGTTGCAGTGAGCCGAGATTGCACTGCTGCACTCCAGCCTGGGTGACAGCAAGACTCCATCTCAAAACAAACAAACAAACAACAACAAAAAAATTAATTAAAAAATTAGCCGGGAGTGATGGCACCTGCCTATGGTCCGAGCTACTTGGGAGGCTGAGGAGAGAGGATTTTGGGCCTGGGAGTTTGAGGCTCCAGTTCGAGGCTATATCATGCCACTGTACTTCAGCCTGAGAAATAGAGTAAGACCCTGTCTCCACACACACAAAAAAATTTTATTTATTTATTTATTTATTTATTTATGTATTTATTTATTCATGAGACAGAGTCTCGCCCTGTCGCCCAGGCTGGAGAGCAGTGGCACAATCTCAGCTCACTGCAACCTCCACCTTCCAGGTTCAAGAGATTCTCATGCCTCAGCCTCCTGAGTACCTGGTACTACAGGCACCCACCACCACACCTGGCTAATTTTTGCATTTTTAGTAGAGATGGGGTTTCGCCATGTTGACCAGGCTGGTCTCAAACTCCTGACCTCAAATGATCCACCCACCTTGGCCTCCCACAGTGCTGGGATTACAGATGTGAGCCACCATACCTGGCCCCAACATTTTTTTTCAATTTGAATTTAGATTGGAGTGGCTAGAGAGGAGGGGACCAGGCCTAATTGCACCTGGTGAATTTTTAAATTTTATGCAGAGATAGGGTCCCATCATGTTGCCAGGCTGGTCTGAAACTTCTAGGCTCAAGTGATCCTCCTGCCTCGGCCTCCCAAAGTGGTGGGATTACAGGTATGAGCCATTGACACTGGTCAAAAAAAAAAAATTTTTTTTTTGAGACAGAGTTTCCCTCTTGTTGCCCAGGCTGGGGTGCAATGGCATGATCTCGGCTCACCGCAACCTCCACCTCCCGGGTTCAAGCAATTCTCCTGCCTCAACCTCCCGAGTAGCTGGAATTACAGGCACCCACCACCACGCCTGGCTAATTTTTTGTATTTTTAGTAGAGACTGGGTTTTCACCATGTTGGCCAGGCTGGTCTCGAACTCCTGACCTCATGTGATCTGCCTGCCTAGGCCTCCCAAAGTGCTGGGATTACAGGCGTGAGCCACCGTGCCTGCCACCACCCCCCCTTTTTTTTTTAAGACAGAATTTCTTTCTGTCTCCCAGGCTGGAGTGCAGTGGCATGATCCTAGCTCACTGCAACCTCTGCCTCCCAGGTTCAAGCTATTTTCATGCCTCAGTCTCCCAAGTAGCTGGGATTACAGGTGCCCGCCACCACATCCAGCTGATTTTTCTATTTTTAGTAGAGACGGGAGTTTCACCATGTTGGCCAGGCTGGTCTGGAACTCCTGACCTCAAGTGATCCACCCGCCTTGGCCTCCCAAAGTGCTGGGATTACAGGCATGAGCTACCGCACATGACCAAAGAAAAAAAAATTTTTTTTGAGACAGATTCTCACTCTGTCGCCCAGGCTGTAGTGCAGTGGTGCGATCTTGGCTCGCTGCAACCTCCACCTCCCAGGTTTAGGTGATTCTCCAGCCTTAGTCTCCCAAGTGGCTGGGACTACAGGCACAAACCACCAATGCCCGGCTAATTTTTGTATTTTTTGTAGAGATGAGGTTTCACCATGTTGTCCAGGCTGGTCTGGAACTCCTGACCTCAGGTGATCCACCCGCCTCGGCCTCGCAAATTGCTGGGATTATAGGTGTGAGCCACCATGCCCAATTTTTGTATTTTTAGTAGAGATGGGGTTTCACCATGTTGGCTATGCTGGTATCAAACTCTTGGCCTCCCAAAGTGCTGGGATTACAGACTCCCGACGTGCTGGGATTTTTTTTTTTTTTTTTTTTTCTGAGACAGAGTCTTGCTCAGTTGCCCAGGCTGGAGTGCAGTGGCACAATCTCACCTCACTGCAAGCTCTGCCTCCTGGGTTCACGCCATTCTCCTGCCTCAGCCTCCTGAGTAGCTGGGACTACAGGTGCCCGCCACCACGCCCGGCTAATTTTTTGTATTTTTAGTAGAGATGGGGTGTCACCGTGTTTGCCAGGATGGTCTCGACCTCCTGAGCTCGTGATCCACCCACCTCAGCCTCCCAAAGTGCTGGGATTATAGGCGTGAGCCACCGCACCCGACCTGTGCTGGGATTTTTTGCTGCACCGGGCAAAAAAAATTTTTTTAATAAAAAGGATCCTCTTGTCACATAGGTTTTGGGTATAAGGAGAACTAGTTGCCAAGAAAAAAAAATTCTGTGAGTGGAGGAGCTGAGTAGGACCCAGGGGTCACTTCCTTTGGTGGGTACCAGAGGATGCTCTGGAGGACACCCTGGAGCAATTAGGTCACTTTTCCTGGGGAGCGGGTGGCTCAGGAAGCAGCATGGTGGCTGGTGTGTGAAGTATTAGGGGCATTTGGATCCAGGACCCGGCTCTGAGACACTTACTCGGGTTCCTTCAGGGTCAGGCCTGAGTGTCTGGAGTGCCCCAGCCCCCTGGGCACGCGCTATTGGGTTACACATTAATACAAGAGAGTCAGGGACTGACCCTGGCCAGCAGACACTGTCATCAGCTGACCCATCTGCCGTGTATTCTGCCCTGGATGTACCACCGTCATTCACGAGTGCAGTTCTGGGCATGTGAGTCTCAGTCCAGTGGTGGCAGAAGGACGATGGCTCTGGTCTGGGGCCTCGGAGATTTGATTTCACCCCGGACACAGGGGCCCAGGCACTTTCTGAGCCCTCCGTGTCCTCCTGGATGTGCTTCCAGATGTCAGATGAGTGCAAGATGGTGGTGGACTGGCCCTCCATAAATGTGACAGGCAGCCTGGTAGCCGCGATACCCTCCCACTGTCCCCTGAGGAGTGGCCAGACAGGAGGGGACCAGGGCCAGAGCCTACAGTCCCCACCCGAGTCACTCAATTGTGCCAGTAGGGGACACAATTCCCCAGATGCCTGGGTCTTGGTGGTCGCATTGCCAAAGCTGGAATATTGTCCAGCTCTGATCAGCTGGCCCAAGGGAGGGCCTCCTTTTTTTTTTGAGATGGAGTTTTGCTCTTGTTGCCTAGGCTGTGCGCAATGGTGTGACCTTGGCTCACTGCAACTTCCACCTCCCAGGTTCAAGCGATTCTCCTGCCTCAGCCTCCTGAGTAGCTGGGATTACAGGCGCCCACCACCATGCCCAGCTAATTTTTTGTATTTTTAGTAGAGACGGGGTTTCACCATGTTGAGCAGGCTGGTCTCAAACTCCTGACATCAGGTGATCTGCCCACCTCGGCCTCCCAAAGTGCTGGAATTACAGGCATGAACCATCGCTCCCAGCCCTCCTTTTGGTCTTGTCACAGCGTCCCCCACCTCCTCCCTTGTGGTTGTCCCCCAGCTACTGTGCAACACTCTCTTCTCACAGATGGTCAACACTCCCTCCCTTCTGAAACCCGTCATCAGGGGAACTATGTCCACCCTTTAAGGGCGTCAGACATTGTCTGATGTGGTCTCTGCTGTGTTCCCAGCATCCAGCGCACAGTAGGTGCTTAATACATGTTTGGCAAGTAAAGGAGGGAATGGTGTCACCCTGACACCTGGAGAACCCTGGCCATTGTCTTCTCCAACAGTTACAGGAGTGGTGTGGAGGTCACCCCACATCCCTGCAGATGAGCAAAGCCTGGCCAGACTGGGGTCTGGCAACATCCAGCCCAGTCTTTCTAGCTGGATTGTAGCTTCCCACCTGTCCTACCTGGTGGGGACATTGCTTGGGCAGCCCTTGCTGTTCCTGGGCCACCATGCCCCCTGGTGGCCAAGGCCAGAGCAGGCCAGGGGCCGCCAGTAGCAACTGAGGACACTTGCAGATGAAGACAGAGTGGGAGATACACTTCCGGTTCACGACAGCACTTCTGAGCAGTTTGTGCTTAACTCTTTAGGGGAACATTTGTGCTCAGAACCCTGGAATAGCAGGACAGCGCCAAGGCCACACAGAGACTCACTCTGGACAGAGTGTGCCTAACTGCAGATGGAGCCTGAACCCCGCGCTGCAGAAACACTGAGTGTAAGGAACTGTGGTTAGAGACGACATTCACAACAAACACACACTGACAAAGTGGACCATCCCTGGCCGGGCACAGTGGCTCACACCTGTAATCCCAGCACTTTGGGAGGCCGAGGTGGGTGGATCACCTGAGATCAGGAGTTCTAGACCAGCCTGGCCAACATGGTGAAACCGCGTCTCCACTAAAAGTACAAAATAATTAGCTGGGCATGGTGGTGTGTGCCTGTAATCCCAGCTACTCAGGAGGCTGAGGCAGGAGAATCGCCTGAACCTGGGAAGCGGAGGTTGCTGTAAGCCGAGATTGCACCATTGCACTCCAGCCTGGGTGACCAGCGAAACTCCATCTCAAAAAAAAAAAAAAATCAGAGTACTAAGAAAATAAAATTCATGTGGAAATTAACCTTTTCCTTTCCTTTCTCAGCCAATTTCATTGTAATCTCACCATGTGAGCATAAATTTGGGACGAAATAAGAAACTTCATCTTATTTATTTATTTGTTTATTATTATTATTATTATTTATTTATTTTTTTTTTTTTGAGACGGAGTCTCGCTCTGTAGCCCAGGCTGGAGTGCAGTGGCGCAGTCTCGGCTCACTGCAAGCTCCGCCTCCCAGGTTCATGCCATTCTCCTGCCTCAGCCTCTCCGAGTAGCTGGGACTACAGGCGCCTGCCACCACGCCCGGCTAATTTTTTTTTTGTATTTTTAGTAGAGACGGGGTTTCACTGTGGTCTCGATCTCCTGACCTCCTGATCCGCCCGCCTCGGCCTCCCAAAGTGCTGGGATTACAAGCGTGAGCCACCGCGCCCGGCCTTATTATTATTATTTTTTTGAGACGGAGTGCAGTGGCGCGATCTCGGCTCGCTGCAAGCTCCGCCTCGCGGGCTCACGCCATTCTCCCACCTCAGCCTCTCCGAGTAGCTGGGACTACAGGCACCCGCCACCACGCCCGGCTAATTTTTTGTATTTTTAGTAGAGACGGGGTTTCACCGTGGTCTCGATCTCCTGACTTCGTGATCCGCCCGCCTCGGCCTCCCAAAGTGCTGGGATTACAAGCGTGAGCCACCTCGCCCGGCCTATTTATTTATTTATCTTGAGGTGGAGTTTCCCTCTTGTCGCCCAGGTTGGAGTGCAATGGTGAGATCTCGGCTCACTGCAACCTCCGCCTCCCAGGTTCAAGCAATTCTCCTGCCTCAGCCTCCCGAGTAGCTGGGAATACAAGCGCCTGCCACTACACCCAGCTAATTTTTGTATTTTTAGTAGAGATGAGGTTTCACTATGTTCACCAGGCTGATCCGAACTCCTGACCTCAGGTGATTCGCCTGCCTAGGCATTCCAAAGTGCTGGGATTACAGGCGTGCACCACCGCGCCCGGTTGGCTCTTTTTTATTTATCTGGGATCCATGGGTTTCTTGGATGCGGTTCCACCTGTTCAACCAGGTGCCCGGGGGCATTGTCCTGCAGCACCTGCCTGAGTCCAGGCCACTCTGTCCACCTCAGCCACAACACACATGTCCCTCGGCCTCTGTGGGTTCCCTTCTGACTGCTTCACCCTGTCCTCTGCATTTCCTGCTGTTGCAGGCTGACCCCGCCCCTGCGCGGAGAACCTTCCCTTTATGCTAGCCTGGGTGGTTCCTGCTTGTGTGTCCCCTACACACATGTCCACTCCACTCTGTGTCTTCTCCTGTGTGTCCCCCGAAATGTGCACCTCCTCCTACCCAGCCACTTCCATGTCAGCCACTGCTGGACACTCAGGCTGTGACCTGATCACGCTCCTGTCAACAGACCTGGCTGGCAACATCTGTGTGGCTGGCTCGGGGAAGTGCTATTCACTGAATATTTCTTTCAATATTCTTTTTTTTTTTTGAGACGGAGTCTTGCTCTGTCGCCCAGGCTGGAGTGCAGTGGTGCAATCTCGGCGCACTGCAAGCTCCGCCTCCCGGGTTCATGCCATTCTCCTGCCTCAGCCTCCCGAGTAGCTGGGACTACAGGCGCCTGCCACCACGCCCGGCTAATATTTATATTTTTAGTAGAGACAGGGTTTCACCATGTTAGCCAGGATGGTCTCGATCTTCTGACCTTGTTTTTTTTTTTTTTTTTTTTTGAGACGGAGTCTTGCTCTTTCGCCCAGGCTGGAGTGCAGTGGTGCAATCTCGGCTCACTGCAAGCTCCGCCTCCTGGGTTCACGCCATTCTCCTGCCTCAGCCTCTCCGAGTAGCTGGGACTACAGGCGCCCGCCACCACGCCTGGCTAATGTTTTGTATTTTTTAGTAGAGACGGGGTTTCACCGTGGTCTCGATCTCCTGACCTTGTGATCTGCCTGCCTTGGCCTCCCAAAGTGCTGGGATTACAGGCTTGAGCCACCGCGCCCAGCCTCCTTTTTTTTTTTTTTTTTTTTTTTTTTTTAATTTTTTTGAGACAGAGTCTTGCTCTGTCACCCAGGCTGGAGTGCAGTGGCATGATCTCAGCTCACTGAACGTCTGCCTCCCAGGTTCAAGCGATTCTCCTGCCTCAGCCTCCCAAGTAGCTGTGATTACAGTTGTGCACCAACACACGTGGATGATTTTTGTATTTTATTTTATTTTATTTTTATTTATTTTTTTTTTTTGAGACTGAGTCTTGCTCTGTCGCCCAGGCTGGAGTGCAGTGGCGTGATCTCTGCTCACTGCAAGCTCCGCCTCCCGGATTCCCGCCATTCTCCTGCCTCAGCCTCCCTAGTAGCTGGGACTGCAGGCGCCTGCCGCCACGCCCGGCTAATTTTTTGTATTTTTATTAGAGACGGGGTTTCACCGTGTTAGCCAGGATGGTCTCGATCTCCTGACCTTGTGATCCGCCGGCCTCGGCCTCCCAAAGTGCTGGGATTACAGGCTTGAGCCACCGCGCCCGGCCTGATTTTTGTATTTTAATTTTAATTTTAATATTATTTATTTATTTATTTATTTATTTATTTATTTATTTATGTTTTGAGACGGAGTCTCACTCTGTCGCCCAGGCTGGAGTGCAGTGGCACGATCTCGGCTCACTGCAAGCTCTGCCTCCCGGGTTCACGCCATTCTCCTGCCTCAGCCTCCCGAATAGCTAGGACTACAGGTGCCCGCCGCCACGCCCGGCTAATTTTTGTATTTTTAGTAGAGATGGGGTTTCACTGTGTTAGCCTGCCTCGGCCTCCCAAAGTGCTGGGATTACAGGCCACTGTGCCTGGCCTTTAATTTTTATTTTTGAGACAGGGTCTTGCTCTGTTGCCCAGGCTGAAGTGCAGTAGTGCGATCTCAGCTCACTGCAGCCTCTACCTCACGTAATTCTCCTGCCTCAGCCTCCCGGGAGGCTCGGGAGGCAAGTAATTCTCCTGCCTCAGCCTCCCGAGTTGCTGGGATTACAGGCTCCTGTCACCACGCCTGGCTATTTTTAGTAGAGATGGAGTTTTACCATGTTGGCCAGGCTGGTCTCGAACCCCTGACCTCAAGTGGTCTGCCCACCTTGGCTTCCCAAAGTGCTGGGATTACAGACATGAGCCACTATGTCCCTCCTCTTTCAATATTCATATGTTGAAATGTGGTTGTATTTTTTTTTTTTTTTTTTTTGAGACAGAGTCTCGCTGTTGTCACCTGGGCTGGAGTGCAACAGCACGATCTCAGCTCAGGCGTGAGCCACCGCGCCTGGCCTGTTTTTTCTTTTTTTTTTTTTAATTGAGTCTCACTCTGTCACCCAGGCTGGAGTGCAGTGGCATGATCTCGGCTCACTGCAAGCTCTGCCTCCCAGGTTCAAGTGAGTGATTCTCCTGCCTCAGCCTCTGGAGTAGCTGGGACTACAGGTGCCCGCCACCAGGGCCGGCTAATTTTTTGTATTTTTAGTAGAGATGGGGTTTCACCATGTTAACCAGGATAGTCTCCATCTCCTGACATCATGATCTGCCAGCCTTGGCCCCCCAAAGTGCTGGGATTACAGGCGTGAGCCACTGCGCTCGGTCTTCTGTTTTTTATTTATTTATTTTTGAGACAGGGTCTTGATCTGTCTCTCAGGCTGGAATGCCGTGATCATGGCTCATTCCAGCCTTGAACTCCTGGGCTCAAGCGATCCTCTGCCTCAGCTTCCCCAGTAGATGGGACTACGGGTGCACACCACCATGCCCGGCTAATTTTTTTGTATTTTTTATACAGACAGGGTTTCACCATGTTGCCCAGGCTGGTCTTGAACTCCTGAACTCAAGTGATTCTCCTGTCTTGGCCTCACAAAGTTTTGGGATTACAGTCGTGAGCCACTGCACCCAGCCTGTGATTGTATTTTGGAGGTGGGGCCTCTGGGAGATGATTATGTCATGAGGGTGGAGCTAGAGAGCAAGAGGACAGGAAGCAAACCAGGAAGCAGGCCCTCGCCAGACTCCAAATCTGCTGGCACCTTGATTTTGAATTTCCCAGCCTCTAGATCAGTAAGAAATAAGTATTTGTTGTTTGTAAGCCCCTCAGTCTGTGGTAATTTGTTAAAGCAGCCGGAATAGGAGGAGACAGGATGTGAGGTGGCCGCTGGGAGGATTTCTGCCTGCATATATTTCCTCAGGTGCTGGGTTCTAGAAGCTGTGTTCAAAAGAAAGTTGTCCATTTTCTTTTTTATTTTTATTATTATTTTTAGAGACCGGGTCTCACTCTATTGCTCAGACTGGATTGCAGAGGTGCAATCATAGCTCACTGCAGCCTCAACCTCCCAGGCTCAGGTAATCCTTCCACCTCAGACTCCTGAGTAGCTGGGACTATAGGCACATACCACTAAGCCTGGCAATTTTTTTTTTTTTTTTTTTTTTTTTTTTTTTTTTTTTTAGATGGAGTCTCGCTCTGTCGCCCAGGCTGGAGTGCAGTGGCGCAATCTCGGCTCACTGCAAGCTCCGCCTCCCGGGTTCACGCCATTCTCCTGCCTCAGCCTCTCCGAGTAGCTGGGACTACAGGCGCCTGCCACCACGCCCGGCTAATTTTTTGTATTTTTAGAAGAGATGGGGTTTCACCGTGGTCTCGATCTCCTGACCTCGTGATCCGCCCACCTCGGCCTCCCTAAGTGCTGGGATTACAAGCGTGAGCCACCGCGCCCGGCAATTTTTTTTTTTTTTTTTTTTTTGACACGGAGTCTCGCTCTGTCACCCAGGCTAGAGTGCAGTGGCGCAATCTCAGCTCTGCCACCCAGATTCAAGTGATTCTCCTGCCCAAGCCTCCTGAGTAGCTGGGATTACAGGCATCCACCACCAAGCCCTGCTAATTTTTGTATTTTTAGTAGAGACGGGGTTTCACCATGTTGGCCAGGCTAGTCTCAAACTCCTGACCTCAGGTGATCCACCCGCCTTGGCCTCCCAAAGTGCTGGGATTATAGACGTGAGCCACCATGCCCGGCCGCCTGGCAATTTTAAATTTTAAAAAAAGTGTTTTTTTTTTTTCCCGAGAGAGAGTCTAACTCTGTCGACCAGGCTGGACTGCAGTGGCGTGATCTTGGCTTACTGCAACCTCCACCTCCTGGATTCAAGTGATTCTCCTGCCTCAGCCTCCCACGTATCTGGGATTACAGGTGCGCACCACCGTGGCTGGCTAATTTTTGCATTATTTTATTTTTATTTTTATTTATTTTATTATTACTTTTCTTTAGACAGAGTCTCACTCTGTGGCCCAGGCTGGAGGGCAGTGGCCTGATCTCAGCTCACCACAACCTCCAACCTCCCGGGTTCAAGCGATTCTCATGCCTCAGCCTCCTGAGTAGCTAGGATTTACAGGTGCCCACCACCATGCCCGGCTAATTTTTTTGCATTTTTAATAGAGATGGGTTTCACCATGTTGGCCAGGCTGGTCTCGAACTCCTGAGCTTAGGTGATCCATCTGCCTCGGCCTCCCAAAGTGCTGGGATTACAGGTGTGAGCCACCTCGCCCTGCCAGGTTTATTTTATTTTTGAGAGGGAGTCTTGCCCTGTCGCCCAGGCTGGACTGCAGTGGTGTGATCCTGGCTCGCTGCAACTTCTGCCTCCTGGGTTCAAGCAATTTTCCTGCCCCAGCCTCCTGAGTAGCTGAGATTACAGGCACCCGCTACCACGGCTGGCTAATTTTTATATTTTAGTAGAGACAGGGTTTCACCATGTTGGTCAGGCTGGTCTCAAACTCCTGACCTCGGCCGGGCACGGTGGCTCATGCCTGTAATCCCAGCACTTTGGGAGGCCGAGGCGGGTGGATCACGAGGTCAGGAGATCGAGACCACGGTGAAACCCCATCTCTACTAAAAATACAAAAAATTAGCTGGGCGCAGTGGCGGGGGCCTGTAGTCCCAGCTACTCGGGAGGCTGAGGCAGGAGAATGGCGTGAACTCGGGAGGCGGAGCTTGCAGTGAGCTGAGATCGCGCCACTGCACTCCAGCCTGGGTGACAGACCGAGACTCCGTCTCAAAAAAAAAAAAAAAAAAAAATTAGCTGGGCGTGGTGGCAGGCTCCTGTAATCCCAGCTACTCAGGAGGTTGAGGCAGAAGAATCGCTAGAACCTGGGAGAAGGAGGTTATAGGGAGCCGAGATCAAAAACAAAAAAAAGGCCGGGCGCGGTGGCTCACGCCTGTAATCCCAGCACTTTGGGAGGCCGAGGCAGGCGGATCACGAGGTCAGGAGATCGAGACCATCCTGGCTAACACGGTGAAACCCCGTCTCTACTAAAAATACAAAAAATTAGCCGGGCGAGGTGGCGGGCGCCTGTAGTCCCAGCTACTCGGAGAGGCTGAGGCAGGAGAATGGCATGAACCCCAGGGGGCGGAGCCTGCAGTGAGCCGAGATTGCGCCACTGCACTCCAGCCTGGGCGACAGCGAGACTCCATCTCAAAAAAAAAAAAAACAAAAAAACAAAAAAAAAACAAAACAAAAACAAAAACAAAACTGACCTCAAATGATCTCCCCGCCTTGGCCTCCCAAAGTGTTGGGATTACAGGCGTGAGGCACCAGGCCTGGCTGATTTTAATTTTTTTTTTTTTTGAGATGGAGTCTCGCTCCATTGCCCAGGCTGGAGTACGATGGTGCCATCTTGGCTCACTGCCACCTCTGCCTCCTGGGGTCACTGTCTTCTGCCTCAGCCTCCAGAGTAGCTGGGATTAGAGGCGCGTAGCACCACACCCAGCTGATTTTTGTATTTTTAGTAGAGACCGTGTTTTGCCATGTTGGCCACACTGGTCTTGAACTCCCGACCTCAGGTGATCCGCCTGCCTCGGCCTCCCAACATGGTGGGATTACAGACATGAGCCACCATGTCCGGCTGATTTTAAAGTTTTTATAGAGACAAAGTCTTGCTACGTTGCCCAGGTTGGTCTTGAACTCCTGGCCTCAAGTGATACGCCTGCCTCGGCCTCCCAAAGTACTGGGATTACAGGCAGATGTTTTATTTTTTATAGAGATGGGGTCTTGCTGTGTTGCCTAGGCTAGTCTCAAACTTTTGGACCTGAACCATCATCCCATCTCAGCCTCCTAAGGAGCTGGGACTACAGGTATGCTCCACCACATCTGGCTCCTGTCATTTGTTTTTTGTTTCACTATGTTTTGTTTAGAGACCGGGTCTCACTCTGTCACCCAGGCTGGAGTGCAGTGGGGTGATCATAGCTTGCTGCAGCCTCAACCTCCTGGGCTCAAGCGATCCTCCTGCCTCAGCCTCCCTCCCGCCTCATCCTCTAAGTGGATGAGGGATGAGATGGATGAGGACATGGCTTGTGGGAAAAGGAAGGTCACTCACTTCCTGAGTCAGGGTCCCATGGATGCTGCACAGGGCATAGCCTACTCGGAAATGACTCAACAGGAGGAGCTGTGTGACCCTGGTCTGCCGGGAGCCCAGGCCAAGGTGACTGCCTGGGTGTAGGCTTTGTGTGAAACATTGGTCAACCCGGGATAGACCTGCTGTCCACACACAGGTTCACACCTCCCAGCTGGGAACTGCACACCTGCTGGAAAGGTGGCTGGTCCCACGGCAGGCTCGTCATGCTGTGCTGTGGTCCAGCTCAGGTTCAAGATGTGAATCCCATGCAGAGGCTGGAGAGGTGTGAGATGGGCCAGATAGGCCCCTGCCTGTCTGTCTGGAGGAGATGATGTCCACGCTGATGATGAAGGATAAGCAGAGTCTACCTTGAGTGAAAAGGCTGGCTGGTGCTGAACTGGTGGGGATGGGGCAGAGGGAGCCCAGGCATCAATGGTTGGGGTGCTGTGATCACTGTGTTGAGACTCAAACACTCGCACAGGGCCGGTGTGGTGTCTCACGCCTGTAATCCCAGCACTTTGGGAGTCCAAGGTGGGAGGATCGCTTGAGCTCAGGAGTTGGAGACCAGCCTGGCCAACATGGTGAAACCCTGTCTACTAAAAAATACAAAAAAATTAGCTGGGCATGGAGGCAGGTGCCTGTAATCCCAGCTACTCGGGAGGCTGAGGCAGGAGAATCTCTTGAATCTGGGAGGCAGAGGTTGCAGAGAGCCGAGATCACGCCACTGCACTCCAGCCCAGGCAACAGTGCAAGACTCCATCTCAAAAAAAAAAAAAAAAAAAAAAATTTAACTGGGTGTGGTGGCACGTATCTATAGTCCCAGCTACCCGGGAGAATGAGGCAGGAGGGTCCCTTGGGCCAGGGCATTTGAGGCGGCAGTGAGGCTCAAGTGATTGCACCACTGCACTCCTGCCCAGGCAACAGAGTGAGACTCTGTCTCTAAACAACACACAGCAAAACAAAATACAAAAACGTTGCACATCCAGCAGAGCCCCTTGGGGCTCGAGGCTAAGATGGCTTGTGTATCTCTCATGGGGAACTAACCTGAGAGTGACATGAGGGCCTTCACACCGTCTGTGTGTGCTGAGCGGCCCTGTCTGTCCACAATAAAGACACAGGGAAAGCCCAGGAGAATTGAAAACACGTGCTCCAGCCAAAACTCACAGAGCAGCACTATACACAGTCGCCACAAGGGGGAAGCAACCCGAATGTCCATAAAAGGATAGATAAGGCCGGGCACGTGGTTCACGCTGGTAATCCCAGCACTTTGGGAGGCCAAGGCAGGCAGATTGCTTGAGTTCAGGAGTTCAAGACCAGCCTGGGCAACAAGGTGAAACCCCTGTGTCTAAAAACTATAGAAAAATTAGCCTGGCATGGTGGTGTGTGCCTGTCATTCTAGCTACTTCGGGGGCTGAGGTGGGAGGATCCCTTGAGCCTGGGAGGTGGAGGTTGCAGTGAGCTCAGATCATACCACTGCACTGGGCTATAGAGCAAGATCCTGTCTCAAGGAAAAAAAAAAAAAAAAGCCGGGTGCGGTGGCTTAGGCCTGTAATCCCAGCACTTTGGGAGGCCGAGGCAGGTGGATCACAATGTCGGGTCTGAGACCAGCCTGGCCAATATGGTGAAACCTCATCTCTACTAAAAATACAAAAATTATCTGGGCGTGGTGGTGTGCACCTGTAGTCCCAGCTACTCAGGAGACTGAGGCAGGAGAATTGCTTGAACCTAGGAAGCGAAGGTTGCAGTGAGCCAAGATCAACCCACTGCACTCCAGCCTGGGTGACAGAGCAAGACTCCGTCTCAAAAAAAAAAAAGATAAACAGTTTGGTCCATCCATATAATGGGATATTATCCAGTCATAAAAGGAACGAAGCAATGATCCATGCTACAGTGCAGATGAACCTCGAAAACATGGTGCTGAGAGACCCCAGACTACAAGAGGTCACAGGGTATGAGATTCCATTGATATAAAATATCCAGAACAGGCAAATCCACAGACAGGAAGCAGATTAGTAGTTACCAGGGGCCTGGGGAGGGAGGAGGAATGAGGAGTGACTGCTGATAGCAATGAATCTCCTTTTGGGGGAATGAAAATGTCCTAGAACTAGATAGAGATGATAATTGTGCAACACTGTGAACGTACTGAATACCACTGAGCAGTCCACTTTACATATAATACTATTTTGTATATATATAGAATAGAGCAAGACTCTGTCTCTATTAATATCCTCCTGGGTTCAAGCAATCCTCCCGCCTCAGCCTCCTGAGTAACTGGGACTACAGGTACACACTACCATGCCTGGCTAATTTTTTTTTTTTTTTTCGAGGTAGAGTCTTGCTCTCTTGCCCAGGCTGGAGTGCAGTGGTGTGATCTTGGTTCATTGCAACCTCTGCCTCCGGGTTCAAGCGATTCTCCTGCTTCAGCCTCCCAAGTAGCTGGGATTACGGTTGTGCGCCGCCATACCGGCTAATTTTTATATTTTGTATTTGTATTTATTTTTTGAGAGAGTCTTACTCTGTCACCCAGGCTGGAGCACAGTATCGGGATCTTGGGTCACTGAAACCTTCACTCTCTGGTGCAAGCGAATCTCCTGCCTCAGCCTCCTGAGTAGCTGGGACTATAAGTGCACACCACCATACCCGGCTAATTTTTGTATTTTCTAGTAGAGACAGGGTTTCACTATGCTGGCCAGGCTGGTCTCAACTCTTGGCCTTAAGTGATCTGCCCACCTCGGCTTCCCAAAGTGCTGGGATTACTGGCTTGAGCCACTGCACCTGGTTGTCTGGCTAATTTTTATATATTTTTTGTAGAGACTGGGTCTCACTATGTAGCCCAGGCTGTTCTTGAACTCCTCCTGGGCTCAAGGGATCCTCCTGCCTCAGCCTCCCAAAGTGCTGGGATTACAGGTGTAAGCCAGCACAACCTGCAAAAACAGTTAAATTTGTTATGGTAATTTCACCTCAAAACAAAAAAATCTGGGCAAATAACTCCCCTCACTCCCAGGTGTACGGAGGCTGGTCCTCTCTAAGAATGCAGGGACCGGCTGGGCGTGGTGGCTCAGGCCTGTAATCCCAGCACTTTGGGAGGCCAAGGCGGGTGGATCACGAGGTCAGGAGTTCAAGACCAGCCTGGCCAACACAGTGAAACGCTGTTTCTACTAAAAATACAAAAAATTAGCCGGGCGCGGTGGCTCACGCCTGTAATCCCAGCACTTTGGGAGGCCGAGGTGGGCGGATCACAAGGTCAGGAGATCGAGACCATCCTGGCTAACACGGTGAAACCCCGTCTCTACTAAAAATACAAAAAATTAGCCGGGCGAGGTGGCAGGCACCTGTAGTCCCAGCTACGCGGGAGGCTGAGGCAGGAGAATGGCGTGAACCCCAGGAGGCGGAGCCGGCAGTGAGCCGAGATCGCGCCACTGCACTCCAGCCTGGGTGAAAGAGCGAGACTCCGTCTCAAAAAAAAAAAAAAAAAAATTAGCTAGGCTTGGTGGCGGGCACCTGTAATCCCAACTACTTGGGAGGCTGAGGCAGGAGAATCGCTTGAACCTGGGAGGTGGAGGTTGCAGTCAGCAGAGATTGCACCTCTGCACTCCAGCCTGGGCGACAGTGTAAGACTCCATCTCAAGCAACAACAACAACAACAACAACAAAAAACACAGGGACCAGGACGCCTGGGGGCGTGAGGGAGTCTGCCCCTGGGAGGGCTGGGAAGGGAGGATTCGAAGAGCAGGCTGCTGATGGCCTCATATGCTGATGGAGCATGGGGTTCCTTCCTCTCTAGGCGAGGCCAGACTGGAGGAAAATGATCAGTGGAGGGGATGGGGACTCAGGCTTTCATTCACGTCATCTGGCTCGGGATTTGGGGACTGCAACCTCATGCTGAAGACCCCGCCACAGAGGGGGCCCCTGTGGGCATGGCAGGGAGGGTGGCAGCCGTCTTTGGGATCGCTCACAAAGGGGACAGAGGAAACAACAAAGACACGCTACGTGGCTCCTGTAAGTCATTTTACTTTCAATATATAGGAAACAAAATCCACAAACAGGAAGCTATGTTCTATGGTTACGTCTTTTAAACAATGTTCTGTATTTACAAATTGTTTTTTTCCCTAAGTAAAAGCACCAGCTGAAAAGTTATAGGCTGCTAAAACCGTTACAATATTACAAACCCATTAAAAGACAATTATGCCAAACGTACTTATTAAAAACCTTAACAAAACGAAGAGACAACTGACAACGCAACCAACAAATTGAGCCACCATGCTGGGCTGGGTGGCAGTTCCAATTTCCCTGCCTGTGTTTGATAAACGGGACTGGGAGTGCTTATCCCAGGGAGAGGACCCTTGCCCACCGGCAGGCGACTACAGGGACAGAGCTGGGGAGAGGCAGCTGTGTCTGAAGGAAACATGGCAGCCTCACTTCCTGCTGTAGGTGGCCTCCTGGTCAGACCCCCTCAACCCACAGGACAAGGGCAGAGGCATACAGGCGGGTCTGGCCAGCTTTCAGCTGTTCATCTGTTAACAGAATGCCTTTGTGCGACCTTGTCCTCATCCACCGAAGGGTCTGGAGTTTTTGTTTTCTCCTAGACACTTAACTACAGGACACTGTGTGATGTGTCCTCAGGGACTTGCTGTCTGCTTTCCATTGTTTTATTATTATTTTTTTTTGAGACAAAGTCTCACCGTCACCCAGGCTGGAGTGCAGTAGTGCGATCATGCTCACTGCAGCCTCAATCTCCTGGGCTCAAGTGATCCTCCTGCCTCAGCCTCCCAGTTAGCTGGGACTACAGGCATGTGCCACCGTGTCTGTCCTCTATTCTTGCAATTGAATGAGACGCTATGAGGCGCTGAGCGACCCACAGGAAAGTACTTATCAAAATCTTTGTGTCATGAGAAGATGCGGCTGTGGAAGGAGGTTCAAAGCTTGCACACACGCACGCACACACACACACACACACACACACACACGCACATGATTTGGCTTCCATAAAGCTCGAGTAGAATATTAAATATCGAGTACTGAGTTTTTAATTGTAAACTTAGGATCTCATCCTTAACTTTACATACACATAGATAACGGGGTGGTCATGAAAAGCACTTTAACATCAGGACAGATGTTAAGTTCTGAGGTTCTGTTTTCAACTGCTCTACATACAAAATGCCCTACAAGCAAAGAAAGGCTTAAATAAATAGATGGGGATGAACATGATGCACGCCGTGGTGACATGAGTGGTGTGCAGGGGCCGGACAGTGCGGGACCCAGGCGGGCAGGAGCACATTGTGGAGACACAAGTGGTGGCATCTCAGGGATGTAGGGGAGGACGTGGGGGGCTCCTTCAAGGTGGAGCTAGCAGAGGCCATGGCTTGGGAAGAAGACAGGACAGGGACAGTTTGTGGGCCAGTGCCACACGCTCTCCTATTGGCTTCACGGGCCTGGGGGCAGCCCTGGGTAGCACAGGACAGGGCCAGGCTGTCCCCATGGAGACCCAGAGATGGCAGTGGTCCTCTTAGGACAAACCCTCACCAGCCCTGCCCTCTGACCAGCCTGTCACTGGTGCTGATGTCAGGTGGTGGCCAGTGAGGAAGGGGGTTATTGACAGCCCTGCCTGTGGCTAAGGCACACCCAGCCTGGGAGCCCTGAGCAGCTGACCTGGGCAATCCAACGTCCCTTTAGTCACAGACGCTGAAGCTCCCAGCGGCAGCTCCACCGAGTGAGGGTGACAAGACCTAAAACCACCATCTACCCTGCTGAGCAGGACCCCCACCCCCTGCAGCAGGGAGAGGCTCCTGGGCCCCAGAAGCTGGAGGGGGTGATGTCTTGAGCCCTGACATCTGCTGCTATCTTGACCCCCAACCACACCCCCAACTCGGAATGCCACACTGTGACCACTGGGGCACCTCCTGATTATCCAAGAAAAGTGGATAAAACCAAACGCTGCTGTCTGGGCCCAGCGGAGGCTCCCTGGGGCCCGGCTAGGGTGCGGGTTTCACACTGTGCCCCAGAGACCCAGCAGGGAAGGCGAGGCACGGGGGGTAGGTGGGGGACCAAGAGGCTGAGCAGGGAAGGCCACAGATCTGCCAGGAAGAAAGTACCTGGGCTCCAGATCTGGGGGGAGGGGGGCCCATGCCATGCACTCTAAGCTAGCTGAGGAGGTGATCCTAAATTTGGGAGAAGAGCCTACTCCCCTGCTTCCTGCCCCTCAGCAGCCACAAGATGGGGGAAGGTGGCTGGTGCAACAGGAGCCTCAGCTCCCAGCTCCATCTCCACAGATCTTCACCGCACACTCGTGTGCATGCACATGCACACCCGTGTTTACAATCACCTGCACCCCCACGGCAGGATGGCGAGCTCCGTCAAGGTGCAGATGTTTGGAAGCTGAGTTCCTGGGTCCCTGAGGGTTCCTGACCAGAGGCCCCAGGTGCTGCAGGGACCGACGCTGGAGAGAAAGCTGGGAAAAGTGCTGGGATCTGCGCTTCGTCCCGCACGCGGGCCATTACTTCTTCCCTCCAAATTCAGGCCAGAAACTGGCATCCGGGCTCTGGAAATTGCCTTGAGCAGAGGAAACACTCTACTCCTGCTCGGCATCAAGGCCTGGGTGATGGAGAGTCAGGCATGGTGCCCCTGGGGCACCGCCTGCCCTGGCACACAGGATTAGGACCTGCTGGAGGCCTGCACCCTACTCCTGGCCGACGTGACCCAGATGCCGAGGCAGGACTGGCACTGAGGTCCACTCCGAAGGATGGCTCTGGAGAGACAGCGGCTGTGTGCCACCTGTGAGCCTCTGCACTGGGGGTCCTGGTGCGAGGTGGGAACGGCTGCCACCCCTCCTGGGAGGGCAGGGACTGGCCCCACACATTCCCAGGACTTGGAAGCTCTAGAGACAATCAGGAAGGAAGCACGCCTCGGGGGCAGGCTTGAGTGCCGTCTGGGTGGAAGTCGGAGACGCGCAGGCCCTGTGGAGCTGGATGGCCCCATCAAGGCCTCACAGGAGGCTGGCCAGGCTGGTGTTGGGTCCATTCTGAGCTTGGAACTGCACGGGGGGTGGACCATCTGTCCACTGTGGGGAAGAGAGGACATGCGAGTGAGGCACCATGGACCGTTCCCAGGGAAGAAGAGGTTGGAATGCTGCCTTCCTTGGGCTGCACACACAGCCGGGACTCTGTTCTCCACGCCCCAATCCAATGGGCCCCGAGGAGGCACCTGTGTCCCTTGCTTGGGTGGGGGTGCCCGTGGCCATCTCCTCCATCAAAGGATCTCCCGAGGCTGAGTTAGGGTTTGTTGGACAAAGAGAAATACAGCCAAGGTGCCCCTTCCTCTTGCAGGTGGGGAGCCCGCTAGTCCTGATTCCGTCCCCTAACACCCACACCCGTACCGTGATGAGGTTGTGTTCGGGGAGGCTGCAGGCCTCAATGTGGTCCTGGAGCAGCTGCTGCGAGAAGTTCTGGTGCATCTGGGCGGCTTCATGGGCGTCAATGGCGTTCCCACAGGCTTTATTCAGGTCTGAGAGTGGGACATGAGCATGGGGGCCCGTCTTGCCCTGTCACTGCCCAGGCCCTCCCACTCGGTGCAGATGGAGCCCCAAGGTCAAGTTCCAGCTGCACCGGTGGATCTCTGGGTGCCTGGCACATCACTGGACCTGAGCCCTGTCTTGGGATCACAAAGTCCATGCGCCAGCCGCCCTCATAGGGCAGAACAGGGCTGGCTGGGCAGTGAAAGCCCAATGCCAGGCTTCTCGCCAGCCCTCCAGGGAGCCCATGGCCAGCCCTCAGGCAAACAGGTGCTCACTGGGGCAGGACGCCCAACGCCCATCCTAAGGCAGCAGCCCCAGGCAGCCCACTGCACATGGAGCACCCTGTCTCCTGTCACCTCCCCAGGGCCCCAGGCGAGTCTCTGGACCTCAGTTTTGTAATCTGGAAATGAGGGAGCTGCGGTAACAGCACTGATACCCGCTGAGTGCCCGCCCTGCTCCCAGAGCAAGCTGGCCAGCCCTGCCCAATAGGTATGGCTGCTGTCTGCCTTCCCGGGAAGAAGCAAGGCTGAGAGCACCACGGCTCACAGCCCAAGTCTACCAGATACCATGTCTTAGCCTCTGGGTCCTGTAGAGACTGAACCAGACCCCGAGTCAAGCAGATGCCACAAATGCACCCACTGCCCTCAACCAGGGTCTCCTGAGGAGCACCCCCTACCCATGCTAGAACTGGGGCTGCGGCCCACAGAGGCCTAGTCCGAGCTAAGGCCGAGCAGGACATGCCCAGCAGCCTTGATCTCTGGGGAAGGCCAGGCTGGAGTTGAGGAAGAGGGGTGGCCATTGCACTCACCTCTCAGCAGTGCTGACGACCACAGCTGTACCGACATGTCTGGGATCTTGCTGGCGAGCTGCATGGCGGGCACCACCATGTTGTTACTCTCCTGTCAACCAAGAGCAGCAAGGGGGAGTGAGGAGCCCAGACCCCACTTGCTGAACCCAGCCCAGGTTTGGGTGGGGATAACCTGGAACCCATCTACTGAACCCAGCCCAGGTTGTGACCTCCTTCTGCATCTGGTGAACTCCTATGCTTACCTCAGAGCCCATCTCAAATGGCCCTCTCTGAAGTATCACTGAAAAGCAAACTGCCCTCACTTCTGGCTCATGCCCTCACAGGGGCATGGCCAATGTGCAACTTTGGGGGCTTCTACCTTTTCAAGCAGAGAAAAAGCACTGATGGCAGTTAGCCCTAGACCCACAATGGGGGTTGATCAGAAATGCAGATTCGTTTAGGGTTCCAGGTTTCAGGTTCTGAGAGGGGCAGCAGCCCCTCCGGTTTGTCTTCCACAATTGAGTTGGCTCTCATGGGAGGCCCCCGCAGACACGCAGGGGCCCTGGGGGCACCAGCATGCAAGAATCCTCCAATCCTGACTCCCTGCTTTGTGACTGCACAGGGCCACCCCAGTTGCAGCCCTAGCATCCTCAGGATATAGCAGGAAGAGCTCAGTAAGAGCCATCAGGGCCCAAAAATGCCCATCCCTGTCACTATGGCAAGGGCCTGGAGCCAGCGGACAGGAGCCTGTGCTACACAGGCGACCAGCAGTGCTGGACTGACCCTGTCTGGGCCGAGGACTCAAAACCCGGTAAGCCTGGATGTGGGGTTCAGGTAAGGCCTGGAAAATTCCCTAGATGGTGGCTCCTGGCAGCCCAGGGAGCACCTGGGAAGCCAAGATGGACACATCCCCAAAACCAACTCCTGAGACCTGGCTTTGATGCCACCAGATACTTCTCCAGAGTGCAGAGATGCTCCTCCTGAGACACAAAGCCCAACAACTCTACGCTGCCCTGTAGCTGCACCTTGAAAGTGAGCTCCAGGTGGGTCTTGGAGCTTTTTAAAATTCACCAAGCCCTTCTGAAACCTCAGAGCAATAAAAACTGCTCTCCTCCGCTACGCCTGGCTTATTGTGAGCCAGGCTGGGCTCTCTGTAGAAAGCCAAGGACCTCTGTCTGAAAGCAGGCTGGGGAAGGAGAGTCCTCCTTCAGCGCTCCTGGGTAGGTTCCCCCAATGCCAGCTTGGGGTACCCCACAGAATCTGGTTTTGAAGACTTGAGTGATCCTGGGGGGTGTCCTGCTCTTGTGGACACTCTAGCCTAACAGGCTCAGGACAGGGCATCCCAAGCTCTTCTGGGCCCCTGGACCCTCACCTGAGCCCATTGTGGCCATTCAGCCGTCTGCTCCGGCACTTGTGCTCTGACTGCTGTGGTGCCCATCTCTGTGGCAGCCCCTGCCTGGCCAACCTTGCCGTGCCTGCACCAACACCATCCCGGCCCCCAAGGCTACCACCTTCCTGGATGTCCCCAGCCTGACCTCACAGGACTGGCTTGGCTGTGTCTGGCTGTGTCTCCCCGAGATCTGGAGTCACTTAAGGCCAGGACCTTGGTCTGAGAGTTCTTGGGAGCTGCCTGTCACCCGACAAGGGCCCAGGGACACAGGGAGCAGAGGGGGATTCCCAAATGAGCTCTGTAAGACGCCCCCACAACACCTAAAACATGGGCCAGGAGCGGCAGTGAACCAGCTGCTCGAGCCTCCTTGCCCTGCTCCAGGCAGCTTCCAGGGGTTTCTACACAAATCAGAGCCAGTGAGGTCTGGGTTCCAGTCCTGATTCTGCCGTCTGGGGCTGTGTGACTTTAACCTCCCCATCTGACATACCCCTAGGCCACCTGCACTGTCCAGTGGGGACATACAGCCCTCACTGTGCTCAGAGGCTGAGGGCAGGGTGATAGCACATTCTAGCAGGAGCCAGCTACAGGTTTTGACGGGGTGGTGGCAACCCCAGTGCTGAGGCCAAGGCCCACCAGGGCCTGAGCTGCAGGGCCCATTCACTGGCCTCTGCAAAGGCTTACCACACAGTTGTGTGTCTGTGTGTTGCGGTGGTGGGGGAGGGGGGTGGGCACCATGTTTGTTAACAGCATCCACACTGAGGGAGCCCTCAGATCACGTGAAACTTTACAGGCCAAGACACATATCCTGCTTTATCTGTCCTGTGGAAATGGCTACAGTGAGAATGGTTAAACTACAG
Source organism: Symphalangus syndactylus (assembly GCF_028878055.3). Classification (NCBI taxonomy): domain Eukaryota; kingdom Metazoa; phylum Chordata; class Mammalia; order Primates; family Hylobatidae; genus Symphalangus; species Symphalangus syndactylus. Next base: position 45,542,424 of record NC_072435.2, on the reverse strand, counting down.
AGTAGATGCGGCTTCAAAAAACTCATTGCCATTAAGAAAAAAAAAAAGCTTCCAATACAATGGTGTGGAGAAAGGCAAATATAAAATTACCCGGTGGCTCGTGTCTGTAATCCCAGCACTTTGGGAGGCCAAAGTGGGCAGATCACCTGAGGTCAGGAGTTTGAGACAAGCCTGGCCAACATGGCGAAACCCCATCTCTACTAAAAATACAAAAATAAGCCAGGTGTGGTGGTGCGTGACTGTAATCCCAGCTACTCGGGAGGCTGAGGCAGGAGAATACGTGGAACCTGGGAGGTAGAGGTTGCAGTGAGCCGAGATCACACCACTACACTCCAGCCTGGGCAAGAGAGCAAGACTCCATCTCAAAAAAAAAAAAAAAAAAAAAAAAAAACCGGGCGCGGTGGCTCACGCCTGTAATCCCAGCACTTTGGGAGGCCGAGGCGGGAGGATCACAAGGTCAGGAGATCGAGACCATGCTGGCTAACACGGTGAAACCCCGTCTCTACTAAAAATACAAAAAATTAGCCGGGCGAGGTGGCAGGCACCTGTAGTCCCAGCTACAAGGGAGGCTGAGGCAGGAGAATGGCGTGAACCCCGGGGGGCGGAGCCTGCAGTGAGCCGAGATCGCGCCACTGCACTCCAGCCTGGGTGAAAGAGCGAGACTCCGTCTCAAAAAAAAAAAAAAAAAAAAAAAAAAAAAAAAAAAAAAAAATTACCAAACAGGCTGACAAGCAAAACCTCCATGTGGAGGCGTGAACAGTGGGAAGGGATGGATAACAGAGACATGCAATTTTTTTCTGTTTTGCTTCTCAGCCTTTTAATTATGAACATGTCATATTTTATAATCTAGAAAAATAACAATTCTTTTTCTTTTTTGAGAGGGATCTCACTGTGTTGTCCAGGCTGGAGTGCAGTAATGTGATCACAGCTCACTGCAGCCTCAACCTCCTGGGCTCAAGTGATCCTCCCACCTCAGCCTCCCAATTAGCTGGGACCACAAGCATGAGTCCACACACCTGGCTAATTTTTCTGTTTGGTTTTTGTAGAGATGGGATCTCACTATGTTGGTCAGGCTGATATTGAATTCCTGCGCTCAAATGATCCTTCCACCTCTGCCTCCCAAAGTGTTGGGATTACAGGCCTGAGCCACTCTGCCTGGCTGGAAAATTTTTTTTTTTTTTTTTTTGAGACAGAGGCTCGCTGTCGCCTAGGCTGGAGTGCAGTGGCACGATCTCGGTCACTGCAGGCTCTGCCCCCTGGGGTTCACACCATTCTCCTGCCTCAGCCTCCCGAGTAGCTGGGACTACAGGCGCCCGCCATCTCGCCTGGCTAATTTTTTGTATTTTTAGTAGAGACGGGGTTTCACTGTGTTGGCCAGGATGGTCTTGATCTCCTGACCTCGTGATCCACCCGCCTCGGCCTCCCAAAGTGCTGGGATTACGGGTGTGAGCCACTGCGCCTGGCCATTTTTTTTTTTTTTTTTTTTTTTTTTAAGAGAGAGCATCTCTAGGGCCAGGCACAGTGGGTCATGCTGTAATCTAGCACTTTGGGAGGCTGAAGTGGGTAGATCACTTGAGCTCAGGAGTTCAAGACCAGTCTGGGTAACATGGAGACCCGGTCTCTACCAAAAATAAAAAAATTAGCTGAGCATGGTGGCACACACCTCTGGCCCCAGCTACTTGAGAGGCTGAGGTGGGAGGTTGCCACGAGCTGAGCTGAGATCGTGCCACTGCACTCCAACTTGGGTGATGGAGTGAGACTTGGCCTCAAAAAATAAAATAAAATAAAATAAAAAAAGAGGGTCTCACTAGGTTGCCCAGGCTGGTAGTCTTGAACTCCTGGGATCAAGGGATTCTCCCCCATCTGCCTCCCAAAGTGATACAAGCAATGAGCCACTGTGCCTGGCCAAAAATATCTTTTTTTTTTTTTTTTTTTTGAGACAGAGACTTGCTCTGTCTCCCAGGCTGGAGTGCAGTGGTGGGATCTCGGCTCACTGCAAGCTCCGCCTTCCCGGTTTATGCCATTCTCCTGCCTCAACCTCCCAAATAGGTGGGACTACAGGCGCCCACCACCACTACAGGGACTACACCACCACCACTACAGGCACCCTCCCAAATAGCTGGGATTACATGCCCGGCTAATTTTTTGTATTTTTAGTAGAGACGGGGTTTCACCGTGTTAGCCAGGATGGTCTTGATCTCCTGACCTCGTGATCCACCCACCTCAGCCTCCCAAAGTGCTGGGATTACGGGCATGAGCCACCACGCCCGGCCTTTTTTTTTTTTGAGATGGAGTCTTGCTCTCACCTAGGCTGGATGGAGTACAATGACACGACCTTGGCTTACTGCAACCTCTCCACCTCCTGGGTTCAAGCAATTCTCCTGTCTCAGCCTCCAGAATAGCTGGGAGTACAGATGTGTGCCACCACACGTGGCTAATTTTTGTATTTTCAGTAGAGATGAGGTTTCACCATGTTGACCAGGCCGGTCTTGAACTCTTGACCTCAGGTGATCTGCCCACCTCAGCCTCCCAAAGTGCTGGGATTACAGGCATGAGCCACCATGCCTGGCACAAAAATATCTTTTTTTTTTTCTGAGACAGAGTCTCACTCTGTTGCCCAGGCTGGAGTGCAGTGACATGATCTCAGTTCAATGCAACCTCTGCCTCCTGGGTTCAAGTGATTCTCATGCCTCAGCCTCCCGAGTAGCTTGGATTACAGGCGCCCACCACCACGCCCCACTAATTTTTGTATTTTTAGTAAGAGACGGGGTTTCACTATGTTGGCTAGGCTGGTCTTGAACTCCTTACCTCAAGTGATCTGCCCGCCTTGGCCTCCCAAAGTGCTGGGATTACAGGCGTGAGCCATTGTGCCTGCCCAAAATATCTTCTTAAAAGAAAAAAAAAAATTCAAGACCTCGTGAGATCAGCGGGTGAGAGTAGGCGAGGAGTTGACAGGAAGGACCGAGGCGGCCAGTCCCACTAGAGACCAGCTGACCAATCCCAGGGGCCACTGGTACCCTGAGAGGACACTGTGTGTGCTGGGCAAGGATGATATGTTTGGAAGTCCGGCTGACAGGAGGCACCTCTCTGCCTCTCAGGTGTCAACACATAGCATGGGGTGGCTGTGTCATCCCCAGTAGCTCAGGGCAGCTCCTTTGGTTCTGGCTTCAGCTCCCCCGAGCCCTGGGGCTCTGCCTGCCCAATGTCTGAGGCCATACCCATTAGGCCTCCTGCCTGCCCCCACACCCTCTGCGGGTGCCCAGCTCCCCTGGCCCTGCCTGCCCAGGCTGTGGGAGTCAGGGCATCCACCTAGACGTGCTCTTCGAGGGGCATAGGATGAACAGTGCCATGCCACCCCTAGGGTGCTGGCCGGCTCCTGTCCCTCAGCCAAGCCCCACAGGCACCCAAGCGAGGGGCCCAGGCCAGGGCACTTACCCTGTGGTTTCCCAGCACATAGAAGATGTGGCCCAGGAGCACGAGGGAGCAGGCTGTGAGCCGGTTCAGGTCCTCAGCGTTGGACATCTTCAGAGTTTCCCGCAGAAATCGCCTGACAAGGAGAACGTGGACGCTGATGCCTACAGGACGGGGCCTGGGCTACCCTGAGCACGGCCCTCACGCGACCCTCCGCCCCACACTTACTTGGCCTCGTTGTAGCGTCCCTGGAAGAAGGAGAAGAGACCACGCACATAGAAGGCGGCTGCTCGGAGGCAGTGCGAGCTGCAGGGAGAGTGCAGTGTCACATGGGGTGGGGATTTTGAGAAGCAGGTTTACAAAACGGCAGTGGGCAGCTGCGGGCTATTTCTGAGAGCCTCCACTGCAGACTGTCTGCGAGGAGGGGTGTGGGGTGTTAGGGTGCAAGGGGCAGTCGGGGGCCCCAAACGAAGAGCATAGGGAGCTTAGGCCGTGCGTGGAGTGCTGCCTGGAGCGGCTCACCTGACAGGGAAGCTGTGGTCCGGGTTGATCCTCTCCAGCAGACTGTAGAGCTTGGAGGGGGGGAAAGAGCCAGTCAGCACCATTCTGCATCTTCAAGGAGAAAGGTCCCCAAGACACGCTGCAGTGCATAGGGATTTCTCTACACCCCCGTAGGGACTGTGGCCTCCAGGCCGAGCCTGGTGACTGACCAGCAAGAACGGCCTCTGGTGAGAAGGGCCGGGGGCAAGATTTTCATGCCCTCAGCCAGCCCTGCCTGTGCCACCCTGTCCTGTGGTAGGTGACAGGGGCCTGGGCATCCAGAAGGCCTCTGTATGGTCAGAGTGGTGCTGAGGGGCTGGCCTGGCAGTGGGTAGGTTGGCAGGCTGGGGCTCGTGAGCCCTGTGGGCTGTTGGGGTGAGTGGGTGGGATTTCTCTGGAGGTGCAGGGACCCCGGGAGGCTCTGATGGGGGCATGATCTGACTATTTAGATGCCCTCTGGCTGCAGAGGCACAGGAGAGCCAAACTCCTCCTCAACACTGCGAGCCCACATATGGCATCAGATGACCCAGCCAGGGCTGGGCTTTCTTTTTCCTTTGAGACAGGATCTCGCTCGGTCGCCCAGGCTGGAGTGCAGTGGCTGGATCATGGCTCACTGCAGCCTCAATCTCCCTAGCTCAAGCAATCCTCCTGCCTCAGCCTTTCGAGTAGTTGGGACCACGGGCCTGCACCCCAACACCAGGTTTTTAAAAATTTTTTTTGTAGAAATGGGGGGTCTCCCTATGTTGCCCAGGCTGGTCTTGAACTCCTGACCTCAAGTGATCCTCCTGCCTTGGCTTCCCAAAGTGCTGGGATTACAGGCGTGAGCCAAGCACCTGGCCTGAGACACTTTGGAGGTAGACCCCCCGGGTGAAAGAGATACTAGAACTGAGGGACATCCTAGGGCTGAGGGGGATCCCAGGGCTGAGTGGGCATCCCAGGGCTGAGGAGGGGATCCCAGGGCTGAGGAGGAGGATCCCAGGGCTGAGGAGGGGATCCCAGGGCTGAGGAGGGGATCCCAGGGCTAAGAAGGGGATCCCAGGGCTGAGGAGGGGATCCCAGGGCTGAGGAGGGGATCCCAGGGCTGAGGAGGAGGATCCCAGGGCTGAGGAGGGGATCCCAGGGCTGAGGAGGGGATCCCAGGGCTGAGGAGGGGATCCCAGGGCTGAGGAGGGGATCCCAGGGCTGAGGGGGATCCCAGGGCTGAGGAGGGGATCCCAGGGCTGAGGAGGGGATCCCAGGGCTGAGGAGGGGATCCCAGGGCTGAGGAGGGGATATCAGAGCTGAGGGGGATCCCAGAGCTGAGGGGGATTCCAGGGCTGAGGAGGGCATCCCGGGTCTGAGGAGGGGATCCCGGGGCTGAGGAGGGGATCCCGGGGCTGAGGAGGGGATCCCAGGGCTGAGGAGGGAATCCCAGGGTTGATGGAAGATCCTAGGGCTGAGGGGGATCCCAGGGCTAAGAGGGACAGAAGAGGGAACCTAACTCTTATGCAAGCATTGGCTCAGAAGCCCACGTGAGGGCAACCCTGGGCGTCCCCACCCAACACTGCAGCCAGTTGAGTGCCCCTGACCCTGCAGGGGCATCAGCACAACCTGGGGACAAGGTGCCCTGGCTGCTGCCCCTTAGGACTGAGACTCAACACCTGGCCGACATCCTAGAGCAGACAGCTTGGGCTATAAGACCTTGTCTGTGTGATTCATACAGCTTGGTTTGTTTGTGATAAAGAGAAGTGTTCTGTGGCTATGGGAATGTTTTTGTTCCAGACCTGGCCTCCCCTGGCCACAGCCCGATTCACCTCTGGGTCACCCTGTGTGCCTGTGTTGGGTGCTGCCCATCCCTCAAAAGGTGAACACCCTGGGGTCTGCTGAGATGTGCTGGTGCCCAGAACAACCCCCTGGTTCCCCAAAAAGAAGAGAACAGAGAGAAAGGATACCGAACATGAAGCATGTCACCTACTACCTCTTGGTGTCTATTTCCTTCCCGTATATACACACTCGCCAGGTTGGTGACGATGAAGGCCCACAGCTCCTGGTGGTTGGTGAGCTGCAATGGGAGGCAGGGACATTAAGGGCCTGGGTCGGGCGCTGTGACCCACGTGGCAGTGTCAGAGCACCCACAATCTCCACGGAGACTACTTTGGAAAAGACTTGTTCTTTTCATTTCAAACACACTTGCCTTGCCTCCTAAGCTCAAGGATAACACAGCTATTACTTCTTCTCATTATAAAACCATCGTCTGTGTTATGGGGCAGTTAGAGAACACAGAAGAGGAAAACCAGCCACCCCAATCCTACCCTCAGAACATGTCGGGTTTTGGTCCATTTTCCGCTGTCTCTCAGGACTGAGACCTGGTGGACCCTTACTCCAGGCCACAGCCAGCAACCCGTGGGACCCAGGTGTCCACTGCCATCAAGGCACATGCTGGTCCTAGGTGGGGGTCACTCTTCATAGGGGGAAGTCGGGAAGAGGGGAGCTGTTGTCCCACAGGGGGCCAGCACAGGCCCCGCTCGACGTAGGTGATGCTGTGTAAGAGGCCAGAAATGCTGCTGATGACAGGTGGTGGATGGGCCACGGTCCCCGGCTCTTCTTGGGAAATGAGATCATCAAGAGAGGGACCAATCTATGTAGCTCAAGCCCTGCCCAGACCCTGGTTCCCAGTGGGGCTGGGCAAGAGGTGGAGTGAGCCCAGGAAGCAGAGACCCCACCTGCACAGATCCCCTCCTGGCACACACCCAGGAGGCCCAGAGGATCTTCTGAATCAAGCACAGATGCTCTGAGACGCAGCAAGGTGGGGGATGTTTGTTTCAGGGCCACAGGAGGCGCGTGTTTTTGGGGTTAGGGGGGTTGGGGTTGCATCCTGGCTCCATCACTCCTGGGTGGGCCATGAAAAAGAGGCTTTCGGCCTCGGGGTGAGGACTCCTTAGGGTACATGGCCTTGGGAACTTTGACGCGGAACCAAACCAGTAATAGCAACCACTTGTGGAGAGTGAGACGGAGATGGAGATGGCAGGATGGCAGGGCCACGAGGAGGGTCCTGGCCCTGGTGCAGAGTGAGCCAGGGTCCTGGGAGCGAGGTGAGGAGGTGGAGCAGTGGGTGCTGGGTCGGCCCTTCCCTCCCAAGCATGCTGTCTGCACGTCAGGGCTCCTGTGCATCTCTGAGGACAGTGGCGGGGGTGGCAGCACCTACAGGCCTGTGGGGTGCCGTGGAGGGGAACCCTGTCCAACAGTCAGGGTGCACAAGGACTCCCCGGTGACCTTGCCCGAGTGGCAGACACAGCAGCCTCTGCTCCCTGACACCGCTCCTCAGGGCCCTTCCTGGCACCACCGGGAAAAAGGTGTCCACAGCCTCCATTTCCTGTGAGGAGGTTGAAGCTGAGGTGGGGACACGATGGTCCAGGCCTGGGCTGGGGCGCTCCGTGAGGATGTGGCACCAGCCTTCTTCCAGGGCCTGGCAGGGCCCCCGTATGAGGCCAGGAGCCTGGGGTGCTGCTTCACCCTCCCCGGCCCAGCAGGACCAAGAGTCCTCCTCTGCCCAAAGAGCACCTGGGAGATGGCCCAGCTCCACCACTCCCCATGGAAGCCCTGAACCCAGGATGGCTCTGAGTCGTCAGCTGACACTTGAGCCAATCCAGCCTTGGGGGTGGGTGCCGCAAAAGCTCCCACTCAGGCATGAAAATGGTGTCCCTGGACACATCGCACCTGTCCCTCACGTCTGCCCTTGGGGTCAGCTTAGGAAGCCCCTGGCCCCATAGCTGTCCCTTATCCAGACAAACAGTGCATCACTGCCAAGGCTGGCATGGGCTGACTACTGTGCATCGCCTCTGGGGCTGCAGCTTTGCATAGCTGACCTAGCGCGACTGCTGTCCTCATCACAGACCACGCCCGACTCCTTACTCAGAAGTGTGGCCCGCCCCGAGCAGCAAGGAGGGCCGGCACCTTACCCGCAGGGCTGTGGTGAACTGGGCTTCCGCGTTGTCCATGCAGTTGACAGAAACACAGTACAGGCCCTGGAAGAAAGTGGTGTTGTCATCAGGGCCGGCCCCTGGGGAAGGGGCTGAGATCAGACACATGCGGTGCGCCCGGGGCCTACACAGCTGCCCTGGAGGAGTATGACAATGGCTCTACCAAGCCAGCTGCAAGGCAGGTAATATGCTCACTGTCCCCACCTTTCAGACCCAAGCCAATGTGGGGTGGGACAAGATGCTCACTGGAAGCATTCCGGATCTTGCCTGGGAAGGTTATATGATTACCTATGGGAACATTCCGGATACTGATTAGGGTGCCGTCAGGGGGTTCTTCACTGGGAATGTTTTGGATCTGGTTAGGTACTTACTTACTGAGAACATTCTGGATTCTCCTGGGGTGCTGTCACAGGGTTACTCACCAGCAATGTATGCAACTGTGCTGCGTGGTTGGAGAAGAGCCGGGGGGACTGCTGGCACAGCTGGCAGACCTGGGAGATCTGCCGGGAAAGAGTATACCGCCATCACAGGACTGCAACCTGGGACCTGGCGTCTGAGCAGCAATGGAGAGACTCCATAGCTGGTGGGTGAGCCCATGTCCTGTCTGCCCAAACTGGGGTACAAAGCCCCAGCAGACACGTCCACCATGAGGGCAAACGGCAGCCCAGATCCCATCGTGGACAGGGACCCTTGTCTGTTACTCGCCTCTTCCACCCTGTCCAACAGGTGTCTCGGTCCTAAAGGACCTCTAGCCTACTGAGGGCCCCCATGCCCTCTCAGGAGGGTGAGTACTGGGGGTAGAGTGTTCCTAATGGCAGGGTGGGGTATAACAATCACCGTCAAGGGACCCCCCCAAATCCCCAGAGACCATGTGTGCTATCCCCTTGGTGTGCATGCTTTTGGGCCACGGCCCATTAGTTTTTTGGGGGTTTTTTTTTGAGATGGAGTCTTACTCTGTTGCCCAGGTTGGAGTGCAGTAGTGCGATCTCGGCTCACTGCAACCTCTGCCTCCCGGGTTCAAGTGATTCTCCTGCCTCAGCCTCTCAAGTAACTGGGATTACAGGTGTCTGCCACCATGCCTGGCTAATTTTTGTATTTTTAGTAGAGGCGGGGTTTTGCCATGTTGGCCAGGCTGGTCTCAAACTCCTAGCCTCAAGTGATCCACCTGCCTCGGCCTCCCAAAGTGCTGGGATGACAGGCGTGAGCCACTGTGCCCGGCCTCCACTGGTTTTTGTATGAGATTCTCTGATCAGTGGTGCCCATGCAGGGCTGTAAAACGCTGGCCGACAGCGAGACAGCAGGATGGGCTGGCCTGCCAGTATGCACTTGGCGAATTCAGTCTCTTGTCTGACACTGCTGAGACCCAACAAACTCCTGGGCCTTCCGGCCCCTCCTGTTTCCAGCCTTACCTCCTGCAGCGCCGTGGCCTTGTGACCCGTGACGAGGCGGCACATGATGATGTGCTCCAGCAGGATCACTTGGAAGGATGACAGGATGGGGCTGCAGTCCAGCACTATGAGTGAGAGTCAGGGGTAAGCATGCAGGGGAGGCCAGAGGAGGCGCCACCCCCAGCCCACCGTGCCCCCTCCTCGTTCCTGTCTCCTGCCACACTGGCCAGGCACCCACCCCGTCATCTCCTCCAGTCCCTACTGCGCCCTCTGAGTGAAGGAGTGTGTCTTGCTGTCCAGGTGGGGAGATGGAGCTGGAGCCAGAGGTTGGTTCCCACAGTGCTCCAAGAGGGGTTAGCTCTCACCCTCATCCTCACCCTGCGTGCTCAAGAGCTTGTGGACATGGCAGGTTCTAGAAATGTGGAAATGTGGAAACCACCTTGGATCATGAGACCATGCAGCAGAGCCTCAGGCAGTCGGGTAGGAGGACCTGGGCTGGGCCCCACCTCCCAACAGCCCGAAGCAGCCATCCTCACATAGGAACAAGAGAAGCACAGGGCCTGTCTGGCTTTGGGCTGCCTTGGCTCTGATGCCTTCTCCCCCAGCAGCACTCACGACGGAGCAGACAGACAGACTAATGGGCACACTGCACCAGCCAGGGACATCTGCTCTGGGTTTGTGCTAGTCAAAGGTCCCTGGATGGATTAGACACTTGAGCATCTGGAAAGAACTCATAACCTCCAAAGGACATGCTGGTGGTCAGTGAGGGCTGAGTTCTGATCCTGGCCTCATCCCAAGTGTCCCTGTCACAACACTGATAATAATTGGGAAAAGCAGCTACCACCTGTTTCAACTGAGCACGATTGGGCACAAGGGACCTGACCAGTCAGGGAGGTACCCCCGACCCCAGGCCGGTCTGCCCTGCTCTGACGTTGGTCACCAGCATTTACCAACTAGGGGTGACAAGACCCACCAAGCAGGGCGGCTGGGCGCTGCGGTCACACAGGGTCACTGGGCCCTGGTACAGCCAGCATCTGGCCAGGCCGTCCGCCAGGGGGCGCTGTGGCCATGTGGCCAGCCGAGCTCCTGACTTACTCTTGAGCTTCTCCAGCTGCATGAGGGCCTTGTCCGTGTACTTCTGCGCCTTCTCCAGGTAGCCAGCCTGCATGGAGTGCATCACAGTCACCTAGCGACAAGACCAGACAGCAGGGGTTACCAGGGTCCTCTCCCTCTCCCTGCCCCCGCCCCCAGCCCTGGCCTGGGACCTGGTGGGGACGCACCAGGTAGACAAGCACACACATGTGCTCCTTGGGCAGCCAGTGGAAGAGGTCAGCGGGGTTGCTGGGCAGGATCTCATCATCGTGCAGTGTGGAGATGGTCTGGATGCACTGCTGCAGTTGCTTCAGACACGGCTTCACGCTCTTCACCTGTGCAGCATCCACACCTGAGCACCCACCTGAGCCTGGCCTCTCAGGAAGCCACGCCCAGCCCAGCCACCCCTGCTCCTTCCTCTAGGGAGCACCTGCCTTCCCCTTCTGACAGGGCCACCTCCTGCAAGATGGACCCGCCCCTGCCGCACTCCCATGAATCAGCCAGGCTATTGGGGCATGGGGCACAGCCAGGCGGGCAGCTGTGGGACTGAGGCTTGTCCACTGCCCAGTGTTGGGTCCAACACCAAGGCCCAGGAGAGGCCTATCCAGACCCTGCTGAAGCTGCACTTGGTCTTCCTGCAGCCAGACCTGAGAGAGCAGGGGGAGGCTGTGCTCTGCAGGGGTGGGAGGTGGCTTCCTGGCCCAGGAATCGGGCAGGCGCCGTGGTCCATCTCGCCCTGAGGCCCCGAGGGATGTCTCTGCGGCCCTTGCACCCTGAGGGAAGTGTGGCTGCAGTCTGCTCTGTGTCTCTATGCGCCGAGTGCAGTGCTTCATCCAATGGGCAACGATGGGTATGGATGGATGAACTGGGCAACCCTCTTACCAAGCCCTGTGGAGACTCGCCTGTGGCCCACTGCGACAGGGGTGGGTCTGAGGGGCACAGGGCAGTCCCCAGCCCCTGAAGGGCCGAGACTGTCATACAAGCACAGAGAAAAAGAGCTCAAACACCGCCATTCCCCACTCACGGCAGGGTCATGAGTCCAGTCTCGGACACGGCTGAGCACATCAGTCCCTACTCAACCCCACAGCAGGGGGGCCAGACAGACACCACCTGGGCATCTGCTGTGTGCAGGCGCTGCCCCAGCACCTCTGTGGTTTATTCTCATGATTCCCTGAACTGCCGTTGGAATCTCTGAGCGTCCACACACTGAGCGAGTGTATGCAATGTCACACATAGTACTCCCAAAGGGAGGTGGAGTGGCCAGGACAGACCCTGCTCCCAGGTGCCAGCACTCGTGGCAGAGCAGGACAGGAGTGTGTGTATCCGGGACTCGAATGACAGCCCTGCTGTGTGGCAAGGTAAGGTGACGACACAGCTGACCTCACAGCCCAAGACCCATTGGTCTGGGTGCCACCCTTACCCACCGGTCACATCCAACAGCCCACCTGAGAGGCACCACAAACCTGCCCGGCATCCAGATAGTGGGTGACCTGGAGCACCAGGAAGAAGACACGCAGCGACTCCTTCTGGATGGGGTTCCCCTGCCAGTTCTCCACGATCTGCCCGCAGAGGGTCAGCAGCGGGTGCACCTCCTGCAGCTTTCGCTCCATCAGCAGCAGCTGGGGAGGGAGAGGCGCATGTGTAGTGTACAGGGCTTGCAGGGGCCCTCCCGGGACCAGGAGCACAGGGTCACCTGCCCACCTGCCCTGGGACTGCTGCCACCAACCCAGAGGGCAAGGCCAGCCTGAAACACCAGCCCAGGCAGCTCCTAACCAGGCTCTTGCCTCAGCATGAATCCCATAGGGTGGAGCCTGAGTTTCCCTCCTGAACCCAGCAGGGCCCGGGCCTCACATTCCAGGCTGCTCACTGTGCCTAAGGGTCTGGGCACCTAAGGGGCCATGCCATGGAGAGTGGGTGGGGTCTGAGCAGACTCTGTGGGGGCCCTGCCTCACCTCCACAACACCAGTTGCATCCAGCCATGCCCAGCCTCAACTTACCATCCCCTTGCTGAGGAGGAACAGCGCCCTGCAAAACGAGAGGCAGGGGTCAGGTCCCAGCAGGCCCAGGAGCCTCCTGGGATGACTGTGACTACCCCAAGGCTCACAGGACCTAATATGCCACCTCACGGGACAGTTCAGTGGACAACAGAGAACAGTCCCCATATAAGACTGCTCTGTTTTATCCTATTGTGTCTGTGTTTATTTTTATTTTTATTTATTTGTTTTGAAACGGAGTCTCACTCTGTCGCCTAGGCTGGAGTGCAGTGGTGCGGTCTCGGCTCACTGCAAACTGAGCCTCCCAGGTTCACGCCATTCTCCTGCCTCAGCCTCCCGAGTAGCTGGGACTACAGGCGCCTGCCACCACGCCCAGCTAATTTTTTGTATTTTTAGTAGAGACGGGGTTTCACCATTCATAGGATGGTCTCGATCTCCTGACCTTGTGATCTGCCCACCTTGGCCTCCCAAAGTGCTGGGATTACAGGTGTGAGCCACCGTGCCCGGCCATGCCCGGCTAATTTTTGTATTTTTAGTAGAGACGGGGTTTCACCATGTTGGCCAGGCTGGTCTCAAACTCCTGACCTCAAGTGATCCACCTGCCTCAGCCTCCCAAAGTGCTGGGATTACAGGCGTGAGCCACTGTGCCTGGCCTGTATTTATTTTTCTTACATGGCTTAGATGCACTCATGTGAAAAGCCCAGAAGGTGGCCGGGTGCAATGGCTCATGACTATAATCCCAGCATTTTGGGAGACCAAGGTGGGCAGATCACTTGAGGTCAGAAATTTGAGACCAGCCTAGGCAACATGTAGAGACCCTATCTCTACAAAAAAAAAAAAAACGCAGCAGTGGACACACAGCGTGGGGGCCAGTGGGCAGGCTTGGGTGCCTGAACTTCAGGCTCAAACCTGCGCCTCATGGTGACTAATTTTCTTTTTTTTTTTTTTTTGAGATGGAGTCTCACTCTGTCACCAGGCTGGAGTACAGTGGCACGATCTTGGCTCACTGCAACCTCTGCCCCCCTGGGTTCAAGCTATTCTCCTGCCTCAGCCTCCCAAGTACCTGGGATTACAGGCACCCACCACCATGCCCAGCTAATTTTTGTATTTTTAGTAGAAACAGGTTTTACCATGTTGGCCAGGATGGGCTCAATCTCTCGACCTCATCATCCTCCCACTTTAGCCTCTCAAAGTGCTGGGATTACAGGCGTGAGCCACTGCACCCGGACCCAATTTTTGTATTTTTTGTGAAGATGGGGTTTCACTATGTTCCCCAGGCTGGTCTTGAACTCCTGGGCTCAAATGATCCTCCCACCTTGGCCTTCCAAAGTGCTGGGAATATACTGTGAGCTACCATACTTGGTCTGAAATGCCATTTCTGTTATTTGTCCTGGACCAAGATGGCCAAGCCCGTTCTGTTAACAGAGCGGGAGGGAAGGAGGGGAGTGGGTGCCTACCGTGTGTACTCAGATCCCACCACCCGGGCGTACTCGGCCCCCACACCCAGGAGATCACAGGCCGACACCAGGTCCTTCTCAAGCGTGTGCAGTTGCTAAAAAGGAGAGAGAGCAGTGACCTTTGCTGCCAAACCCATCAGTTTTACGGTACCTGGTCTTTGTGCTTTGTTAGCAAACTCAACCAAACCTCCCCACGTCAATGAAACTGCCTGTGTCAGTTTTGAGCTAAATTAACCAAATTATCTCATCAACGCTAATTGCTTTGGGTACAGAGCTCCAGTTGGCCTGTGGTATATATGTCATCTAAACTGAATGGTGCCTGCAGTGGACACTGTCTAAACTTAATGGAGCATAGAACCAGCAGCCAAGGCTCACGGCACAGATCCCCAAGGCTGTGTGAGCACCTAAGGCTGTTCTGAGTGCTTTGTGGGGTCTGTCTTTAGTGGGGTGTCCCTAGTGTGTTCCAGGGCCGACAAGGAGGGACTCCCTCAGAGGCAAGTGTCAAAGCCTGAACAGGCTGAAAGGGAGGCACATGCCTGGCTTGACCCTGCAAGGAAATACCAGTGGGGCCGTGGTGGAGAGCTCGGCCCTTGGGTGTGCGTGCACATGGTGCCTGCCAACTCTGTGGCCCGGGGGAGGTGACTCACGGCCTGGCCTGCTCCTTTGTCTGCTAATGGGCACAAGTGTGTGTGGGGAGATGGAAGGACACATCGTGTGTATGCGGCTTCTCATCAGGCCTGGGTGAGGAGGGCCTCAGGAACTCCTGGCTGCTGGGGGAGCTCTTCCCTGTGGGTGCTTTTCTCAGCCAGACCCTCCTGGGGTGAGGGACTCAGCTGGAGGAACTCCCAACCCAGGGTCCACATACTGCGTGGGTGTCATGGGAGGTGGCTAAGTGGTGGCCCAGAGGGCAGGCTGGGTCATGGAAGAGAGAGGCTAGGGGCCGGCCACCCGCCTGAGGGTCCCCAGTGCAGAAGTGTGGGTGGAGCCCAGGACAGGAGAGGTGCCCCACATGGTGGAGCCTGCCGGCCCCTCCACTGCAGCCGGGAAGGCCGAGTTCAGAGTCCCCCAACAACCGAGCACTGTGGAGCTCAGAGACCAGGGCATCACCTATATCTTGGGGGGCCAACGGGAGCATGAGGAGGAATTGTGCGGATCCCAGGATGAGAGTCCCCATGTGGGAAACAACACTTGACATGGACATTTGTGGCCTGATAGGCAGCCCCTTGGAGTCTCAGTGTAGCTCCTAAAAAAAAACCCACAGCGGGTCTCTGGTAGGAAATGTTCCTGGGATTTTAATGAGTGCAGGCCAAAGATGAGATGAGAATGGCTGAGAGAGAGGGGAACCCAAAGACACCCAACAAGCAGCAGGCCCGCTGTCAGTGTCGGCCCCAGGGAAGCCCCGCACTCCCACCACTCACCCCTGGGCGTTGCTGTCAAGGACGGAGGCTGGAAGGGGCTTGTGCACAGGTTAAGGAAATGTTCCCATGTCCCCACCCACTCTGTGGGCCAGCCCGAGAGGGTCTGCACATCGTAGACTCTGCTGTTCTTTGCACACGGGGCAGGTGTGACCCAGGGTCATGGTCCCTGCCAGGCACCTTTGTGCCCAGGCTGCAGTACTCACAGCGAGCTGGAAGAGCAGGCGGCAGTGCCAATATGGGGTCTGCTGTGAGATCTGGATCGCCTTCCGCAGCAGCGGCTTTGCTGCATCGACGGAATTCTGAAAGGAAATAGTCACGTTTGGGAATGTAAGAAAGAAAAAAAAAAACAAGGCGGCAATCAAGCTGGATTCCTTAGCAGCAGCTGTGGTGCCAGAAGGCAGTTCCTGTTCATGCTTACCAAAGGATTTTTTGGGGTTGCCAATTTACTTTATTAAAAGCAAAAAAAGATATTTTATTAGACTCACTGGCTGGGAAGTTTCTGCATCACTCTTAAAATAACTTCTCATTCAACTGGACTGAAAGTAGTTTCAGTTCAAAATTCTAAACAGTCAAATCAGATGCCAGTTCCCATCTTTCATGTTCTCAGACCAGAGAGAGGCATCGGGGTGTGAAGCACACACATTCCCTGCCACCAAGGCCACCTTACCTGTCATCATTCTGAGGTGGGAGGAAGGCAAATTTCAGCTACAACTGAAATTAGGAACCAGATTAAGAAGAGAAACTGTACAGACTTGTCAGGTGAGGAACAGGCTGATGTTTCCAACAGTCTTATGTAGAAAAGGAAGCTGCTGGCCCTCCTTAGCAGGTGGCTACCCACCAAAGCCCTGGGGCTGGGGCATAAGAGGCAGGAAAGTAATCTGAGTGTTAAAAGCCACCGGGCTGGGCACAGTGGTTCCTGTGTATAATTTTGGCACTTTGGGAAGTCGAGGCAGGATTGCTTGAGGCCAGGAGCTTGAGACCAGCCCGGGCGAGACCATCTCTACAACAAATAACAAAATCAGCCAGGCATGGTGGTGCACGCCTATAGTCCCAGCTGCTCGGGAGGCTGAGGTGGGAGGATCACTTGAGCTCAGGAGTTTCAGGCTGCGGTGAGCCGTGACTGTGCCATGCACTCCAGCCTGGGTGACAGAGTGAGACCCTGTCCTCCCACCCCGACCAAAAAACCAAAAAAAGCCAGAGGGATTCCAACTCCCGGAGCCCCAATTTACCAATGTGCCGTCATGTCTTAGCGACATGGAGAGACACTTTGCTTTCAGAAACCTTAATATGTTCTTACCTCTTGACAGTACAATTCAGACAACAGACTTGCTGCTTCAAATTTAACATCTTCGAACTGCGGGATCTAGTGACGTCCAGTTAAGGAAGTACAGACACTGCGAAAAAGGTCGGTTTGAAAGGGCCACAGCTTGGGGCTCCTACTCTGCCAAGGTCTGCAGGGCACACACGTCCCTGCCTGCCCTGAAATTCCAAGTTTTCCTGTTCCTCCAGTGAACCTTGGGCTTGCTGCAGGGCAGGGCTTGGAGCTGGATGCGAGGTACGAAGAGAAGCACAAAGAGGAGCACAGTGCCTAAGGGCAGCAGAAGGCCAGGTGGGGGACGCTCCAGGTGCTCTGTGGGCAGAGCCTCAACTCACAGGGCATGTCGGGAGGTGGGATTCAAGCTTTGACACATTCTTTTTATTTAAGTGGAGAATTCCTTAAAGGGAACCATACCAACACGGAAAGGATACTTGCTGTGATATCAACCACTGAAAGAGAAAGAAAACAAAGATTAATTCTCAGGCAAACACCTGGCATCTGGTTACTGGCTCGCTTCGGGGTTTCCATAGGTTGTCCTGAGAACAGAGGCTGCCAGGTATCCAGGTAACAAGGCGACCTGCTTGGCCTGAGAGCGTGGGCTTACTCCCCTCCAATCCAGCCAGGGGAATGGAAGCTATAGAGCCCCAGTGGGTGGCTAGGCAGGAGGGGACATGCCCTTCTGACATCAGAGGAGGGGCTGGCGCTTGGAGTCAGACCCCACAGGCCCCTGGGTAGAAGCTGCTTCAGAAAGGAACAGAGCTCAGAGGTGACCTGGCCCCAGCAAGGCCCCCATGTGTCACACGGAAGTAGGACTGGCAGTCAGAGGTCAGGCAGAGAGGAAGGACATTCAGCAAAGCATAACACGAGAAATCAGTTTCAACTGGAGAATGGGTCTTGGGGGGTAAGGTCAGTCCTTCTGAGCAAGAGGCATTTGAAAGATGCTTGGCTATAAACAAAGTCAGTCTCTCAGAGGGGAGGGAGGGGGCTCCAGGAAGGGCCGACACAGGCAGAACTGCGGGATGGCACTGAAGACGCACACCAGGAAGGCAGTTCAGACAACAGGCTCCAACTCAAGGACCGCTGTGCCCTAAAGTTCCATGTTCCAACAGGTTCCCAGGCTAGTCCAGGCCACTGACCACAGCCCATCAGACCACCCAGGGTCCCAAGCACACAAGCCTAATGCTGTCCCCGGTGACCCGCATGTGCCATACACATTCAGAGCAACCTGCGCCTAACAAGAGCCTTGGTGGTTGCTGGAAGGTGGAACTGGAGCACAGCAGGAGACCCTCACTCATCGCACTCTGTGGGAGGACCGCATGGGGCAGAGCAGCATGTGTGCCAAAATATGGGAAGTGAGGGGCCAGTTCTCCAGGAAAAGGGTGAGCAGGAGGTGCTCCAGGCACTGAAGAGCCCATAAAAAAGGCACAGAGGGCAAGGGAGGTGAGGCTGAAGCCCAATGGTCTCTGCCACTCATGCGGCAACAGCGGCCACTCCTAGCTGAGGGTCAGAATGCCCTGGTGTCACCCCCGGAGGCTGACTCAGTCAGGGGTGGAAAATGAAAGCACCTGCCCAGATGGGAGTTTTCAGACCATCCTGGATGCAGCAGAGAGTATTCACGAAGGGAGCGCGGAGGAGCCAGTGAGGCCTGGAGATCCATGGCTGGGGGCAGCCTTGGGTCTGGAGATCTCTAGGGCAAGGGTGAGCAGCAGCTGGGAATGTCACAGGCACTGGGAGAGCACAGAGCTGCATCGAGAGCAGCTACTGCCAAGACACAGGGGGCCAGGAGGACAGCTGTGGGAGACAGCCCAAGCCTCTCACACACACGCACCCACACGCAGGAGCCCAGACCACAGGCCCTCTGCCAGCCCAAGCGTCTGCCTCCTGTGGTCCCCTCTTGTGGCAGGGACAGGAGAGGCTCGGGGTCCTCAGAGTGGCGGGGCCAGCACCTGCCGTCAGAAGTGTGGCCCCAGAGGCGAGGCTCCTCAGCCAGAAGCTGTGTGTGGGGACAGTGGGAACGTGTGTGATGTAACAGAGGAGCAGAAGTTAGGGGCTTTTTTCCACAGAAGCTGCTGCATCCCACTGAGAAGCCGGGTCCAACACGAGAAGCTCTGGAAGGCCACCAACTGGAAGGGATGCCCAATCACACAGGAGAGAGGGGACTGTGACAGAGGAGCCATACTAGAGCTGGGCTGAGGTATCCTCGAACCCTGAGATTTGGTGGTTCTGATTTGGGCACCATGGGGCTGGCAAGGGGGAGCTCTTCAGACATAGTCCAGGGTGGACAGAGAGCACCACCACGCACAAGCAGCAGCCCTAGCCTGGGCGAGCAAGGTGCAAACCTGGCACCTGCAGCTAAGCCTGGCACCTGTGACAAAGCTGGCCCCACTTCTGTCACTGCATCCCAGCAGAGGTAAGCAAGGCGACCAGTCAACAGGTGAATTCCCCCACCTCCCTTTAGGCGGAGAAGCTTTCCTTTCCAGTCTGTGGCCATGGGATGCTCTCCCTAGAGCTGACGACAGCCCACACGTGCACGTCTGTGGCAGGCGGACTTCAAGAGGACATGTCCAGTCACTTCATGCCTCAAGAATTACACCCCCTTCTACAAAGCTTTGGCCTATGCCACCGAGCTTAGGCCTGTGTGGGTCCAACAATGTCTCCTCATAGCAACAGCTTTTTTTTTTTTGAGACAGTCTCACTGTGTTGTCCAGGCTGGAGTGCAGCAGTACGATCAGAGCTCACTGCAGCCTTGACCTCCTGGGCTCAAGTGATCCTCCCACCTCAGCCTCCTGAGTAGATGGGACTACTGGTGTGCACCACCACGTCTGGCTAATTTTTTTTATTTTTTGTAGAGATGGGGTCTGGCTACACTGCCCAGACTGGTCTCGAGTTCCTAGGCTTGAGTGATTCTCCTGTCTTGGCCTTCAAAGGTGCTAGGATTACAGGCATTGGACATCGTGCTTGGCCAGCAACAGCTTTGTGTCCGTTCTCCATTTGGGGCCATGATGTGGCTAACATCAATCTATTCAGCACACAGTTGGACTGGACCTCATTTCTCCTGACCCCATGGACATCTCTTGTCCTTTTTTTTTTTTTGAGATGGAGTTTCGCTCTTGTTGCCCAGGCTGGAGTGCAATGGGATGATCTCAGCTTACCGCAACCTCCACTTCGCAGGTTCAAGTGATTCTCCTGCCTTAGCCTCCCGAGTAGCTGGGATTACAGGCATGCGCCACCATGCCTGGCTAATTTTTGTATTTTCAGTAGAGACGGGGTTTCTCCATGTTGGTCAGGCTGGTCTCAAACTCCTGACCTCAGGTGATCTGCTCACCTTGGCCTCCCAACGTGCTGGGATTGCAGGTGTGAGCCGCAGCGGCTGGCCAAGACATCTCTTCTTTACAAGCCAGATATGCCTGCTGCTAACGGGCTCGCCTCTCTGCCGGCTCTGTCTATCCACGGGTGGGCTAGACAGAGAGGATCCCATCTCCCCTGAGGAAGGGGAGGCTCTCAGTGAGCACTGGTGAGCTGGGAAGTAATGTGCCCAAAGGCTCCAAATACAAGCCTTCTCTTGTGGAAGGCCTTGTCCACTAGCGTCAGTGGGTGTCAGGAGCACTGACTGGGAGCCAGAGGATTGGGTTCAAGGCGTGGATCCACTGTGAGTTAGCAACGCTCTAAGGCACTGGAGAAATTACATCCTAGTGCTTTTTAACATCCATTTCCCATGTATCTTTATCGCCCACTTTAAATACATACAAACAGAGGACATTAGATAAAGCCCCTCTTTTTGTGACCGGCCTGGGCAACATAGCGAGACCCTGTCTCTCTAAAAAAAAAAAAAAAAAAATCAGCCAGGCATGGTGGTGCATGCTGTAATGCCAGTTACTTGGGAGGCTGAGGCGGGAGGATCACTTGAGCCCAGGAGTTTGGGGCTGCAATGAGCTATGATCGTGCTGTTGCACTCCAGCCTGGGCAACAGGGCAAGACCCTGACTCTTAGGAAAAAAAGCCCCATGATGTTTGACCTTAAAGTTGTGGCTGCAATGCCTGCAGCAGGTTGACATCCAGTAGGTGCTCGGGAAACATCTGCTGAACGAACGATGGCTTTTATCCACTGGACAATGAGTAGAATTCATTAGAGGAAAGTGAGGGCTTCTGTGTAAGTGCAAATGGCCACAGAACAGAGGCGTATGCCTTTTAGACACAAAGCCCTAAATGGCATGGGATTTCTCCCTGTCTTTAAATGCCACTGCTTCTTCACTAGGACATCAATGACACCTGGATTTCTCTGTATGAGGACATACATTCTTGAAGGGCAGGATGGGCCTGGTGTCAGGGTGAGCCAGTCAATTCCCCAGGGCTATCAATCTGACACCTACTAAATGACTTGACTTTTGTATCTTTGTTAGACTTTTTTTTTTTTTTTTTTTTTGTAGAGACAGGGAAGGTCTTGCTATGCTGTACAGGCTGGTCTTGAACTCCTGGGCTCAAGTGATCATCCCATCTCAGCCTTCCAAAGCACTGGGATTACAGTTGTGAGCCACCTCACCCAGTCCTCTGTATGACTTTTAGCATATATTTGGAAATCAGAAAAATATATCCATCTCACAAATAAAGGATGTAGAATGCCTTACCCAAGGTTGCTACCTCATCTACGTGATTATTATTATTATTTTTTAAGACGGAGTCTTGCTCTGTCGCCCAGACTGGAGTGCAGTGGCGCAATCCCGGCTCACTGCAAGCTCCACCTCCCAGGTTCACGCCATTCTCCTGCCTCAGCCTCCTGAGTAGCTGGGACTACAGGCGCCCGCCACCACGCCTGGCTAATTTTTTTTGTATTTTCAGTAGAGATGGGGTTTCACCATTTTAGCCAGGATGGTCTTGGTCTCCTGACCTTGTGATCCACCCGCCTCAGCCTCCCAAAGTGCTGGGATTACAGGCGTGAGCCACTGTGCCCAGGTGTTTTTTTTTTTTTTTTTTAACTTTGTAATGCTAAAAAGTAGCTTTTATGTTTCATTCCTTAGGATGGCAAAGCAGCCAAAGTGAGAGGCTGCAGGGAGCAGGGCAAGGAGGTGACTGTCTCCATCAGCAGCCCCTGGGGTCACCTTAGGGTTCTCAGGGAAAGCAAGAGAGAGTTGCTACAGGGCCAACAGGTTTCAAATGGGGTGGAAGGGTCCAGACCAGCACAGCTCTGGTGCCTGGAGGATTCAGTCCAGGGCTGAGTGTTTCAAGGCTTCTTATTCCTTAAAACCAAAGTAACTTTAAAAAAAAAGGTTTTTTTTGGTAGTAGTTTTTAGACAAGGTCTCCCTCTGTCACCCATGGGGAGTGCAGTGGTCCTCACTGTAACCTCAAACTCCTGGGCTCAAGAGATCCTCCTGGCTCAGTCTCCCAAGTAGCTGGGACTACAGGTGCATCTCACCAGGTCCTACTAATTTTTTTTTTTTGAGATGGATTTTCGCTCTTGCTGCCCAGGCTGGAGTGTAATGGCGCGATCTTGGCTCACGGCAACCTCCGGCTCCTGGGTTGAAGCGATTCCCCTGCCTCAGCCTCCCAAGTAGCTGGGATTACAGGCATGCGCCATCACGCCTGGCTAATTTTGTATTTTCAGTAGAGATGGGGTTTCTCTATGTTGGTCTTGAACTCCTGACCTCAGGTGATGCACCCGCCTTGGCCTCCCAAAGTGCTGGGATTACAAGCATGAGCCACGGCGCTCGGCAGGCCCAACTATTGTTTTACTTTTTTGTAGAGATGGGGGTCTCGCTATCTTGTCCAGGCTGATCTCAAACTCCTGGGCTCAGGAGATACTACCGCCTCAGCCTCCCAAAGTGCTGGGATTACAGGCGTGAGCCACCATGCCTGGCCTGTTGTTGTTTTGTTTTTATAAGAGACAGGGTTGGCTGGGAGCAGTGGCTCACACCTGTAATCCTGGCACTTTGGGAGGCCAAGACAGGTGGACTGCTTGAGCTCAGGAGTTTGAGACCAACCTGGGCAACATGGCAAAACCCCATCTCTAGAAAATATACAAAAATTAGCTGGGCATGGTGGTGTGTGCCTGTCACATCAGCTACTCCGGAAGCTGAGGCAAAAGAACCACATGAGCACAGGAGGCGGAAGTGGCAGGGAGCTGAGATCGCGCCACTGCACTCCAGCCTGGGTGACAGAGTGAGACTTTATCTCAAAAAAATAAATAAATAAATAAATAAATAAGAAATAAAAAATACAGGGTTTTTGTCACCCAGGCTGGAATGCGGTGGTGCAATGGCTCACTGTAACCTTGAACTCTCAGGCTCAAGCACTCTTCCTGCTTCAGCCTCCCAAGTAGCTGGGACTATAGGCATGTGTGACTAATTTTTTTGTTGTTGTTGTTGAGACGGAGTCTCGCTCTGTCGCCCAGGCTGGAGTGCAGTGGCGCGATCTCGGCTCACTGCAAGCTCCGCGTCTCGGGTTCCCGCCATTCTCCTGCCTCAGCCTCTCCGAGTAGCTGGGACTACAGGCGCCCGCCACAATGCCCGGCTAATTTTTTTGTATTTTTAGTAGAGACGGGGTTTCACCGTGGTCTCGATCTGCTGACCTCGTGATCCGCCCACCTCCGCCTCCCAAAGTGCTGGGATTACAAGTGTGAGCCACCGCACCCAGCCATGTGTGGCTAATTTTTTATTTATTTATTTTTTTAAGAGACAGGGTCTTGCTATGTTGCCCAGGCTGGTCTCAAACTCCTGGGATCAAGTGATCCTCCTGCCTTAGCCTCCCAAAGTGCTAGGATAACAGGCATGAGCCACCATGCCTGGCCCAAAATCATTTTTTTTAAAACTACCCTATTGCTTGCAATACCTCTGGGATGGAAGCACAGCATTTAGCATCTTCCCTGGCCTCTTGCTGCTGTGTGACTGTGGCTAAGCACATTCTCCTGCAGTGGCTGGGTGTCATCACAGGTGAGTCTGAGGTGGGCGTTACCCTGTTAATTTGTTGAAGATCCAGGGAGACCTTGCTCTGTGAAGCACCAATGCAGGGCCTGGCATGTAGAAGGTGCCAATGATGCTACAATAACTGGCAATCAGGAAGTAGAAGAACTGGGGTGGGAGAGGAAGGGACCAGCTGGCACAGACCCCCAAGGAAGGGACCAGCTGGCACAGAACTGTGAGGTGATGGTTCCTAAACAGATTTCACATCCTGAAGTCAGAGGTGACTCAGAGTGAGAGGGAAGGAAATAGAAACAAAAACAGGAGGAAGCACAGATCACTTCGTGAAACTGCATAACGGCCAGCTCTGTACAAGTCTCTGCTCCCTGCAGATGGGACATGGAATTTAGCAGGACACTGTTGTGATCCTGAAGAATGAAAGAACTGCTCACGCTGGGCCTGATGAGGAGAGGCTCAGAACCGAGCCCTGTTGGGTCTTAAGAGAAAAGGAAGCATTTAATCACTTGCTGAGAAAGTGAACCATAGATGCTCAGCCTAAACCTGGATGCAGAATTAAGTATCTGACCAGCACAGTCTGGAGCTGCTTTCTAAGTCAGATGAGCAAAACCACCATTAAAAAGCAGCCCTGTTCCAACCAGAGAAAGCACGCATGGCACTGACACAGAGAACGCATGCATGGCATACGCAGTCAGAAAACACCACTGTTCAAAGAATGACTGCCTGGATTACAGAAAATAGTAAGTTCTTCCAGAGAGGCGGCATTTAGTCCTGGGTGGCTTTCAAATCAGGAAAACTTAAGAATGATGGTGCACTTCCCAGGCCAAGGGATAAAAGGGACTGTGATCAAAAGTAAGAAAGTTAAAGGGGAGGCTGGGCGCAGTGGCTTACGCCTGTAATCCCAGCACTTTGGGAGGCCGAGGCGGGCGGATCACGAGGTCAGCAGATCGAGACCACGGTGAAACCCCGTCTCTACTAAAAATACAAAAACTTAGCCGGGCGTGGTGGCAGGCGCCTGTAGTCCCACCTACTCGGAGAGGCTGAGGCAGGAGAATGGCGTGAACCCGGGAGGCGGAGCTTGCAGTGAGCCGAGATTGCGCCACTGCACTCCAGCCTGGGCGACAGAGCGAGCCTCCGCCTCAAAAAAAAAAAAAAAAAAAAAAAAAAGAATTGTCTTGGCTTAGCCTCCTGAGTAGCTGAGACCAGAGTCATGTGCCACCATGCCTGGTTAATTTTTGTATATATATATATTTTTTTCTGGTAGAGACAGGGTTTTGCTATGTTGCCCAGGCTGGTCTTGAAACTCCGTTAAGCAATCTGCCCACTTTGGCCTCACAAAGTCTTGGGATTGCAGGTGTGAGCCACCACACCTGGCTTGATGGGGACATTTAATGGATGATTCTTTCAAAGTTAGTTGACTTGATGAAGCAGATGAGTAAGTATGTTATATATCTTTCTAGACGACTTAAAATGCAGTTGAGGGCCAGGCGTGGTGACACACACCTATAGTCCCAGCTACTCAGGAGGCTGAGGTGGGAGGATCGCTTAAACCCGGAGGGCAGAGGTTACAATGATTTGAGATTGCGCCATTGCACTCCAGCCTGGGCAACAAAGTGAGACTCTGTCTCAAAAAAAAAAAAAAAAAAAATGCATTTGAGGAGACCATTAGAAACTGACATAAGCAGATAAAAGAGAAATAACCTTAAATAAAAATGTGATGACCAAGGAGGCTGGGGTCTCTTAGAGAGAAAGCAAAAGACAGTGAAAACAATAGGAAAGCTGGATGTAGCACTGAGTTCAGGGGCCAATAATAGGTTTTACCTAAGCACTATGTTAGAGAAAATTAGTTCAGTCAAGAAGAGCAGAGAGATGCCGGGTGTGGTGGCATGCCTGTAAGCCCGGCACTTTGGGAGGCCAAAGAGGGTGGATCACTTCAGGTCACTTTGAGACCAGCCTGGCCAACATGGTGAAACCCTGTCTCTACTGAAAATCCAAAAAATTAGCTGGCCATGGTGGCTCATGCCTGTAATCCCAGCTACTTCAGAGGCTGAGGCACAAGAATCGCTTGAACCTGGGTGGTGGAGGTTGCAGTGAGCGGAGGCTGCACCAACTATACTCTAGCCTGGGTGACAGAGCGAGACTCTGTCTCAAAAAAATAAAAATAAGGCTGGGCGCAGTGGCTCATGCCTGTAATCCCAGCACTTTGGGAGGCTGAGGTGGGCAGATCACCTGAGGTCAGGAGTTCAAGACCAGCCTGACTAACATGATGAAACCTTGCCTCTGCTAAAAATACAAAATTAGCCGGGCATGGTGGCGCATGCCTGTAATCCTAGCTACTCAGGAGGTTGTGGTAGGAGAATCGTTTGAACCCAGGAGGTGGAGTATGCAGTGAGGCAAAATCGCACCACTGCACTCCAGCCTAGGTAATAGGAGTGAAACTTCATCTCAAAAAAATAAAAAATAAAATAGGCTGGGCATGGTGGCTCACACCTGTAATCCCAGCACTTTGGGAGGCCAAGGCAGGTGGATCACCTGATGTCAGGAGTTCGAGGCCAGCCTGACCAACATGGTGAAACCCTGTCTTTACTAAAAATACAAAAATTAGCTGGGTGTGTTGGTGGGCGCCTGTAATCCCAGCTGCTTGGGAGGCTGAGGGAGGAGACTCGCTTGAATCCGGGAGGCAGTGGTTGCAGTGAGCCAAGATTGTGCCACTGCATTCCAGAGACTGGGCGGCGGAGCAAGACTACATCTCAAAAAATAAATAAATAAAATAAAAGTAACAATAAAAATAAAAAGAACAGCAGAGAGAATGAGCAAGGAGAAAAGTCACAAAATATTGCAAAATACTGTTATACTGGGTTGGCTCTCCGAGAAGATGCTGGAATCTCTTCAGCCATTTGCTTTTCAGAACTAGAAACCAGCAAACCACTTCTAGGCAGAGAACGTATGATTCTTTATTAAGTAGCTCTGGGGAAGGAAAGAATAAAAGTTGATAGCTCCCTGATTGGGAAAAAATGCACAATTAATAAAGAATGAAGATGAAAGAAAGCACGCTTACGTTGTAACACAAAAAGAATTCACAAACGTTGGTGGAAGGAAAACAGTATAGAAAACATCACTTTAACTAAAAGCTGGAAAAATGTTCAGCTGGGATGCGACTGACAAAAAGAACGGGATTTCCAGGCATAAAGTTGGTGTGAGCTACAGAGGGCATCATGTGGCTCAGCGGAAGACCCTTCAAGATTCAAAGTTCCATTTACAGATCAAAGGCACTTCACAAGGAGAAGGGTTTAAATTATGGGTCCAAAAGCCAAGCGGTAAAGCGAGCAATTTGCAGCATGACTGCTTCTCCTAGACAGGGCTGAGTGGGCGAAATACGACGGTACACACAGTGACTATTAGCCACTGCCAGAAACAAGCGGAACAGCCCTGGGAGACAAGGGAAGGCAGGTGGTGGGAGTTGTTCATGGAGAGAAAGGAGAGTTTCAGAACCAGGACGTCCACTGGAGATGCTGGGCCACCAGACCCCTCCCAGTCAATAAAGTCTGGTGCCTCATTTCATCTCAGCCTCATCATGACCCTGGAGAGACCCTGATACCATCTGCCAGTCTCCGACAGCTTAGGCACTCCTTGCCTTCAACCTGACCCCCTGAGTGGTTCTCCAGGCTCCCTGCCCCACCCATTCAGGCCTCTGCTCAAATGTCACTCCCATAAATAGAGACTCTCTCACTATCTCTGCCAAAAATAGCTCCAAGTCAACTCCATCCCTTCTCCCTGGTCCAGTTCTCAAGGTTCTTCCATCACTGCCTAACCTCTTACTATATGCTTATCATTTGTCTTCCTCACGAAAACCTAGGCTTATGTGGGCAGAAACTGTTTTAGCCATTGCTGATCCCCCAGCACCAAAAATAGGGCTTGGCATCCTGCATGAGCTGAACAAATATCTGTTGAATGAATCAAAGAAAAAAAAAACTTCAAAACAATAATGATGTATCATCTTGGCATGTAACCTGGTTATCACTGAGCTGGAGTTTGAGTCCAGTTTCGTCAATAACTTGTTGTGCAGCCTTGGGCAAATCACTTTACCTCTCTGGGCCCATAATGCCTCCCTTTTGAAACAAGGCAGTTGATCAAGTGAGGACTAAAGTCGCCTTCCACGCTTGGCACAATGGCTCAAGCCTGTAGTTCCAGCACTTTGGGAGGCTGAGGCAGGTGGATGGCTTGAGCTCAGGAGTTCAAGACCTTGTCTTTACAAAAAAACACAAAAATTAGCTGGGTGTGGTGGTGCGTACCTGTGGTCCCAACTACTCAGGAGGCTGAGATGGGAGGACTGCTTGAGCCCAGGAGGTCAAGGCTGCAGTGAGCTGAGATCATGCCAGTGCACCCCAGCCTGGGTGATGAAGCGAAACTCTGTCTCAAAATAAATAAATAAATAAATAAATAAATAAAAAAAACTGGCCAGATGTGGTGACTCACACCTGTAATCCTAGCACTTTGGGAGGACAAGATGGGCGGCTCACTTGAGGTCAGGAGTCCAAAACCAGCCTGACCAAATGGTGAAACCCTGTCTCTACTAAAAATACAAAAATTAGCCAGATGAGGTGGTGCACGCCTGTAATCCCAGCTACTCGGGAGGCTGAGGCAAGAGAATTGCTTGAACCCATGAGACGGAAGTTGCAGTGAGCCAAGACCACGCCACTGCACTCCAGCCTGGTGACAGAGCGAGACTCCGTCTCAAAAAAAAAAGAAAAAAAAATTATCTGGGGTTAGGGCAGTGGCTCACGCCTGTAATCTCAGCACTTTGGGAGGCCGAGGGGAGTGGATCACAAGGTCAGGAGTTCAAGACCAGCCTGGCCAATATTGTGAAACCCTGTCTCTACTAAAAATACAAAAATTAGCTGGGTGTGGTGGTGCACACCTGTAGTCCCAGCTACTCGGGAGGCTGAGGCAGAAGAATCACTTGAAACCGGGAGACAGAGGTTGCAGTGGGCTGAGATCCTGCCATTGCACTACAGCCCGGGCAACAAGAGTGAAACTCCCTCTCAAAATAAACAAATAAATAAAATAAAATAAAGTCTCCTTCCAACTTTTCAGTCTGCGAAACAAAGATTTGATCTATTCCTCAAGGCAACTTGTTAATAGCTGAGGGTGGGCTTGGATTTACCTCAGATTAATGAGTTTTTAAAATCTGAGTTGATTCTTCTCAATAATTCTCTATTCCAGCAGGACAGAGCTGGGTAAAAGGCAAAAGGGAGGCAGGGGTCTGACGGGATCACAGCGCTGCTGTGAGAAAAAAAAAACGACTCCACAGCCTGAAATTTTATTGTTTTTTCCTTACTACTATCTTTTTTTTCTGAGACAGGGTTTCACTGTCACTCGGGCTGGGAGTGAAGTGGCGTGAACACTGCTCACTGCAGCCATGACCTCTCCCTGGGCTTAGCTGATCCTCCCACCTCAGCCTCTGGAGTAGATGGGACTACAGGCCCGCGTCACCATGCCCAGCTAGTTTTTGTATTTTTTGTAGAGACGGGGTCTCACTGTGTTGCCCAGGCTGGTCTCAAACTCCTGGGGTCTAGTGATCTGCCCGCCTCCGCCTCCCAAAATGCTGGGATTACAGGCATAAGCCACTGAGCCTGGCCCTAGAAAGTTTATTAAAGGGGCCAGGCACGGTGGCTCAAGCCTGTAATCCCAGCACTTTGGGAGGCCGAGGTGGGCAGATCACGAGGTCAGGAGATGGAGACCATCCTGGCTAACACGGTGAAACCCTATCTCTACTAAAAAATACAAAAAATTAGGCGGGCGTGGTGGCGGGCACCTGTAGTCTCAGCTACTCGGGAGGCTGAGGCAGAAGAATGGCGTAAACCCGGGAGGCGGAACTTGCAGTGAGCCGAGATCGCACGACTGCACTCTAGCCTGGGGACAGAGCAAGACTCCATCTCAAAAAAAAAAAAAAAAGAAAGTTTATTAAAGGGCAGAATGACAGCCAGTCTCCCGCATTCTTTGAGGCACCAAGATGACACAAGTCAAGTTGGGTCAGGGGAGGGACTCACTCGGAAGAGGATGGACTAATGGATGGTAGAAGTCACCAGTGGATGGAGAAAAAGCAGGAGCTGCGAAATTCCCTAATACTGAAACTGAACAGCGGGGCCTGGCATCCAGAACCCGTTTCTCCTCCTCATAGGCCTCAAATGACCAGCTCCAGACTCTGGGTATCAGCTTCCCTCGTACGACACCAGGCATTATTGATGGGGGCACAAGACCCTCCAGAAACCACGAGTACCAAACTTCCGTGTCCAAGGAGAAGCATGCCCTTCCAGGTTCCTGAGAGACCAGACTTCAGACTCCCGGGGGGAATGCCAGGGGTCTCGCCTCCGCCAACCCCTACCCCAAGTCACTTTAGGTGGAAGCGTTTGGGGCTGATGCTCCCGAAGCTGAACCAGGAGGATCTAGTAGCTTCACGACCCTGTGATGTCCCCATCGCCACCAACAGGTGGGATCCTCCTGAAAACCAGACGATTTGCGGATCCTGTTGCTCCCAAGAACAGGCAACTTTCAGAGTACGGTGACGGGGCTCCTGGAGCCCTGTCACCAGAGACGGGAAATAAGGCGTGGGGGGCGAGGCCTTCGTGTCCCCTCAGAGGCTGGTGGCTTTGGGGTCCGGCAGAGGCGGGCGGGGGGGTCCAGCGGCTTTGACGGAGGTCGCGCCCCCAGGTCGCCGAGGAGCGGCCCCCGCCCGCCGCGGTCGCGACCCGTCAGCCCAGGTCTTGCAAGGAGCCCGCGACTCCTCCCTCGCGGCCCGGCCCGCGCTCACCGCCTTCTCCAGGTGGCTGCGCGCCTGCTCGCTGTTCTTGGTGTGGTGATAGAGAACGGAGCCCAGCTGCAGGTGTGTACGGGCCTCGATGCGCTGCGGCGGCTTGAAGGGGAACACGGCCTGCAGGCAGTGCACGCACAGGCGGATTTTGGGTGGGCTGGAAGTGCGGAAGTGCTCAGCGAAGCCCAGAAGCGCCAGGTACCACGAGTCAGCCGCCTCGGCCTGCGCAGCCTGCGCCGCCGCCGCCTGGGCCGCTGCCGCCGCCTGAGCCGCCATTTTGGCCTCCACAACAACAAGCCGCCGCCACAGGGAGGCGGAAGCAGGCGCGCGAGACGGGGCCGGGCTCTCCTCGCGTCTTCCGCGAGATCTGCCGCCCAAAGCATCCTGGAACATGTAGTTTGTATTTGGGATTACCGCCGCTCCGGGAAGGTGTAGAAAGGGCAACGCCGTCTGGTTATCGTGACTGGGACTTAGGCATCGCCGATAGGCTGAGGCTTTCGTTTCTGGAGGTGAAAAAAAACCCAGTCGTTCACGCAGTAATAGGGCGAGTCTGACCGACGCGGACTACATCTCCCATCAGGCGATGCACACTATAACAGGGCCCCTTAAGTGGCGCCGGAGCATTGTGGGATTGGATGAGTCTCAAGATGGACAACCGGGATGTTGCAGGTAACAGCCCCCGCCTCCCCTCAGGCGCCCGTCTGGGTCGCTGGGGCTAGGTGTCTCCCCTTACTCCTCGGGTCAGTCTTGCTGCGACCCGTGGATCCCTCGCTTCAGCCCAGGGGCAGCCCACAGCGTCGGCTTCTGCACCTCTTGGTTTCTCGAGACCCCAGACCCAGGTTGCTGGCCGCCCCCGCCTGGTTTGCTGAGGACGCACGGATCTCCGTAGAGGCCGCCACCCGGCTCGGCCCTGCGTCCCATTTCCGAAACAACCGCCTTCAGGGCTGCTCCAACCTCCGTTCCCCAATACAGCGGCAACCTTGGGCTGTCCCTGCACCCCTCTTTTCGTAGCAGCTGCCCTCTGGCCTGTGTCCCGCTTTTTGGAAAAGCTGCTTTTCCGAAGTGCTTTGAGGCTCCCTTGACACACTTTCCCGCGTCTTTTGATCCTCACTTTGCTGCAAGCCTTGGCCTTTCTACTTCCCCAGAATAGAATGCATTTGCCCATCAGCAAATACTTAGAGCGTGCTCACTGTGTGCCAGGCACTGTGCTAGGCGCTACGCATGCAGCGGTGACCGAAACAGGGCCCTGCCTTCCTGGAGGTTGCTTTCTACTGGGGTGTCAGTGCATTAATGAGAAAATATTTACAAAGACTTATGTATGAAGTGAGGTGGAGAGTGGAGGCTGCTGATACTGGGTAGTCAGGAAAGACCTTTTCTTTTCTTTTTTTTTTTTTTTGAGACAAGGTCTCACTTTGTCGCCCAGGCTGTAGTGCAGTGACACAATCACGGCTCACTGTGGCTCACTGGGTTCAGGTGATCCTCCCACCTCAGCCTCCCAAGTAGCTGGGACCACAGGTGAGCGCCACCACACAGCGAATTTGTGTATTTTTTGTGTTGCCACGTTTCCCATGCAGGTCTGGAACTCCTAGGCGCAAGGGATCCTCCCATCTCAGCCTCTTTTTGTTGTTGTTGTTGTTGTTGTTTTATTGAGACAGAGTCTCGCTCTGTCGCCCAGGCTGGAGCCCTGTGGCGCGATCTTGGCTCACTGCAAGCTCCGCCTCCCGGGTTCACGCTATTCTCCTGCCTCAGCCGCCTGAGTAGCTGGAACTACAGGCGCCTGCCACCACGCCCGGCTAAATTTTTGTATTTTTAGTAGAGACGGAGTTTCACCGTGTTAGCCAGGATGGTCTCGATCTCCTGACCTCGTGATCCGCCCGCCTCGGCCTCCCAAAGTGCTGGGATTACAGGCGTGAGCCACCGCGCCCAGCCCCATCTCAGCCTCTTAAAGTGCTGGGACTACGTAAAGGTGTGAGCCACCACACCTGGCCCGAGGAAATGCCTTTTTAAGCAGAAGACATTTGAGTTAAGACAATGAATGCCAGCTATGGGAATCCGTGGAGGGTGGAGCCTTCCACACAGAGCGGAGCCAGTAAATGCAGAGGCCGTGGTAGGATGGGCTTGTCCTTTTGAAGAATGTCAAGGATGAAGCAGAAGGGAGGGGAACCATCTGGCAGGGCCTTGAAAATGGCCTTTTAGAATTCTTTTTTTCGTTTTGTTGAAGCGGAGTTAGGCTCTGTCGCCCAGGCTGGAGTGCAGTGGCGCGATGTCGGCTCATTGCAACCTCTACCTCCCGGGTTCAAGCCATTCTTCTGCCTCAGCCTCTTGAGTAGCTGGGATTACAGGCGCCGGCCACTGCACCTGGCCAGTTTTTTTTTGTATTTTTAGTAGAGGCGAAGTTTCACCATGTTGGCCAGGCTGGTCTCGAACTCCTGACCTCAAGTGATCTGCCTGCTTCAGCCTCCCAAAGTGCTGGGATTACAGGTGTGAGTCACTATGCCCGGCTCAGACTTTTAAAATTTGGATTTTATTCTGAGTCCCATGGGGAACCTCTGAGGTGTCTTCCCTGTCTCCATGCTATCACTCTAGTCTGAAGACATCGTTTTCTGTTGCTTGGAGCCAGTGAGCCTCCCTGATCTTGTTGCCTATGGATTCTCCGGCCAGAATGATTACCTAGTAGCCAGGATGAAAATAAAAAGACCCTGTGGATATTGGCCAGGTGTGGTGATCCATGCCTAAAATCTCAGCACTTTGGGAGGCTTAAATTGGAGGCTCCCTTGAGGACAAGAGTTGAAGATTAGCCTGGGCAACATAGCAAGAACCTGTCTCTACAAAAAATGAAAGAAAATAGCTATGCCTGGTGGAGTGTGCCTGTAGTCTATCCACTCAGGTGGCTGAGGTGAGAGAATCTCTAGAGCCCAGGAGTTTGAGGGTGCAGTGAGCTATGATCATGCAACTGCACTCTGGCCTGGGCAACTCAGCGAGACCCTGTCTCAAACAAACAAACAAAAAAAAAGCGGCTGGGCGCGGTGGCTCACGCCTGTAATCCTAGCACTTTGGGAGGCCGAGTTGGGTGGATCACTTGAGGTCAGGAATTCGAGACCAGCCTGGCCAACATGGTGAAGCCCCATCTCTAGTAAAAATACGAAAAAATTAGCCAGGCGTGGGGGCAGATGCCCATAGTCCCAGCTACTCGGGAGGCTGAGGCTGGAGAATCGCTGGCACTCTGGAGGTGGAGGTTGCAGTGAGCCAAGATCGTGCCATTGCACTCCAGCCTGGGGGAAAAGAGCAATACTTCATCTCAAAAAAAAAAAAAAAAAAGGCTGGGTTCGGTGGCTCATGCCTGTAATCCCAGCATTTTGAGAGGCTTAAATGGGAGGCTCCCTTGAGGACAGGAGTTCGAGACCAGCCTGGACAACATGGCGAAACCCTAACTCTACTAAAAATATAAAAATTAGCCAGGTGTGGTGGCTCACGCCTGTAATCCCAGCTACTCAGGAGGCTGAGGCAGGAGAATCGCTTGAACCTGGGAGGTGGAGGTTGCAGTGAGCCGAGATGGTGCCACTGCATTCCATCTTGGCTGACAGAGTAAGAGTCTGCCTCAAAAAAAAAAAAAAAAAAAAAAGCCAGTGGGGCATGGTGGCTCATGCCTATAAATCCCAGTACTTTGGGAGGCCAAGGTGGAAAGAATGTTTGAGACCAGCCTGGGCACTATAGCAAGACCTCATCTCTATGAAAAAATTTAAAAATTAGCCAAGTGAGGTGGTGCATGCCTGTAATCCCGGCTATTCAGGAGGCTGAGGTGGGAGGATCGCTTGAGCTGGGGTGGCGGAGGCTGCAGTGAGCTGAGATCACACCACTGCACTCCAGCCTGGGAAACAGAGCCAGACCCTGTCTCAAAAAAAAAAAAAGACCCAATGGATCTTGTCATTCTTCATCTTAGCGCTTCTCCATCACTCCCCAAAGCCCTTATAATAAAGCACAGATGCTCTGACATGCCCCACCTCTGCCTTTCCCTGGAGCAGGCCCCTCTGACCATGCTGGGCACTTGCTGCTCCTTGGATGTACCAGGCTTCTTCCTGCCTTGAGCTTTCACACCTGCTCCTTCCTCTGCCCAGATCATCTCCCATTTGGCTTTTCATGACGCTGGCTTCTTATTTGATTTTTCTGGTTTAAATGTCTCCTCTAGTGTTTATTTTCTGGCTGCCCTACCTGTATATGTACTCTCCTGTTACTATTTTTCACCCTTTTTGGGTTTTCAGCAGAGCTCTTACCACATTGTGCAGTTACTTTTTTTTTTTGAGACAGAGTCTTGCTCTGTTGCCAGGCTGGAGTGCAGTGGCACCCTGGTTCAAGCAATTCTCCTGCCTCGGCCTCCCTAGTAGCTGGGGTTACAGGCACATGCCACCATGCCCAGCTAATTTTTGTATTTTTAGTAGAGATGGGGTTTCACCATGTTGGCCAGGCTGGTCTCAATCTCATGACCTCAGGTGATCTGCCTGCCCCTGCCTCCCAAAGTGCTGGGATTGCAGGCACAAGCCTCCACATCGGCCCAAAAGTTACTTTTTTATTATGGGTCTATTGTTTTCCCAGCCCGAAGCGAGTCCCACATGGGTAGAGACCTGCGCTGTCTTGCATAGCACCTAGTAAGTACAGGGTATAGTATGCAGCAGGCACTCTGTAAGTGTTGGATGCTGAATAAATGAACTAATAGACATATAAATTAATCTGAACAGCAGTTGCTCTCTGGCCTGTCACAGCTTCTTGGGGTGTTTGTGGAATGAAGGTGATTTCTGACGTACTCCTTTTCCCTCCCCAGGAAAGGCTAACCGGTGGTTTGGGGTTGCTCCCCCTAAATCTGGAAAAATGAACATGAACATCCTTCACCAGGAAGAGCTCATCGCTCAGAAGAAACGGGAAATTGAAGCCAAAATGGAACAGAAAGCCAAGCAGAATCAGGTGGCCAGCCCTCAGCCCCCACATCCTGGCGAGTAAGTGCCTGCTGGGGCCTGGATGGGAGTCTTTGAGGGTCACCAGCACAGGGTTTGGCTTGTGAAGGCAGTCAGCATGTGCTTGCACCCAGCCATAGCCTGATGATCCAAGGAATGACCCAGATGCCCTTGGGAGGCTCACTGTGGCAAGAGAGAAATGAGGGGTATGTGGGAGCCCAGAGGACAGCCTGCCAACTCATCCACTCAGCAGTTATTTACTGCCAGACAGCTGTGGTGCAGAGGGAAGGGGTATAACAGTAAAAATCTCTGCCTTGAGTCCAGGTGTGCTGCCTCACACCTGTAATCTCAGCACTTTGGGAGGCTGAGGCAGAGAATCACTAGAGGCCGGGAGTTTGAGACCAGCTTTGCCAACGTAGTGAAACCCCATGTCTACTAAAAAATACAAAAAATTAGCTGGGCATTGTGGCACGTGCCTGTAGTCCCAGCTGCTCAGGAGGCTGAGGCACGAGAATCTCGGATCTGGGAGGCAAAGGTTGCAGTGAGTTGAGATCATGCCACTGTACACCACCTTGGGCCATAGAGTGAGACTCTGTCCCAAAAAAAAAAAAAAAAAAAAACCTCTGCTCTTATGGGGTCACAAACTACTAGCAAAGGGATGCAGGTGCCGCCTCAGAGCTCCTGGAAGATAACACGAGGCAGTGTGTTCCCAGGCCCCGTGGCCACAGTAAGGCCACAGAGAAGCTTTGCATCCTGAAAGCCCAGATGGAACCGGCCCACTGAGGAAGCAGAGAAAGGCCTGCCCAGCAGAGGGCAGGAAGGGGAGAGAGCCCATATGTGGAGGGCCAGCCTAAGCTGCTGTACCAAAGGGGCTGTCCCTTAGTGAGTGGCAGGTGGATGATAGCTTAGCAAGGGTTTCCACTTGCCTGTCCTGAGAAACACTGAGGGCACCAAGGGTTTTGATCAAGGGGTGATGTGATGAGGGTGACCAGATCCAAGCTTTTCAGGCTGAAGGTTGATAATCTGAGAGGCAGGCCCCTTCGTCTGGGGTCTGGAGTGTAGAGTGTGTTAACCTTCCCCAAGGCCTTGTCCCAGCTCCAGCTTTTCCTTTTTTTTTTTTTTCTTTGAGACTGGGTTTTGCTCTGTCACCCAGGCCGGAGTGCAGTGGTGGGATCATGGCTCACTAAAGCCTTGAGCTCTTGGGCTTTAGCAGTTCTCCTGCCTCAGCCTCCCAAGTAGCTGGGACCACAGGCATGTGCCACCATGCCTGGCTAATTTTTTTCTATTTTTAGTAGAGATGAGGTCTTGTTATGTTGCCCAGGTTGGTCCCAAATTCCTAGACTCAAGTGATCCTCCCACCTTGGCCTCCCAAAGGGATTACAGGTGTGAGCCACTGCACCCAGCAGCTCTTGCCTTTTCTTTTTTCTTTTTCTTTTTTTTTTTGAGACAGAGTCTCACTCTGTCGCCCAGGCTGGAGTGCAGTGGCGCAGTCTCGGCTCACTGCAAGCTCCGCCTCCCAGGTTCACGCCATTCTCCTGCCTCAGCCTCTCCGAGTAGCTGGGACCACAGGCGCCCGCCACCACGCCCGGCTAATTTTTTGTATTCTTAGTAGAGACGGGGTTTCACCGTGGTCTTGATCTCCTGACCTCGTGATCCGCCCGCCTTGGCCTCCCAAAGTGCTGGG
The DNA here is from genome assembly GCF_028878055.3 of Symphalangus syndactylus. NCBI lineage: Eukaryota > Metazoa > Chordata > Mammalia > Primates > Hylobatidae > Symphalangus > Symphalangus syndactylus. Next base: position 45,505,498 of record NC_072435.2, on the reverse strand, counting down.
ATTACAAGCGTGAGCCACCGCGCCTGGCCCTTCTTTTTCTTTTTCTTTTTTTTTTTTGTTGCCCAGGCTAGAGTGCAGTGGCGCGATCTCAGCTCACCACAACCTCTGCCTCCCAGGTTCAAACGATTCTCCTGCCTCAGCCTCCCGAGTAGCTGGGATTACAGGCATGCGCCACCACGCCTAGTCAATTTTGTATTTTTAGTAGAGACAGGGTTTCTCCTTGTTCATCAGGCCGGTCTCAAACTCCTGACCTCAGGTGATCCGCCCCTCTCGGTCTCCCAAAGTGCTGGGATTACAGGTGTGAGCCACTGCACTCGGCCAAGAACCAGCATTTTTATCTCCCAGCATTTGTTACCAGTGATTTTCAGGTGGGAGCCGTTTGCTGTACTCTGCAGCCCAAATGTGATTTCTTGTCTTTCCTTGTCCCTACGTCTTACTGATCCCTCCTGAGTGAAGTGCTCAGGATGTGAGTATGGGGGCAGGCCCGGGAACTGAGGGGTGCCGAGAATGTCCTGGTTGTTTGTGTCAACATTGAACCTTCTCTTTCATATCAAATTACTTCTACTCCTTCTTTTTTAAAACTTTAAAGGTAATTCGTGTACATGGTAGGAAATCCAGGAAGTAGAAGAGAGGTAAACAAAAAACCAAAGTCACTCATAACTCTGCAACTCAGAGACAAGCACTGGTTGAGTGTTGAGGTGTTTTTCTATTTTATTTAATTAATTAAGTTATTTATTTATTTATTTTTGAGACAAGTCTTGCTCTGTCACACAGGCTGGAGTGTAGTGGTGCCATCTGGGCTCACTACAACCTCTGCCTGTTGGGTTCAAGCAATTCTCCTGCTCAGCCTCTCGAGTAGCTGAGATTACCAGTGTGCACCACCATGCCCGGCTATTTATTTATTTATTTATTTAATTTTTTGAGACAGAGTCTCACTCAGCCGCCCAGGCTGGAGTGCAGTGGTGTGATCTCGGCTCACTGCGACCTCCGCCTCTTGGGCTCAAGCGATTCTCCTGCTCAGCCTCCCGAGTAGCTGGGATTACAGGAACCCACCATCGTGCCCGGCTAATTTTTGTATTTTAGTAGAGATGGGTTTTCACCATGTTGGCCAGGCTGGTCTTGAACTCCTGGCCTCAGGTTGATCCTCCCACCTCAGCCTCCCAAAGTGCTAGGATTACAGGCATAAGCCTCTGAGCCCAGCCATTTTTTTGTATTTTAGTAGAGACGGGGTTTCACTATGTTGACCAGACTGGTCTTGAACTCCTGGCCACAGGTGATCTACCCGCCTCTGCCTCCCAAAGTGCTGGGATTACAGCCTTGAGCCACCGCCCTGGGCCTGTTTTATTTCAGAGGCAGGATCTCACTCTGTCACCCAGGCTGCAGTGCAGTGGCACTATCATAGCTCACTGCAGCCTGGAATTCCTAGACTCAAGCTGTCCTCCCACCTCAGCCCCTTGAGTAGCTGGGACTACAGGTGTCCACTGCCATGCCCAGCTAATTTTTAAATTTTGTGTAGAGATGGGGTCTCACTATGTTGCCCAGGCTGGTTTCAAACTTCTGGGTTCAAGTGATCCTCCTACCTTGGCCTCCCAAAGCATTAGGATTACAGGTGTGAGCCACTGCTCCTGGCCCGATGTGTTTGTCTGACAGTTTTTTTTTTTTATATTTGAGATGAAGTCTAACTCTGTTGTCCAGGCTAGAGTGCAATGGCGTGATCTTGGCCCATGGCAACATTCGCTTCCTGGGTTCAAGTGATTATCCTGTCTCAGCCTTCCAAGTGACTGGGATTACAGGTGCCCACTACCACGCCTGGCTAATTTTTTGTATTTTTAGTAGAGACGGGGGTTTCATCATGTTGGCCAGGCTGGTCTTGAACTCCTGACCTCAGGTGATCCACCTGCTTTGGCCTACCGAAGTGCTGGGATTACAGGTGTGAGGTACCACGCCCGGCCTTTGTAACAAATTTTTTTTTTTTTTTTTTTTTTTTTTGAGAAGGAGTCTCTGTCACCCAGGCTGGAGTGCAGTGGTGCGATCTTGGCTCACTGCAAGCTCCGCCTCCTGGGTTCACGCCATTCTCCTGCCTCAGCCTCCTGAGTAGCTGGGACTACAGGCGCCCGCCACCACACCCGGCTAATTTTTTTTTGTATTTTTTAGTAGAGACGGGATTTCACCATGTTAGCCAGGATGGTCTCGATCTCCTGACTTCGTGATCCGCCCGCCTCGGCCTCCCAAAGTGCTGAGATTACAGGCATGAGCCACTGCGCCAGGCCTTTTTTTTTTTTTTTTTTTTTTTTTGAGACGGAGTCTCGCTCTGTTGCCCAGGCTGGAGTGCAGTGGCGCTATCTCAGCTCACTGCAAGCTCTGCCTCCCAGGCTCACGCCATTCTCCTGCCTCAGCCTCCCGAGTAGCTGGGACTACAGGTGCCCACCACCACACCCGGCTAATTTTTTTGTATTTTTAGTAGAGATGGGGTTTCACCGTGTTAGCCAGGATGGTCTCCATTTCCTGACCTCGTGATCCGCCCACCTCGGCCTCCCAAAGTGCTGGGATTACAGGCGTGAGCCACTGCGCCTGGCCAACAATTTTTTAATTCAAATGTATTTTGATGTAAGTAGAACCACACTGTAGATGCTGTTTTATATCCTGCCCTTTTGTTTTTCCTTTATTTATTTATTTTGAGACAGAGTCTCGCCCTTTCGCCCAGGCTGGAGTGCAGTGGCGTGATCTAGGCTCACTGCAGGCTCTGCCTCCTGGGTTCACACCATTCTCCTGCCTCAGCCTCCTGAGTAGCTGGGACTACAGGCGCCCCCCACCACGCCCGGCTAATTTTTTTTTTAATTTTTAGTAGAAACGGGGTTTCACTGTGTTAGCCAGGATGGTCTCGATCTCTTGACCTCGTGATCCACCCGCCTCGGCCTCCCAAAGTGCTGGGATTACAGGCGTGAGCCACCGCGCCCGGCCTTCCTTTTCCTTTAACATTGTATTTGATTGCTTGTCTAAAATTTCAACTTTTCAGGGCTGCCCCATCTTCACTGTGGATGGCCCATAATTTATTTAACCAGTGCCCCTTGTTGATGTATTTAGGTTATTTTAGTTCTGATGAACTAAAAATTATTCCTTTTTCCTATTTAAAGGAAAAAGGCTAGCCCTGTGGACTCCGTGAGCCTTTAGCACCATTGGGTACATCCATATGGTGGAACGTCATGCGGATTTAAAAAGCAGTGTATGTGAGGAATTTGAGATTGGAGCAGGATGGTGTGCTATAGTAGGAAATGGAAGAAGTAGAGTGTGTGCTGTGATCACAGCCTTATTTCCTCTGACTTCTAATTTAGAGAGCAAAATAAAGATATATACCAGTGTTAATAGTGGCTGTTGCAAAGTAGGGAGACATTGTTGGGTTTTCCCATTCCTTTCTGTTTCAGTTTTTCTTTTCTTTTTATTTTTTTTTTTAAATGATCTTACTCTGTCACCCAGGCTAAAGTGCAGTGGCATGATTGCGGCCCACTTCTGCCTTGACCTCCTGGGCTCCGGTGATCCTCTGGAATGCTGGGATTACAGGCACACGCCACCACACCCAGCTAATTTTTTGTTCTGTTCATAGAGATGGGGTTTTCTCCATATTGCCTAGGTTTATTTCAGTTTTTCTACATTTCCATTTGTTCCATAATGAGCCTCTATTCCTTTTTTTTTTTTTTTTTAAAGAAACATGATCTCACCCTGTTGCCGAGGCCGAAGTGCAGTGGCATAATCATATGTCACCGCAGCCTCAAACTCCTGGGCTCAAGTGATTCTCCTACCTCAGTCTCCCAAGTAGCTGGGTTTACAGGGATGAGCCACCATGCTTAGCCAAAGCCTGTGTTTCTTTACCCATGTGGGCCTGCAGTTCAGAGCTGGGGTCTGCAAGCATTTCTTTGGGCATCATACATTTCTTTTTTTTTTTTTTTGAGACAGAGTCTCGCTCTGTCGCCCAGGCTGGAGTGCAGTGGCGCAATCTCAGCTCACTGCAAGCTCTGCCTCCCAGGTTCATGCCATTCTCCTGCCTCAGCCTCCTGAGTAGCTGGGACTACAGGCGCCTGCTACCATGCCAGGCTAATTTTTTGTATTTTTAGTAGAGACGGGGTTTCACTGTGTTAGCCAGGATGGTCTCGATCTCCTGACCTCATGATCCGCCCACCTCGGCCTCCCAAAGTGCTGGGATTACAGGCATGAGCCACCACGTCCGGCCTGGGCATCAGTTCTAAGAAAACAGCCAAAGCAATCTTGCTGGAAGAATCATAGGGCATTTTATATTTTATCTTCACTCTCTCCCCCTTTTTTTTTTTTTTTTTGCAAAGTATATGTTTTACTGTGTAAAAAATATGTTTTTAACAAGTTAACACAAAGGCAAACCCAGGGGCCTAAATATATTTAAATCACAGTTGGGCACAGCTGATATACTGTTGTCAGAGCTGCCCTTCATGCCTGTCAAAAAAATGGCATTGGCCAGGAACAGTGTCACATGCCTTTAGTCCTAGCGACGTGGGAGGCTGAGGTGGGACCATTGCTTGAGGACAGGAGTTCAAGACTAGCCTGGGCAACATAGTGAGATCTTACCTCTACCAAAAAAAAAAAAAAATTTAAAAATTAGCCAGGCAGGGTGGCACATGCCTGTAGTCCCTGTTATCACACCATTGCACTCTGCACTTTAGCCAGGGCAGCAGAGCAAGACCCTGTCTCTTAAAAATAAATAAATAGGTCAGGCGTGGTGGCTCACACCTGTAATCCCAGCACTTTGGGAGGACGAGGTGGGAGGATGGCTTGAGGTTAGAAGTTTGAGACCAGCCCAGCCAACATAGCAAAACCCCGTCTCTACTAAAAATACAAAAATTAGCCAGATGTGGTGGCACATGCTTGTAATCCTAGCTGCTCAGGAGGCTGAGGCATGACAATCTCTTGAGCCTGGGTGGAGGAGGTTGCAGTGAGCCAAGATTGCCCCACTGCACTCAAGCCTGGGAGACAGAGTGAAACTCCGTTTCGTATAAATAGATAGAGAGACAGAGAGAGAGAGAGACATGTAGGCCCTGCCTTGGAGAACTCCAAGGTCTAGCAGGAGGACAGACATGAGTCAGTAACAACCCAGATAATTAACTAGCAAGGGAGGACAGGTGCTGTGCAGAGAGAGCAGGAGCCATCTTGTTGGAGAGCCATTTGGACCTGGAGGGTTAATATTCAGGCAGAGATAATACATGGAGTATTGCTTTTATCAGAACAAGATTGTTCCCAGCTTACCATACTGAAGCCTGCTGTGCGCACTTCGCAGTAGTCTCCCGAAATCTCTGGGGGCCAGTTTGGGGTCCCAGTAGGTGAGAGTGCTGGGGTGAGTTAGGGGCCGTGATGAGCGAGGTGATGGCCTCGTCCTCATCCTCATCCTCGTCCTCTGGTGCCCTCACTGCTTCTCTAGCCACCTCACCCTCTCTGTCCTCTGTGTTGGTTCTAGAATCACAAATGCACACAACTCTTCCTGCGTTTCCAACAAGTTTGCCAACGATGGTAGCTTCTTGCAGCAGTTTCTGAAGTTGCAGAAGGCACAGACCAGCACAGGTGAGTGTAGGCCTCCCCTTTCCTGGTGCTGTCCTTGCATCTCCCCCTGGGGTTGCTGGGCACGTGGGAAGTGACGGGTCCCACCTCAGACTCCTTCTGCTCACCCGTAATCATAGATCGCCCTCATTCCACCCATGCATGCACCAAAGGCATAAATAAATAAATAATACATAAATAATTTTTTTTTTTTTTTTGAGACGGAGTCTTGATCTGTCGCCCAGGCTGGAGTGCAGTGGTGCGATCTCGGCTCACTGCAACCTCCGCCTCCCGGGTTCACGCCATTCTCCTGCCTCAGCCTCCTGAGTACCTGGGACTACAGATGCCCGCCACCACACCCAGCTAATTTTTAAAATATTTTTAGTAGAGACGGGGCTTCACTGTGTTAGCCAGGATGGTCTTGATCTCCCGACCTTGTGATTTGCCCGCCTCAGCCTCCCGAAGTGCTGGGATTACAAGCATGAGCCACTGCGCCCAGCCTTTTGTATCTTTTTAGTAGGGATGGGGTTTCACTGTGTTACGAGAATGATCTTCTGACCTCGTGATCTGCCTGCCCATCCAAAGTGCTGGGGTAATAGGTGTGAGCCACTCCGCCCAGCCAGTAATTTTTGTTTTTTTGAGACAGGGCCTCACTCTTGCTCAGGCTAGAATGCAGTAGTGCAATCATAGTGCACTGCAGCCTCAACCTCTGGGTCTCAAGCAAACCTTCCACCTCAGCCTCCCTGTAGCTGGGGCTACAGCGGCATGCCACCACACCTGGCTAATTTTTGTATTTTTTGTAGAGTTGTGATTTCGCTATGTTGGTCACGCTGGTCTTGGACTCCTAACCTCAAGCAATCCACCTGTCTCAGCCTCCCAAAGTGTTGAGATTACAGGCGGGAGCCACTGTACCCAGCCCAAGTAATAAATATGTAAATTAATACCAAGGGGGCAGGCTGGGCGCAGTGGCTCACACCTGTAATCCCAGCACTTTGGGAGGCCAAGACAGGTGGATCACCTGAGGTCAGGAGTTCAAGATCAGCCTGACTAACATGGTGAAACCCTGTATCTACTAAAAATACAAAAATTAGCCGGGCTTGGTGGCAGACGCCTGTAATCCCAGCTACTCGGGAGGCTGAGGCAGGAGAATCGGTTGAACCCAGGAGGTGGAGGTTGCGGTGAGCCGAGATCGTGCCATTGCACTCCAGCCTGGCTCGTCTCAAAAAAACAAAATTACCAAGGGAGCAAATGTATACCCTGCACTCAATGTGCTTACTCTGTAGGAGCAGAGACAGATAGGTCAGATTTCAGTCTGAGGCAGGTGGAGCCATGATGAAGCCCTCCTCACACTTGTGGGACCACTTTGGGAGATGGGAGGCATTCCCAGGCTGGGTCAGCTTGAACCCACCTGCAGGGGTGAGCAGGTCTTCTGCAGACAGGGTTTTCAGGGATACCGGGCTGGCCTGAGACACCTGAGCTGCATCAGACAACAGCACGTTCTGGGGCCTGCTGCGGCTGAGGTGCTGGGTGGGCAGGCAGCTGGGGGCACCCAACAATGACCACCGGGGCACTGGTGTTCATTGGGTACCACCCCGTGTGCCAGGGAATGTGGACTCAGTGCCTGCCATGTCCCTTGCTCCGTGCAGGCAGACCATGCCTGTGCTATCACTGAATCCTCTGGAGGGACACCTCTCTCTACCTCTGTTTCCCTTTGGTAGACGTCTGATAACACACTTCGTATTCTCTTCACTCAGAAATAGATGTCAGCCGGGTGTGGTGGCTCATGCCTGTAATCCCAGCACTTTGGGAGGCCGAAGGGGACAGGATCGCTTGAGCTCGGGAATTCAAGACCAGCTTGGGCAACATGGCTAAATCTCCTCTCTACAAAAAAAATACAAATAATTAGCCAGGCATGGTGGTGCATGTCTTTAGCCCCAGCTAATGGGGAGGCTAAGATGGGTGGATCACTTTTGGGCCTGGGAGGCGGAGGTAGCAGTGAGTCGAGATTGTGTCACTGTACTCTAGCCTGGGCGACAGAGCAAGACTCCATCTCAAAAAAGAAAACAAAGCCGGGCGCGGTGGCTCACGCCTGTAATCCCAGCACTTTGGGAGGCTGAGGCGGGTGGATCACGAGGTCAGGAGATCGAGACCACGGTGAAACCCCGTCTCTACTAAAAATACAAAAAAATTAGCCGGGCGTGGTGGCGGGCGCCTGTAGTCCCAGCTACTCGGAGAGGCTGAGGCAGGAGAATGGCGTGAACCCGGGAGGCGGAGCTTGCAGTGAGCCGAGATTGCGCCACTGCACTCCAGCCTGGGTGACAGAGCAAGACTCCGTCTCAAAAAAAAAAAAAAAAAAAAAAAAAAAAGAAAACAAAAAAGAATTCATAGATGTAACATTTTGCCTTTGATACTTCTGATCTTTTTTAATCATGAAAAATACTCACTGGGCACAGTGGCTCACGCCTGTAATTCTAGCACTTTGGGAGGCCGAGGCGGGTGGATCTCCTGAACTTAGGAGTTCGAGACCAGCCTGGCCAACGTGGTAAAACGCCGTCTCTTCTAAAAATACAAAAATCAGCCGGGCTTGGTGGCACACCCCTGTAATCCCAGCTACTTGGGAGGCTGAGGTGGGAGAATTGCATGAACCTGGGAGGCAACCAGCTCGCCTCACGTGAGCCGAGCTCACGCCACTGCACTCCAGCCTGGGCAACAGAGCGAGACTAAGTCTCAAAAAGAAAAAGAAAAAAAGAAAAATACCAGAAGTTGAAGTCCTCCCATGCCCCTTTCTTATAGGAAGTAACTGTCGAGAAATTGTGTGTCTGACAACTCCTGTTGTCCTCTCAGTCAAGCAGTGTGTGCCGTAGTTTCAGATGTTTGATCCTTTACACAGATGACAACATAGTGTGCGTTTTGTTCCAAGCTTTTTTCTCTTACTTGACGTTATTTTTTTTAGGTCTAGATGGTCCGTCTAAATCTCACTGGGTTCTGTAAGCAGCTGGTTGCCTCCATTTCCACACTTTCCATTTAGGAAGCTAAGGCTTAAAAAGATGAAGCCCCTGCCAGGCATGGTGGCTCGTGTCTGTAATCCCTTTGAGAGGCTGAGGGGGGAGGATCGCTTGAATCTAAGAGTGTGAGACCAGCCTGGACAGCCTAGCAAGAACCCATCTCTGCAAAAAATAAAAATAAAATTAGCCAGACATGGTGGCGTGCACCTGTAGTCCCAGCTGCTCTGGAGGCTGAGCCGGGAGGATTGCTTGAGCCCAGGAGTTCAGGAGGTCGAGGCTGCAGTGAACCATGATTGCACCACTGCACTTCAGCCTGGGTGACAGAGCAAGATCCTGCCACTAAAAAAAAAGATGAGGCCCCCCAAGTACAGAGCCAGCCTCTTTCATGATCTGGGGGCCCTAGTCCTGCTCTCAGGGTGGTGAGCTGGCCAATTTTATGATGCTGCTCCCCACCAGACTCACGGCTCTTCCTGAAGCTGTCACACACCAGCCTTGCCCCATCCCCTGCCTTGCTGTGGGTGCTTCTGTACTGTAGGTCCTCTGGACACCAAGGTGTGGGCTAGAATAGCTGGTCTCCAGGTCTTCACCCGGCCCCCTTGTCAGCCCCCCAGGGGATTCCCAGCCTTCCCCAGTGGGCAGCAATGCCTGTGCAAAGAATGGGACCCCTGTCTGTAGGTTGGTCGCCTACAGGTGTGCAGTGTGACATGCCAGGTGGGTAAGTCGTCACCCACGGAGCTTCTGCCCATGTCTCTGATTTTGGGGTTTACCGACCAGAGCCCGTTGTTGCTAGTGATACAGCTGGTCTTCGACCCCTGTCAGGTTTCCTAGGGAACAGCTAAGAAAAGTTAACCCAAGGCCAAATTCATCCTAGAATGAGGAAGGCTGGTTTGAGTCCCTTCTCCATCAGGTCTCAGGCTGAGAACACCCAGTAGGCTGGCCCCGGCCAGTCAGCCTGGCCACAGACCTCCAAGGGAATGGTTATAAACTGGGATTCAGCGACTCTGGTCTTACCCAGCAGAACTGACGTTCTGTCCCCAGAACTGTCCCGTCTGTGGGTGTAGCGCGACTGAGATGCCTCCAGCCAGAGCGGCCCCCTGCAGAGCCCCAGGCTTCTTCTCTTCTGGCTGGGGGACCACAACGAGTCTTTTTGCTCTCTGCCTCACTGTCCCCATCTGTAAAATCAGGGTGGCTTTCTCTGAGCCTCTGAGTTCTGGAAGTCAAGGACCCAGCTCCCCCGGGGCCCACAGCACCTTGGTTAGGTCAGAAGCCGGGAGAGGTGCCCTGCAGATCCCGAATGCACATATCCTTCCTTCTATACCAGACGCCCCAACCAGTGCGCCCAGCGCCCCTCCCAGCACACCCACCCCCAGCGCCGGGAAGAGGTCCCTGCTCATCAGCAGGCGGACAGGCCTGGGGCTGGCCAGCCTGCCGGGCCCCGTGAAGAGCTACTCCCATGCCAAGCAGCTGCCCGTGGCACACCGCCCAAGTGTCTTCCAGTCCCCTGACGAGGACGAGGAGGAGGACTATGAGCAGTGGCTGGAGATCAAAGGTAAGTTGTGGGAGCTGCTGCTCCCCCACCACCAGTGCCCGTGCTCTAGCAGGTGGGATCTGTGGTGGGCAGGGCAAGTGCTACCAGGGGCGTGGGTGCTTTGGGCTGAGTTGCAGCCACCAGACCTCCGAGCTGAGCCTCGGGTCCTCTGGGGTGAGGAGAGCAAAGGAGGGTGAGGGGCGGGGCTGGGGTGTAGCTGGGCATCAGCGCGTGGGCTTCATCTTGGGAGCAGTGGGATCCATCTTCCACTCATGCAGTGGCTCATCCCAGCCAGGGCAGGGGCGCATGCCGTTCTCGCATTTGCTCCAAAAGGGCATCTTCACATGCCTTCTAGGAGGAGCTTCTAAGGCTCTTCAGCTGAGCCCTTGAGGCCCCAAAGCACTGCCCCTCACCATGGGTTACCTGTCCCCTGAGTTTAGGCCAGATGTATGAGCCACAGGTTGGTGGGTGCTCTCTCAACCCTGGGAAAGGACGGTCACTGGTCATGGGTGAGCTTGTCCAGACCCCTCAGTGTAGGAGGGCAAAGGGGGGTGGCTGTGGTGACAGCATTGCCAGCAAGTCCCGCCCCGTCCACATTCAGGACGAGTCCCTGTGACACCTGAACTGTGTGGAGGGCTGGCCGGTGAGGTCACATCACCCTGACAGCACAGACTGAAGTGACTGTGGAGTTGTGCCATGACAGCTTTGAGATCCCTTGCTTCTGGCTGTGTGTCCAAGCGGATCAGAGGCCAGCCTGGCCCCCGGGCCATTAGAATGGAGCTGGCGTGTGTCCTTTCCTTAGAGGGGTGCCCCAGCAGCTCCAAGGGTACCCTGTTGGGAACTGCTGCATTTCAAGGGGTATTGAGTGTCTCGGGGCCCTCGAAGCCCATTATGACCCACTGTCTGCATGGCCTCAGAAACGCACCTGTTCCCGTAAACAGCGACCAGGTCAGGATTGTTGCTGGGCCCGTGGCAGGAGGGCGACCTAGGGTGAAAGATGGTCACGGAATGCTCTCGGGACCTCACAGGGGCCCTCGTTGGGTCACACACTCCCCACCTCTCCCCCATTCCCAGCAGCCCAAGCAACAAGGGGAATAAGATTAGCCACAGGTCTGGCATGTTGCCCAGTTGCCAGGCACTTGCTGGCAGCGAGAAATTTCTCTTGTGCATCTCCTACAAGGGCTGCAATCTGTGTAGTAGCTGACAAACTCACAGCCTCAGAAACAGGCCAGGGGAAAAATGCAAAAGCAAGTTCCACATGGCTCAGTGGGGAGGCTAATCCATATATAAAAATGTATCTTTATAGCTCTGTTCACTGAAAAGGCCCCGAAATAATGATTAAGCCCGTGGCATTGAGCATCCCTAGCGCCCAGATGCTGGTCTGGAGATGCAGTTTCTCATGGAAACCGACTTCTTGGAGAAGTGGCTGGCTCTGGGTCTGGGCAGGAAGTGTATGAGATGATCTTGGAGCGCCCTGTCCCGGCAGATGGCAAGGAGGCCATCAGAGACTCCTGGGGCCATGTCCAGAGCCCTCAGGAGCCAGCTTGAAGAGGCTCCACCGGCCGCAGAGCTTCTATGATGACACTAATTGCCATGGATCGAAACCCACCCAGTGTGTTTAAATCAGAGCTCATAATGGTATTTTTAAAAAAAGAATGTGTCATCTTTGAAGGATGAAAGGGAACCGATGTATTATGCTGAAAACTGGTAAAGAAAGAAAAGAATTAAGCATTTCCCCCCCAAAACCAGGGGAAGCTGGATATATTTTCTGCTAGCTTCCAGCCTGAAGCTCACCACAGCCTCACACACTTCTCTCCCACCCAGTGTGTCTCACCAAGACAGTGAGACCAACTCCCCCCTCGTCATGGTGTTTTGTGCCTGGACTCGGGACGCCCGACAGCCTCCTGCATCTCACACTCTTCTCCCCCCACCCCCTCTGTCGTTGTGGTCCATAGAGAGAGTGTGCCTATTGACTGTGGGGTGTGTGAGTTGAACCCCAGTACTGACAGCCTCCTTAAAGTTTCACCCCCAGAGGGAGCCGAGACTCGGAAAGTGATAGAGAAATTGGCCCGCTTTGTGGCAGAAGGAGGCCCCGAGTTAGAAAAAGTAGCTATGGAGGACTACAAGGATAACCCAGCATTTGCGTGAGTATCTCTGGGGAAGGGAAGGCTGTGCTGTTGAATGCGTTTGCTGCACAGTCGCATGTGCGGGGCTGGGTGCTTGCTAATGCGGGCCGGATGCTGTTCCAAGCATTTTCTGATTCTCACCAACAGTGACAAGTGGTTCCCATGTGGCACAGAGACTTGCTCTCGGGTCCCTGCTTGCCAGCCTGCCTTTTTTTGCACGATAGAAGCTGCAGGGATATGCCTGTCACAGATACTCATTTTCCCTTCTCTTCTGCAAACTTCCTCCTCTCCAGATTTTTGCACGATAAGAATAGCAGGGAATTCCTCTACTACAGGAAGAAAGTGGCTGAGATAAGAAAGGAAGCACAGAAGTCGCAGGCAGCATCTCAGAAAGGTAGGTGGACGGAGCGGGTGGGAGATTCTGGGGAGGCCTGTGGACGTTCCCCAGTGCGGAATCAGGGTTCTTGGAGGTGCTGGAGTAGCACTGTGTGGCACCAGTGGTTGAGGCCTGTATTCTCCCAGGCATCTGGGGTCACTCTGGAAATGGGTCTGACACCACCTTCCCCCTCAGTGCTCCAAGGACCTGGTGAAGCCTGAGCATCAAGCCACATTGTGGGATAGACAGAAGCTCATGGAGGTCGAGGTCGCTCCTGGGAGATCGGTTCAGGGCAGTACCCTAGGTAGAGGGGGCTTTTGCTTGTTGGTTCTTTGTTACGTTAACAAGTGTTAATGAGCCCCAGCTTCCTCCTGGGCACTGAGGACAGGGCAAGGCAAGTGTAGTGTAGGGCTGAAGTCCTGGGGGACAGACACTGTCAGCTGGTGCAATTCTGATGGGATGAATTTCAGGGGAAGGGGAAATACTGGCTGGTCTTCGACTGCAATGACATAAAATCCCAGCCAAGTGCTGATGGGTTAGAGGGGTGGAATTGATGTTCAGACCAAGCACAGGCTGCAGAGGTTTGTTCCTTGTGTTCCCTGTGGCCCTGTGCCCTGAGCCTCTCCCCAAGAGAGGAGGCCCAACAGCACCCCCCAACCATGTTACCTGGGGCGCTCCCATCTGCCTTCCTGCCCCATCCAGACCTGCAGTCACATTTGGATCCTTTGTCCTGGCTCATGTCCCAGGCCCTCTTGACCTCCCTTGTGGGACGGGGCGGGGGTCGGGGCGGGGGCTTGAGGTGTGTTGTGTATTCTGGCATCTGGTCCCAGTGTAGTAATCTGATTCCCATTTGCCTGTTTCTCTTTGCATCATTTCTAAAACAAACCCCACTCGTTGCCCTTGGGGTTCTTAGCAGAAATTAGGCTGTTGGGTGTGGTGAGTTGAGCCCAGTACTGACAGCCTGCTTAAAGTTTCACCCCCAGAGGACGAAGAGGTCAAGAACCTTGCAGAAAAGTTGGCCAGGTTCATAGCGGACGGGGGTCCCGAGGTGGAAACCATTGCCCTCCAGAACAACCGTGAGAACCAGGCATTCAGGTAAGGGGGGCCCTGCCAGGGAGGTGACCGTCACCCTGGCCACAGCCCCCCCTGCAGGGGAGGACACTGGATCAGCATAGTCCAGACACCTGCTGGGGTCCCACTGTGAGAAGCTGGCGGGTCCAAGAGTCTCTGACCCCAGAGCCCAGCTCTGCCACCCCACAGGCATGTCCCACACACACACCAGCACCCCTGGGTGGTCTCTGAGGCAGGTGCACGGGGCCTTTGGGGCCTTTGTGTCTTTCAGGCGCCTCATGGAGAAAATCTCTAGCACTTGCCCAGTTGCCTTTGGGACACACAGCAGCCCTTGGCCGGGGGCAAGTCAGGCTCTCAAGTGGAAATTCACAGTACTGTTCAGTTTATGTTGCGTATGTTCTCAGGGTCTCCCCTTTATCATGAGGGAAATGGCAGGGAATGGGGAACTTTAGGATCTGTGGAGGGGGAACACCCAGTTTGTGTGCGAGTTCCACAGAAGGGTGGGTGTGTGACAAGTAGCCTAGCCTCCCTGCCATCCCCGGCCATGCCGTCGTACCCTAGCCCCAGTGGCTGGGTCTGTGTTCACTGGCTCATCCACTCATTGGGTGGGTTTGGCACTTACTCTGTGCCTGGGGAGGCAGGTGGGTGCCTGGGGGATGTGAAGGTGACATGCCCGTTAGCACATGCCTGGCCTCAGGTTACACAAGCCCCGACTCAGTCAGTGAGGAGGTGTGACAGCGCATGACAAAGTCCTGGAGCAGCAGCTCTCTGGGCTGGTTGATTCAGCACCCCTAGACTTCATCACAGATGGGGCAACTGTGCTTCTGTGGTCACTGGCCAAGGTCGTGGAGGGTGGGCAGACATGGCCAGGCCAGGTCCAGACGGATGAGGGCAGTGGGCCACCACTGGGAGGTGGGACTGAGGGAACATAGGGGCTGGGAACAGAGAGGGTCAAGGCTCAGCTGACCCAGTGGATAGGGACAGGGAGAGGGGCTGCTTGGGATTCAGGTGTGCCCCAGTCTGGTACCTGTGTGTCCAGGAGCCTGTGTTGGGGCCGTGGATTGTTTAGGCCTGGAGTTCAGGAGATGGATCTACCTGGGACTGGAGGCCCCCGCTAGGTGTCCTGAATGTCAGACTTGCCCTGGGGATCGTTGAGTTGTTGACCACACCTCAGGGTGGGATCACTAGTCTACTCCAAGTCGTCATGTCTTTCCTTCATTTGCCTGATTAAGGCTATATAAATAAGAAACCTAGTTTGCTGTCATTGTAGGTAGACACTGACTGTGGAGCCCTTTCAAAGGACAAGCAGGCAAGGATATGGAATTCTGTCCAAGGCCCAGAGCCCAGTGGCTCTGCCCGGTCAGAGGGGTCCAGGGCCCAGCCGCTGCAGCTCAGCCTCTCCCCTGATGTCAGAACTGAGAGATGCTATTGGTGCAGGTGGTCCCGGCCCTCCTGTGTGTCCTTTCTGTTCTGGGGTGTTGCTGACAGGCACCCAGCTTGTCAGGTGTGGCTGTCGGGGAGGCCAGGCTGGTTGAGGTTGCCTGGGGTGGGTACCCTGGGCAGCCAGAGGAGACGAGGCTGAAGGGAGCTCGTTCCCACACTCACTGCAGAGCCAGAGCCAGACCAGGAAAGAACTGGGTGGGTCAGGGGGGACGACCAGGTATTCAGGCCCCTGCAGGGCGTGCAGGTTTGCGCCTGTGTTTAATCTCCATGCGGGGTCAGCTGTGAGGCAGCCCCAAAGCACAGAAATGCTGGTTAGACCCACGTGGTTGGCAGACCTCCCCTCACCCCCAAATCTAACAGCCACCTCATGTGGCCACTCTTGGCCCTTTCCTGTCACGCCTGTGGGCCAGGCACACCTCAGCCACTTTGGGAAACAATTCGTAACCAACTGCATGGCTATAAAGAAGCTGCAGGCCTGGTGTGGTGGCTCATGCCTGTAATCCCAGCACTTTGGGAGGCCGAGGCAGGTGGATCACCTGAGGTCAGGAGTTCGAGAACAGCCTGGCCAACATGGCGAAACCCCATCTCTACTAAAAATATAAAAATTAACTGGGCATGGTGGCATGCGCCTATAATCCCAGCTACTGGGGAGGCTAAGGCAGGAAAATCACTTGAACCCAGGAGGCAGAGGTTGCAGTGAGCCGAGATCATGCCATTGCACTCCAGCCTGGGTGACAGGGTAAAACTCCATCTCAAAAAATAAAAAATGAGACTGGGTGTGGTGGCTCACACCTGTAATCCCAGTACTTTGGGAGGCCGAGGCAGGTGGATCACCTGAGGTCGAGAGTTCGAGACCAGCTTGACCAATGTGGAGAAATCCCGTCTCTACTAAAAATACAAAATTAACACATGCCTGTAATCTCAGCTACTTGGGAGGCTGAGGCAGGAGAATGGCTTGAACCCCGGAGGCAGAGGTTGTGGTGAGCTGAGATCGCGCCACTGCATTCCAGCCTGGGCAACAAGAGTGAAACTCCATCTTGAAAAACAAACAACAAAAAAAAATGAAAAGCTGGAAACACCCATCCCTTGGACTAGTCATTCTCCCATTTCTGAGATATATCCTGGAAATCATGTAAATAGAGCATCAGCTGTAGTAATGAAAAGTCAACAGGCCGGGTGCGGTGGCTCATGCCTGTAATCCCAGTGCTTTGGGAGGCTGAGCAGGGTGGATCACGAGATCAGGAGATCAAGACCATCCTGGCTAACATGGTGAAACCCCGTCTCTACTAAAAAATAAAATAAAATAAAAAATTAGCCGGGCGTGGTGGCGGGCGTCTGTAGTCCCAGCTAGTCAGGAGGCTGAGGCAGGAGAATTGCCTGAACCTGGGAGGCGAAGCTTGCAGTGAGCTGAGATCGTGCCACTGCACTCCACCCTGGGAGACAGAGCAAGACTCCGTCTCAGGAAAAACAAGGAAGAAAAAAGAGAAAAGTCAGTGACACAGTCAGTGTCCAACCTCCGTGGGCTAAATCATCAGCACATCTCCCCAGTGGAGTACGCCGCCTTCAGAAGTCACCCATGTGAGCCGGCAGCCCAGTGTGAGGGAACTGAGGCAAGGTGGGTCAGTGAACATGCTTCCACTATTCTAACAGGAAAGGCTTATGGCATCAGCTTCAGGTAGAAATTTTTTTTAAAACTGGGATATGCATACGATCACAGCTCTATTAAGGTAAATCTTTGCGGCCGGGCGCGGTGGCTCACGCTTGTAATCCCAGCACTTCGGGAGGCCGAGGCGGGTGGATCACGAGGTCAAGAGATCGAGACCACGGTGAAACCCCGTCTCTACTAAAAAATACAAAAAATTAGCCGGGCGTGGTGGCAGGCGCCTGTAGTCCCAGCTGCTCAGAGAGGCTGAGGCAGGAGAATGGCGTGAACCCGGGAGGCGGAGCTTGCAGTGAGCGGAGATTGCGCCACTGCCCTCCAGCCTGGGCGACAGAGCGAGACTCCGTCTCAAAAAAAAAAAAAAGATAAATCTTTGCTGAAACTGGCAGGAAACACCTTAACAGTGGTTATCCCTGGGTTCAGGGTGGGATTAGTTCCACCAGAGGGGAGCCTTGGTGGTACACCCAGCCGTGTTCTAGATGGGGTGTGGGGGGCTCCACTTTCTCCCCCTCATGGGGGTCTACCATTGGGTGCCATTGTAACTCCCTCCGTGAGATGGGCAGACCCTCCAGGGGCCTGTGATGCATCCTTGGGCCATCCTGGAGGACACTAAGGGTGAAGCACCAGCTGAGACCAGGAAGGGGCCCCCACACCCCCATGCCTGCTTACCCTGGCAAGTGAGCCTCCCCAGCTTGGCCTCAAATCCATGTCTGAACTCACCCGGCTGTCAAGTGTCTTTTCCAAATCTGACCAACTGTTCCCTTCCCTCCTGAACGGTTGTTGCTTTTACCTCTTAATCTTTACAAATGTCCCTCACTGGGTCACACTTGTGCCATGACCCAGGATTACAGAGAAGATGCTGCCATCTCCTGTCCTTCCGTCCCACCCTCCTGAGGTACTGGATGTTAGCAGGGCCATAGACACACAGGCTCACGTAGAAACTATCTAAGGGATCTCTTGCTGCTCGTTCACTATCTTATTTTTTTTGAAATGGAGTCTCACTCTGTGGTCCAGGCTGGAGTGCAGTGGCCCAATCTTGGCTCACTGCAACCTCCGCCTCCCAGGTTCGAGCGATTCTCCTGCCTCAGCCTCCCGAGCAGTTGGGACTACAGGCGCATGCCACCACGCCCACTAGTTTTTTTATTTTTAGTACAGACGTGATTTCACTACATTGGCCAGGCTGGTCTTGAACTCCTGACCTCAGGTGATCCACCCACCTCGGCCTCCCAAAGAGCTGGGATTACAGGCGTGAGCCACTGCGCCCGGCCTTTCTCTTATACAAAAGGACTTCACAGCATCCTTGACCCTTTAATTCACATTAGTTGCACGCCTTGGTGTGCTATGACTATCCTTCCAGATTCACAAGTGCAGGTCCAGCCCCATCTTGTTCAGCACTGTAACATGCTTTCAGGGCTGTACACGTATTTAGTTCTCTCCCAGTGTTCTGCCATGTGGAGCTGGGCCAAGACTCTCCCTTTTGGCATAGACCCCAAGGACAGTCCTGTGGACTGGGGATGTGTACGGTCCGAGAGGCGCCAGTAGGTGTGTAACACGGCTCTGAACGCAGCGCCACCTGCTCTGCTCCTCAGGCTGGGTAGGGACCGAGAAGACCTGTGCTCCCAGCCTCACTGGAAGCCACACTGCCCTGAGGCTGCCTGCCCCCACATGGGGTAGAAATCAGCTCCTTGGTCCATTCTGATGTTCAGTGTCTCGAAGATGCATTTGAGAAGCCCTTGGGATCAAGACAAGTCCCTCTGCCCTGTCTCGTGTCTGGTGTCTCCCCACAATCTGAGATTTTTTGGTGTGAATGTCTCACTTTTCCCAGGCCCTTTTCCCTGCCCTTTCCCTTTGTAGCACGGTGAACAATGACAGTGTGATGGGTGCCTGATAAAGACAGGGTGAGGATTGGAGTGACTCACAGTTCAAAGGAAGGGCATCGGGCCACCAGAACCAGCAGCCACTGCCAGGAGGCCTGGCAGGGCAGGAGGTCGTGGTGGAGACCGTGACTATGACATGACCACGAAGTGACCCTGGCCAATGTGGGCACACAAGGCCAGAACTACTCCTGCCCAGAATCAGGGACAGGGCCTCGGGCCCAGCTGACACTGCACCCCCCAACTCTCCTTTGCAGCTTTCTGTACGAGCCCAATAGCCAAGGGTACAAGTACTACCGACAGAAGCTGGAGGAGTTCCGGAAAGCCAAGGCCAGCTCCACAGGCAGCCTTACAGCACCCGACCCCAGCCTGAAGCGCAAGTCCCCTCCTGAGGCCCTGTCAGGGTCCTTACCCCCAGCCGCCACCTGCCCCGCCTCGTCCACGCCTGCGCCCACTGTCATCCCTGCTCCAGCTGCCCCCGGGAAGCCAGCCCCCGCAGCCACCGTGAAGAGGAAGCGGAAGAGCCGGTGGGGGCCTGAAGAGGATAAGGTAGAGCTCCCACCTGCTGAGCTGGTGCAGAGGGACGTGGACGCCTCTCCCTCGCCTCTGTCAGGTGGGCAGACCCCCCTCCCTGTGTTGGAAGTGTCTGGCTTCTTTCACTGAGCATAATGCCTTCAAGGTTCATCCACCGTGTAGCTTGTATTAGAATTTCATTCCTTCTGTGGCCATATCTTCCACTGTGTGTACGTACCACATTTGGCTTATCCACTCATCTGTGAATGAACTCTTAGGTTGTTTACACTGCCTGGCTCTTGTGAATATTACTGCTGTGACTATCTGAATCGTTTTCAGTTCTCTTGTCGGTATGCCTATTGCAGTTCTGCCTTTTTTTTCTTTTTTGTTTTTCTTTTTTTTTTTTTTTTTTTTTGAGACAGAGTCTCGCTCTGTTGCCCAGGCTGTAGTGCAGTGGTGCGATTTCGGCTCACCGTAAGCTCCGCCTCCTGGGTTCACACCATTCTCCTGCCTCAGCCTCCCGAGTAGCTGGGACTACAGGTGCCTGCCTAGTTTTTGGTATTTTTTTTTTTTTTTTTTTTTTTTTTTTTTTGAGACGGAGTCTCGCTCTGTCGCCCAGGCTGGAGTGCAGTGGCGCGATCTCGGCTCACTGCAAGCTTCGCCTCCTGGGTTCACGCCATTCTCCTGCCTCAGCCTCTCCGAGTAGCTGGGACTACAGGCGCCTGCCACCACGCCCGGCTAATTTTTTGTATTTTTTAGTAGAGACGGGGTTTCACGGTGGTCTCGATCTCCTGACCTCGTGATCCGCCCGCCTCGGCCTCCCAAAGTGCTGGGATTACAAGCGTGAGCCACCGCGCCCGGCCAGTTTTTGGTATTTTTTAGTAGAGATAGGGTTTCACTGTGTTAGCCAGGATGGTCTCTATCTCCTGACCTCATGATCTGCCCGCCTCAGCCTCCCAAAGTGCTGGGATTACAGGCGAGAGCCACCGCACCCGGCCTTTTTTTCTTTTTTTAAAAGACATAGTCTCACTCTGTCACCCAGGCTGGAGTGCAGTGGTGCGTTCTTGGCTCACTGCAACCTCCGCATCCCGAGTTCAAATGATTCTGCCTCAGCCTTCTGAGTAGCTGGGATTACAGGTTCCCACCACCATGCTAATTTTTGTATTTTTTGTAGAGGTGGGGTTTCACCATGTTGGCCAGGCTGGTTTCGAACTCCTGACCTCAGGTGATCCACCCGCCTCAGCCTCCCAAAGTGCTGTGATTACAGGTATGAGCCACCACACCTGGCCTGTAATTCTGCTTTTAACTTTGAGGAACCTGCAGCTGCACCATTTTACATTCCCACCAGCAGTGCACAAGGGTTCCACTTTTTCTGTATCCTCACCTTTTTTTTAAATAAAAGTTTTATAGAGATGGGGGTCTCACTATGTTGCTGAGGCTGGTCTTGAACTCCTGTCTTCAAGTGATCCTCCTGCCTCGGCCTCCCAAAGTGCTGGGATTATAGGTAAGAGCCATACTCTCATCTTTTTATTATAACCATCCTAGGAGGCATGAAGTGATATCTCGTTGTCTGGGTTGACATTTCCCTAATGACCAGTGCTGTTGAGCATATTTTCATATTCTTATTGACCATGTGTATAGCTTCTTTGGAGAAATGTCTATTTTAGTCCTTTTCTCCCCACCTTTTATTTTTTTGACATGAGGTCTCTGTCGCCCATGTTCGAGTACACTGGCACAATCATAGCTCACTGAAACCTCTACCACCCTGGCTTAAGGAATCCTCCTACCTCAGCCTCCTGAGTAGCTGAGACCACAGACTTGCCCCACCATGCCCAGTTTTTGTTTGTTTTGAGACAGAGTTTCGCTGTGTTGCCCAGGCTGCAGTGCAAGTGGCACAATCTCGGCTCACTGCAACCTCTGCCATCCGGGTTCTTTTTTTTTTTTTTTTTTTTTTTTTTTTTTTTTTTGAGAAGGAGTCTCACTGTGTTGCCCAGGCTGGAGTACAGTGGCACAATCTCAGCTCACTGCAACCTCTGCCTCCGAGGTTCAAGCGATTCTCCTGCCTCAGCCTCCCAAGTAGCTGGGACTACAGGCGTGTGCCACCATGCTTGGCTAATTTTTTGTATTTTTAATAGAGAGGGGGTTTCACCACGTTAGCCAGGGTGGTCTCGATCTCCTGACCTCGTGATCTGCCTGCCTTGGCCTCCCAGAGTGCTGGGATTATAGGTGTGAGCCACTGCTCCCAGCCCACCTCCCAGGTTCAAGCGATTCTCCTGCCTCAGCCTCCTATCTGGGACTACAGGCAGACACCACCATGCTCAGCTAATTTTTGTGTTTTTTGTTTGTTTGTTTGTTTTTTTATAGTAGAGACAGGATTTCACCATGTTGACCAGGCTGGTCTTGAACTCCTGACCTCAGGTGAGCCACCAGGCCCAGCCTTGCCCAGTTGTTATATAAACAAGGTCTCAGTATGTTACCCAGGCTGATCTCGAACTCCTGGGCTCAAGCCATCTTCCTGCCTCAGCCTCTCAGGTTCCTGGGTTTACAGGCATGAGCCACTGCACCCAGCCACCTTTTCCCATTTTAAAGTTGGTTTGTTTGTGTTGTTGAGTTGTACGAGTTCTCTTTTGTAGATTCTGGATATTAACCCCCTCGTCAGCTATGTGATTTGCAAATACTTCCTCTCATTCTATGGGTTGTCTTTTCACTTTAGGAATAGCGTCTTTTAATGCATACAACTTTGACATTTTCTTTCTTTTTTTAATGTGGCCGGAAAGTATCATTTTTTTTTCTTCTGAGCTGAAGGCAGACCCTCCAGGGGTGGCAGTGCCAAGGAGGGGGCAGGTAGTTGTGCGATTTCCCAGTGCCTGCTGTAATCCAGCCCTCCCTAGAAATGGAATTTTAATGAAGTCAAATTTATCTATTTTTTCTCCTGTGGTTTATGCTTTTGGTGTCATTTTTAAGGAACCATTGCCAAATCCGGGCATGAAAATTTGCCCCTGTGTTTCCTACCGAGGGTTTTGTACCCTTTAGTTCTTAAATTTAGGTCTTTTTTTTTTTTTTTTGAGACAGAGTCTCGCTCTATCGCCCAGGCTGGAGTGCAGTGGCGCAATCTTGGCTCACTGCAAGCTCTGCCTCCCGGATTCACGCCATTCTCCTGCCTCAGCCTCTCTGAGTAGCTGGGACTACAGGCGCCCGCCACTACACCCGGCTAATTTTTTTGTATTTTTAGTAGAGACGGGGTTTCACCGTGGTCTCGATCTCCTGACCTCATGATCCGCCCGCCTCGGCCTCCCAAAGTGCTGGGATTACAAGCATGAGCCACCGCGCCCGGCCAAATTTAGGTCTTTAGCCTATTTTGGGTTTTTTTTTTTTTTTTTTTGAGTCTCACTCTGTCACCCAGGCTGGAGTGCAGTGTCTACTCAACTGCAGCCTCGACCTCCCCAAGCTCAAAGCTCAAGTGATCTTCCCACCTCAGCCTCCCAAGTAGGTGGGACTACAAGTGCATGCCAGCACACCTGGCTAACTTTTGTACTTTTTGTAGAGATGGTGTTTCACCATGTTGCCCAGGCTGGTCTTGAACTCATGAGTTCAAGCAATCCTCCTGCTTTGGCCTCCCAAAGTGTTGGAATTATAGGCATCAGCCATTGCACCCAGGGTCTTTGGTCCATTTTGAGTTAATTTTTCCAACTTTATTCTTTCTTTCTTTTTTTTTTTTCTTTTGAGACAGGGTCTCACTCTGTCACGCAGGCTGGAGTGCAGTGGCATGATGACAGCTCACTGCAGCCTTGACCTCCCGGGCTATATTGATTCTCCTGCCCCAGTCTCCCAAGTAGCTGGGACTACAGACATGCTCTTCCATGCCTGGCTAATTTTTGCATTTTTTGTGTTGATACGAGGTCCCACTATGTTGCCCAGGCTGGTCTCAAACTCCTGGCCTCAAACAATCTTGCCACCTTGGCCTCCCAAAGTGCTGGGATTACAGGCGTGAGCTACTGCACCCGGTCTGTTTGTGGATTCTTCAGGGTTTTCTACATTTAAGTTTGTGTTATCTGCAAACAGAAATAGTTTTACAGGTTCTCTTCCAACTTGGATACTTCTTATTTCTTTTTCTGCCTAATTCCTCTGGCTAGGACTTCTAGTACCGTATTGAATGGAAATGGTGGAAGTCTGCATCCTTGTCTTGTTGCTGATCTTAGGGGGAAAGCTTTCAGCCTTTTACCAGTCTGTGAAATGTATGATGTGTGGGTGTATGATGTTACCTATGTGTTTTTTATATATGGACTTTATTGTGTTGAGGAACTTCACTTCTTTTTGTTCTTTTCTTTGAGACAGAGTCTTTCTCTGATGCGCAGGCTGGAGTGGTGTGATCTCAGGTCACTGCAACCTCTGCCTCCCGGGTTCAAGCAATTCTCCTGCCTCAGCCTCCCTAGTACCTGGGACTACAGGCGCCCACCACCACGACTGGCCAATTTTTGTGTTTTTGGTAGAGACAGGGTTTCACCATGTTGGCCAGGCTGGTCTCGAACTCCTGACCTCAGGTGATCCGCCTGTCTTGGCCTCCCAAAGTGCTGGGATTACAGGCGTGAGCCACCAGGCCTGGTTGGAAGTTCACTTCTGTTCCTAGTTTATTGAGTGTTTTTATCGTGAAAATGTTCTAGTTTTTGTCAGATGCTTTTTCTGCATCAATTAAAACAGGCCAGGCGCAGTGACTCACGCCTGTAATCCCAGCACTTTGGGAGACTGAGGTGGGCAGATTACTTGAGGCCAGGAGTTCAAGACCAGCCTGGCCAACATGGTGAAACCCTGTCTCTACCAAAAAAAATTCAAAAACCAGCTGGGTGTGGTGGCACACGCCTGTAATCCCAGCTACTTGGGAGGCTGAGGCAGGAGAATCTCTTGAACCTGGGAGGCAGAGGTTGCAGTGAGCCGAGATTGAGCAACTGCACTCCAGCCTGGGCAACAGAGTGAGACTGAGTCTCAAAAACAAAAAAAGTAAATAAATACATAAAATCATTGTGTGGTTACTTTCCTTCATTCTATTATTTGGTGTATTACATGGATTGATTTTCAAATGTTGAGCCATCCTTGCATTGCGGGGATAAATCCCCCTTGGTCGTGGTGTATAATCCTCTCATAAGCTGCTGAATTTGGTTTCCTAGTATTTTATTGAGGATTTCTGCATCTGTATTGATAGGAATATTCAATTGTATTTTTCTTTCTTTTTCTTTTTTTTTGAGATGGAGTTTTGCTCTTTGTTGCCCAGGCTGGAGTGCAGTAGCGCGATCTCAGCTCACTGCAACCTCCACCTCCTGGGTTCAGGCGATTGTTCCACCACCACACCTGGCTAATTTTTGTATTTTTAGTAGAGATAGGGTTTCACTATGTTGGCCAGGCTGGTCTTGAACTCCTGGCCTCAAGTGATTTGCCCACGTTGGCCTCCTAAAGTTCTGGGATTACAGGCGTGAGCCACCACACCTGGCCTGTTTTTTTTTTTTTTTTTTTTTTTTTTTTTGAGACAGAGTCTCGCTCTGTCGCGCGGGCTGGAGTGCAGTGGCGCAATCTCGGCTCACTGCAAGCTCCGCCTCCCGGGTTCACGCCATTCTCCTGCCTCAGCCTCCGAGTAGCTGGGATGGCCTGTTTTTCTTTCTTTGTAGTATCTTTGTTTGCCTTGGGTATCAGGCTAATCGTAGCCCCATAGAGTAAGTTTAGAAATGTTCTCTCTTTTGTTTTTTTGGAAGAGTTTGAGGAGAATTGGTATTATTTCTTTCTTTCTTTCTTTTTTTTTTTTTTTTTTTTTTGAGACAGAGTCTCACTCTGTCACCCTGGCTGGAGTGCAGTCGTGCAATCTCGGCTCCCTGCAACCTCCACCTCCCAGGTTCAAGCAATTCTCCTATGTCAGCCTCCTGAGTAGCTGGGATTATAGGCACCTGCCACCATGCCCGGCTAATTTTTGTATTATTAGTAGAGATGGGGTTTTGCCATGTTGACCAGGCTGGTCTTGAATGCTTGACCTCAAGTGATCCGCTCACCTCAGCCTCCCAAAGCACTGGGATTACAGGCATGAATCACTGCACCCGGCTTATTTCTTCTTTTAAATGTTTGCTTTACCAGTGAAGGTATCTGATTCTTGGCCCTTTTTTTTTGGTGACAGAGTCTCGCTCTGTCGCCCAGGCTAGAGTGCAGTGGCGTGATCTCGGCTCACTGCAAGCTCCACCTCCCAGGTTCACGCCATTCTTCTGCCTCAGCCCAGGTGCCGCCACCACGCCTGGCTAATTTTTTGTTTTGTTTTGTTTTGTTTTTTAGTAGAGATGAGGTTTCACCATGGTAGCCAGGATGGTCTTGAACTCCTGACCTCATGATCCACCCGCCTCGGCCTCCCAAAGTGCTGGGATTACAGGCGTGAGCTACCGTGCCCAGCCTCTTGGCCTTTTTTTGTTGGAAGGTTTTTTCAAATCCTGATTTGATTTACTTGTCTATTCAGATTTTCTATTTCTTCTTGTGTTTTGATAGTTTGTGTTTCTAGGAATTTGTTCACTTCATCTATCTAATTTGTTGGGGCACAGTTTATTGTATTTTCTTATGGTCCTTTTAACTTATGTCTTATTTTCAGTCATTAGTTACAGCCCCTCCTTCATTTCTGATTTTAGTAATTGAGTCTTCTCTCATTTTTTTCTTAGTTTAACTAAAAGGTTTGTCACTTTTGTTGATCTTTTCAAAGAACCAACTTTTGGTTTCATAGGTTTTTCTCCATTGTATTTATAGTCCTCATTTTCTTATCTCCACTCTAAACTTTACTATTTTCTTCTTTCTGTTAGCTTTGGATTTAGTTTGATCTTCTTTTTCTAGCTCACTAAGGTGTACGCTTAGGTTATTGGTTTTAGATCTATCTTTCTTTCTTTCTTTCTTTCTTTCTTTCTTTCTTTCTTTGTTTCTGAGATGGAGTCTCGCACTGTCACTCTGGCTGGAGTGCAGTGGCGTGATCTTGTCTCACTGCAACCTCTACCTCCCGGGTTCAAGCGGTTCTCCTGCCCCAGCCTCCTGAGTAGCTGGGATTACAGGTGGGCGCCCCCACGCCCAGCTAATTTTTGTATTTTTAGTAGAGACGGGGTTTCACCATGTTGGCCAGGCTGGTCTCGAGCTGCTGACCTTGTGATCCGCCCACCTCAGCCTCCCAAAGTGCTGGGATTACAGACGTGAGCCACCACACCAGCCTCTTTCTTTTTTAAAAAAATAAATAAATAAATGATTGTTATATATATTAACTGATAGATTGGCTTTGTCAGTAATCTATAATAAACTTCTCTTCAAACCCTACTTTCAGAAATACAGTTTCCTTAAAAATAAAAATAACAAAACTGTGTATAGCAAAGAGTTTTTTTTGTTTTTTGTTTTTTCCCTTTGAGACAGAGTCTTGCTCTTTTGTCCAGGCTGGAGTGCAGTGGCACAATCTGGGCTTACTGCAACCTCTGCCTACCAGGTTCAAGTGAGTCTCCTGCCTCAGCCTCCCGAGTAGCTGAGATTATAGGTGCCCACCACCATGCCTGGCTAATTTTTATATTTTTAGTAGAGATGGGGTTTTGCCATGTTGGCCAGGCTCATCTCGCACTCCTGGCCTCAGATGATCCACTTGTCTCTGCCTCCCAGAGTGCTGGGATTACAGGTGTGAGCCACCGTTACTGACGTAGCAAGAATGTTTGTACATTGATTATCTAAACATTAAAAATAATAACACAAGCACACCCAGTTCTCCTTGTATAGATTTATGTACCATAACAGTTTCTGCTCCTTCCCTCTCTCCTTGCCCACAAGAACTTTCAGCCTTCCTCCATCACTTGGGAGCCACGGGAAACTGAAGGGTAATTTCCTAGGGGTCTCCACCTAGTCTCAGTGTGCCACCATCTCTTCCATTCTTCTTGTGTGATGGCGGGTCACATCTGCCAGTCTACCACCTTCTTAAAATTCTAGAAGAGAAGCAGAGCAGAAGTTCATGTTGCTCTTAGATCTCCAGACATAAAGTTCCTATCACCCACACCCACCGAGATTAGGGGTTGGGGGCCGAGTACATGGCCCTTATATTCTTCCTAACTCCCTCTCACTTCCTTGTATTCTTCTTGACTTGAAGGATTTTTTCAGATGAAGAGTTGCATAGGGCGAGGTATGGGGGAAGGGGCATGGAGCTTCCATGCCTTCCTTGGGCACACCACCCTCCAGGAACCTCCATGAGTTCCGCTGTCTGGAACCTCTTTCTTCATTCATTCTTTTTTTTTTTTTTTTTTTGAGGCAGAGTCTCCCTCTGTCGCCCAGGCTGGAGTGCTGTGGCACTATCTCGGCTCATTGCAACCTCCACCTCCCGGGTTCAAGTGATTCTCCTGCCTCAGTCTCCCGAGTAGCTGAGACTACAGGCGCCTGCCACCATGCCCTGCTAATTTTTTTGGTTTTAGTAGAGACGAGGTTTCACCAAGTTGGCCAGACTGATCTTGAACTCCTGACCTCAGATGATCCACCTGCCTCAGCCTCCCAAAGTGCTAGGATTACAGGCGTGAGCCACCATGCCCACCCCATGCCCAGCTAATTTTTGTATTTTTAGTAGAGATGGGATTTCACCATGCTGGCTAGGCTGGTCTCAAACTCCTGACCTCAACTAATCTCCCCACCTCGGCCTCCCAAAGTGCTGGGATTACAGGTGTGTGCCACCACGCCTAGCCCTGTATGACAACATTTTGGTCAGTGATGGACTGCATATATGACAGTGGTCATTATTAAAATTGTTATAAGATTATAGTACAATATTTTTACTGTACCTTTTATATGTTTAGATACATAAATACTTACTGTGTTACTTTACAGGTTTATAGCCTGGGAGCAACGGGGTATACAGTTGTCCCTTGAACAACATGGGGGTTGGGACACCAAGCCCTGTGCAGTTGAAAATCTGAATATAGGCTGGGTATGGTGGCTCACACCTGTAATCCCAGCACTTTGGGAGGCTGAGGTGGGCTGATCACAAGGTCAGGAGTCCGAGACCAGCCTGACCAACATGGTGAAACTCTGTCTCTACTAAAAATACAAAAATTAGCCGGGCATGGTGGCACATGCCTATAATCCCAGCTACTCCGGAGGCTGAGGCAGGAGAATCGCTTGAACTCGGGTGGTGGAGGTTGCAGTGAGCCGAGATCGCGCCACTGCACTCCAGCCCGGGTAACAGAGCAAGACTCCGTCTCAAAAAAAAAAAAAAAAGAAAATCAATATAAATTTTTTTTTTTGAGGCAGGATCTCACTCTGTTTCCCAGGCTGGAGTGCAGTGGTATAATCACAGCTCACTGCAGCCTCAACCTCTTGAGCTCAAGCTATCCTTCCACCTTAGCCTCCCAAGTAGCTGGGACTATAGCCCCGTACCAGCACGCCCGGCTAATTCTTTAATTTTTTGTAGAGACAGGGTTTCACCACATTGCCCAGGTTGGGCAAAATTCCTGAGCTCAAGTGGTCTGCCCACCTCAGCCTCTGCATGTAACTTTTGACTCCCCAAAAACTTAACTACTAATAGCCTGCTGTTGACTGGAAGCCTTATTGGTAACATAAACAGTTGATTAACATGCTTTTTGTATGTTATATGTATTATGTACTATATTCTTATAATGAAATAAGCTAGAAGAAAGAAAATATTACTAAGAAAATCATAGAGAAAATTAGCCAGGCTGTGTTGTGTGCACCTATAGCTCTAGCTACTCAGGAGGCTGAGGCAGGAGGAACATTTGAGTCCAGGAATTTGAGGCTGCAGTGAGCTGTGATCGTGCCACTGCACTCCAGCCTGGATGACAGAGGGTCCAAACAGAGCATCCAGACAGACCCTGCCTATTTATTTATTTATTTATTTATTTATTTATTTATTTATTTTTGAGACGGAGTTTCACTCTATTGCCCAGGCTATAGTGCAATGGCATGATCTCGGCTCACTGTAATCTCCGCCTCCTGAGACCCTGCCTCTTTTAAAAAAAAAAGAAGGGAGGAAGAGAAAATATATTGACTATTTATGAAGCGGACATGGATCATCACAAAGGTCGTCTTCATCAATGTCGTGTTGAACAGCTAAGGAGGAAGAAGAGTAGGGGTTGGTCTTGCTGCTGAAGAGGTGGAAGGAGAGACAGGCACTCTGTGTAACTTTATGGGAATATCTCATGATTTCTGCCTGATGACTTTTTCATTTCCCTAAAAATGTTTATGTACAGTATTATTCCTTCTCCTACCATTTACACTTAGTTTCAGGGCCCATGTCTCGGGTCCATGTCATAAAAGAAGTCAAAAACAGTCTCGAATAATGAGAATCCTCCTACCAGATTGTCATTTTCTTTTCTGGTGCTGCTGCCGCTTCTCTGGCTTCTTCCTCATCATCTGGCACTCATTCGGAAGCACTCCTTTCCATCCGGCTGTCTTCGGTTAACTTCTCCAGTGTGGTATCTGTTAGCTCTTCTATTTTTAATTAATTAATTATTTTTCGATTTGGAGTCTTGGTCTGTTGCTCAGGCTGGAGTCCAGTGGTGCAATCTCAGCTCACTGCAGCCTCTGCCCCTCTGGTTCAAACGATTCTCATGCCTCAGCCTCCCGAGTAGCTGGGATTACAGGCATGCATCACCATGCCCGGCTAATTTTTTGTATTTTTTGTAGAGATCGGGTTTCACCATGTTGCCCAGGCTGATCTCAAACTCCTGAGTTCAAGTGATCCGCCCACCTCAGCTTCCCAATGTGCTGGGATTACAGGTGTGAGCCACCTCGTCTCACCTATGTTTTGAGACACGGTATCACGCTGTCACCCAGGCTGGAGTGAATTGGCACGATCTTGGCTCACTGCAGCCTCTGCGCCCTGGGGTCAAGGGATCCTCCCATCTCAGTCTCCCGAGCAGCTTGGATTACAAGTGTGTGCCATCATGCCTGGCTAATTTTTGTATTTGGTAGAGACAGGGTTTCACCATGTTGCTCAGGCTGGTTTCTTACTCCTGACCTCAAATGATCCATCTGCTTCAGTCTTCCAAAGTACTGGGATTACAGGCGTGAGCCACTTCGCCCAGCCTATTTTTTGTTTTGTTTTGTTTTGCTTTTTTTTTTTTGGAGACAGAGTCTCGCACTGTCGCCCGGGTATGTGCCACCACAGCCAGCTAGTTTTGTATTTTTAGTAGACATGCGGTTTCGCCATGTTAGCCAGGCTGCTCTCGAACTCCTGACTTCAGGTGATCCACCTGCCTTGGGCTTCCGAAGTGCTGGGATTATAGGCGTGACTCACTGTGCCCAGCCAGACCTGTTTTTCTTTATTTTTTATTTTATTTTTTATAGAGACGAGATTTGTTATGTTGCCCAGGCTGGACTCAAACTCCTGGGCTCAAGTGATCTCCCCGCCTCAGCCTCCCAAGCAGTTGGGACCACAGACATGAGCCACCCACGTCCAGCTTGTTAGTTCTTAAATTTCTCCAAGATCTATCTTTTGAAATCCCTTACCCTCTACCCTTTTTTGCTGTCTCTACAATCTCTTTCGTGATTTCCTTCATGGGCTCTATTATGAATCCCATGAAGTCATGCACATCTGAAGACAGTTTTCTCTAGCAGGAATTTATTGTTTCAGGCTTCATGGCCTCTTCTGTAGTGTAACCCTTCCAGACTTTCATAATGTTTGCTCTGCTGAGGTTCTTTTCCGTAGCTTTGATAATCCTTTCCATAGAGTACGTGTGTAATGAGCCTTGAGGGTTTTTACGACCCCCCGATCTAGAGGCTGAAGTAGAGACCTTGTTTGGAGGCAGTAGACCACTTTGATGCCTTCGGTGTTAAACTCATGAAGTTCTGGGTGGCCAGGGGCATTGTCCAATATCAAAAGAACTTTAACAAGCAGTCACTAGCAAGGTACTTCCTGATTTCAAGGGCAAACCAATCTAGAAAAAGAATTTTTGTTGTCCAGGCCTTTTTACCTCCTGCCTTGGCCTCTCAAAGTGTTAGGATTACAGGCGTGAGCCACCATGGCTGTCCTGCCCTGGCCTTCTTGTTGTATAACCAGAAGACGGGCAGCTGGTGTTTATCTTTTCCCTTCAAGACTCAGGGGTTAGCAGCTTCATAGATAAGGGCAGCCCTGATCATAAACCCAACTGCATTTGCACAAAACAGTAGCGTTATCCTGCCTTAAATTCTGGTGCTCGGCTGGGTACGGTGGCTCATGCCTGTAATCCCAGCACTTTGGGAGGCCAAGGTGGGCGGATCGCTTGAGGCCTGGATTGAGACCAGCCTGGGCAACATGAGAAAACCCCGTCTCTACAAAAAAAACACAAAAATTAGCCGGGTATGGTGGTGGTCACTTGTAGTCCCAGCTACTTGGAAGGCTGAGGCGAGAGGTTCACTTGAGCCTGGGAGATTGAGGCTGCAGTGAGCCATGTTCACGCCACTGCACTCCAGCCTGGACAAAAAAATGAGAACCTGTCTCCAAACAAACAGAAATAAATAAATGAATTCTGGTGTTTGCTCCTCTTCCTTACTAATGTCTTTTTTGGCTCCTCCACCCCAATAGGGCACTTATGTTTGCATTAAAAAACCTGTTTGAAGCCGGGTACAGTGGCTCATGCCTGTGATCCTAGCACTTTGGGAGGCCAGTGTGGGTGGATCACTTGAGGTCAGGAGTTTGAAACCAGCCTGGCCAACATGGTGAAACCCCATATCTACTAAAAATAAAAAAAATTAGCCATGTGTAGTGGCAGGCTCGTGTAATCCCAGATACGTGGGAGGCTGAGGCAGGAGAATTGCTTTAACCCAGGAGGCGGAGGTTGCAGAGAGCCAGGATTGCTCCACTGCACTCCATCCTGGGCGACAGAGCAAGACTCCATCTCAGAACAAACCTGTTTGAGGCCGGGTGCAGTGGCTCACGCCTGTAATCCCAGCACTTTGGGAGGCCGAGGCGGGTGGATCACAAGGTCAGGAGATCGAGACCATCCTGGCTAACACGGTGAAACCCCGTCTCTACTAAAAATACAAAAAGTGAGCCAGGCACGGTGGCAGGCGCCTGTAGTCCCAGCTACTCAGAAGGCTGAGGCAGGAGAATAGCGTGAACCCGGGAGGCAGAGGTAGCAGTGAGCCAAGATCGTACCACTGCAGTCCGGCCTGGACAAAAGAGCAAGACTCCATCTCAAAAAAACAAACAAACAAACCAACTTGTTTGAGCACATGCATATCTTTCCTTCTCAATGATTTTCTTAATGGCATCTGGGAACTCATCTGCCACCTCTAGGTGGGCAGAAGCTGTTGTTCCTGTTACCTTGACATCTTTTTAAAGCCAAACCTCTTTCTAAACCTACCAAACCATCCTTTGCTGCCATTACTTTCTCCAGCTTTCACTCCTTCACCTTGCTTTTGTTCTAAGTTGTCATATAGTGACTTTGCTTTTTTCTTAAATCATATTAAACCCTGTAGGTGTGTCATTCTGATAGCAGTCCTATAGACATAAAAACTGCATTTTCAAAATGAGATAAGAAGTTACTTCACAGAAAGTGCAAGGTTTTCACGCCTGTTGACATAGCTGCAATAACAGCTTCATGAATTTCCTCCCCCTCTTCTTTTTTTTTTTTTTAACAATGGTCCTTATGCTGGATTCATTGATCTTGAAATGGTAGGCAACTGCAGTTGCAGACCTCAATCTATGGTACATATCAAACAATTCAGCTTTTTCTTGTAATGTCTTGACTTTTCTCTGCTTCTTGGGGGCACTTCCGCCATCACTAGTGGCACTTTTTTTTTGAGATGGAGTCTTGCTCTGTCGCCCAGGTTGGAGTGCAATGGCACACTCTAGGCTCACTGCAACCTCCATTTCCGGGGTTCAAGTGATTCTCATGCCTCAGCCTCCTGAGTAACTGGGACTGCGGGCACTTGACTAGTGGCATTTTTTATGGGACCCATGATATTCAAGGTTTACTATATTGCACTAAGCCTGAAAAATTCTTGAGAACCCTGAGAGATGTCTCTTTACCACAATATACAATTTATTAAAGGGACAAATAGCTAGTGCAGAGATGATTAGCGTCACGTGATGTTTTAAGCAGATGTTCTCAACACTTGAGCTCATTACAATAGCAACAGGAGGTTACAAAATGATTGCAGTAGTACAGTGTGCACTACAGCTAATGTTATGCAGTTAAGATTTAATCTGCTGGGTGCAGTGGCTCTCGCCTGTAATCCCAGCACTTTGGGAGGCCGAGGCGGGCAGATCACAAGGTTGGAGTTCGAGACCAGCCTGGCCAATATGGTGAAACCCTGTCTCTACAAAAATACAAAATTGGCCGGACGTGGTGGCTCACGCCTGTAATCCCAACACTTTGGGAGGCCGAGGTGGGCGGATCAATGAAGTCAGGAGTTCGAGACCAGCCTGGCCAGTATGGTGAAACCCGTCTCTACTGAAAATACAAAAATTAGCTGGGTGTGGTGGTGTGCGCCTGTAGTCCCAGCTACTCGGGAGGCTGAGGCAGGAGAATCTCTTGAACCCAGGAGGCGGAGGTTGCAGTGAGCCAAAGTCGCACCACTGCATTCTAGCCTGGATGACAGAGTGAGACTCTGTCTCAAAAAAGGAAAAAAAAACAAAAAAACTAGCTGGGCGTGGTGGCAGGTGCCTGTAGTCCCAACTACTCAGGAGGCTGAGGCAGGAGAATCTCTTGAACCCAGGAGGCGGAGGTTGCAGTGAGCCGAAGTCACACCACTGCATTCTAGCCTGGATGACAGAGTGAGACTCTGTCTCAAAAAAGGAAAAAAAAACAAAAAAACTAGCTGGGCGTGGTGGCAGGTGCCTGTAGTCCCAACTACTCAGGAGGCTGAGGCAGGAGAATTTGTTTGAACCCGGGAGGCGGAGGTTGCAGTGAGCTGAGATTGTGCCATTACACTCCAGCGTGGGTGACAGAACAAGACTCCATATCCAAAAAAAAAAGATTTAATCTACCATCTTTATGTTTGTTTACATTTCTCTTGACTGCAAAACACATTATGTATAGTCTGTGTGCATAAGTTTTGATAAAGTTTAACTTTCTGCAATGTGTATGTGTTTTATGGTAGTAAGTGATAAAATAGACTAGCATCTACATATGTCTTATACATTGATTGACACATCTAACTTTTTTTTTTTTTTTGAGACGGAGTCTCGCTCTGTTGCCCAGGCTGGAGTGCAGTGGCGCAATCTCGGCTCACTGCAAGCTCCTCCTCTCGGGTTCACGCCATTCTCCTGCCTCAGCCTCCCGAGTAGCTGGGACAACAGGTGCCCGCCACCATGCCTGGCTAATTTTTTGTATTTGTAGTAGAGACAGGGTTTCACCGTGTTAGCCAGGATGGTCTCGATCTTCTGACCTCATGATCCACCCACCTTGGCCTCCCAAAGTTCTGGGATTACAGGCGTGAGCCACCGTGCCTGACCACACCTAACTTTTTCTTGATTTTTTTTTTTTTCAGTATTTCTAGGCTACGTGGTTCATCTGACTTTTTTTGAATCGTTGCAAATCTCCAAAAATTTTTTCAATATATTCATTGATAAAAATCAGCATATTAAGTGGACCTGTGTAGTTCAAACCCATGTAGTTCAAGGTCAACTGTAATATCTAGTGTAGGTGTGCAGTAGGCGGTAGCATCTAGGTTTGTGGAGGTACAATCTGTGATGCTCACGCATTGGCAACAGCACCTAATGATGCATTTCCACAATGGTCCCCTCCATGAAGTGATTCCTGACAGTATTTGTGTCTTTGGGTCTGAATTGAGTCTCATTTTTTTTTTTTTTAACATAAATAGAGATGGGGTCCTGTTATGTTGCCTAGGCTAGTCTCAAACTTCTGGGCTCAAGCCATCCTCCCACCTCAGTCTTCCAAAGTGCTGGGATTCCAGGCATGAGCCACCACTCCCGGCCAGTACTTGGATTCTTTCTTGTCATAGAAAGTTCAGGAGGCCGCGCATGGTGGCTCACGCCTGTAATCCCAGCACTTTGGGAGGCCAAGGTGGGCAAATCACCTGAGGTCAGGAGTTCAAGACCAGCCTGACTAATATGGTGAAATTCCGTCTCTACTAAAAATACAAAAATTAGCTGGATATGGTGCCATGTGTCTGTAATCCCAGCTACTTGGGAGGCTGAGGCAGGAGAATTGCCTGATCCTGGGAGGCGGAGGTTGCAGTGAGCCAAGATCGCACCACTGCACTCCAGCCTCAGTGACAGAGCAAGATTCCATCTTGGGAAAAATGAAAGTTCAACAGACAGACAATGATAAGCACTTACCACAGTTTTGCACAATCACCTTTTCTTTTTCTTTTTTTTTTTTTTTTTTGAGACGGAGTCTCACTGTTGCCCAGGCTGGAGTTCAGTGGCGTGATCTCGGCTCACTGCAGGCCCCGCCCCCTGGGGTTCACGCCATTCTCCTCCCTCAGCCTCCCGTGTAGCTGGGATTACAAGCGCCCGCCACCTCGCCCGGCTAGTGTTTTGTATTTTTAGTAGAGACGGGGTTTCACCATGTTAGCCAGGATGGTCTCGATCTCCTGACCTCGTGATCCACCCTCCTCGGCCTCCCAAAGTGTTGGGATTACAGGTGTGAGCCACCGCGCCTGGCCACAGTCACCTTTTCACCTCTCCCTTCTTAGCAGGAATTTCGGGGAGGGCCAGCCTATGGCCTGGTCTCACATTTTCTTACCAAACCTACAAGGGTTGGGGGGTGGTCTCTTGTTATTGCATTCTGCAGATGATAATCAGTGACTGACACCCACTATCTCGTGTCGTATGGCGCCCCACTATGCAGCTATGCAGCCTGCACTGTGAGCAGAAACATCACCCCCTCACTCCACCTTCACCCGTCCTCGACACACAGGTGCATGGAGGAGTCTGACGTGCCCTGTTGTGTGGCGCCATCACCTGTGTTTGCAAGATGAGGGACAGGACCCCAAAAGGGAAGGCAGCAGCCTTCCCAGGTCAGGTGGCCAGCCTCTTGGACCTGCTCGTTCAACTCAGGGACGGTTGCTTTCTCGGTGCCTCCCTGGCCCCAAGGGCCTCAGAGATTCTGGGTCAAGGAGAAAAGCTACTGAATGAAGATTCTTATGCTTAGCAGGGCTGTAGCCAGCAACGGCAGCCAGGATGGAGGGTACCTAGGATTGGTTTGTCACTCAAGTGCCAAACCCTAGTGCTTAGATCTGAGTGCTTCAACGCTCACACACCCCAGCTCTGAGATACCCAGCGGGTGAAGAAGCCGCCCTGTGGCTTAGTTGGACAGAACAGGCTCCAAAGTCTGAGGCCCAGGTTCAAGTCCCACTGATCCATGTCCTCAGGGAGCATGGCAGCCCTCACCCGCCCGCTCATGTGGTGGAGTGGGCCTGGGGGAAAGGGACTGTGGGCATGCTCTAAGGCAATCAACCAGATGCTCAGACTTCAGCTCCTGCGTCTCCCCCACAAGGCTCCCCCATGTCCCTCAGTGCCCTGTAAACCAAGGAAGGACTAAGAGTGCAAATGTGGGCCATTCTTAGCAGCAAAGCCCGAGTGTTGATGAGCTGGAAGGACCCAAGTCTTTTCCCTTCCCAGAGGGCCCGCTGCACCCCTCTGCTCACCTTCTCCCCCGGGAAGCACCGCACTGCCCGAGGGGTGGTGGTTTCTGCTGCCCGGATGGGGCTGTTGCAGCATCTTTCTATGTGTCAGTGTTACTGGAGCCTGCCAAGTTCCACAGCTGATGCCAAATTAAATGTCAGCTGCTCTGAGGATGGTTGGCTGCCTCCCCTGAAGGAGCTAAGGGAGTCGCACAGCTGAGTCTTACGCCAGACTCTGAATCTGTGCGCGCTTACACATGGTGTCTGTTAGCAACGGGGCTGCCTTCTGAGAGCCTGTTTGTGAGTGCGCCCATGCATGCTGCCCACATGCCGTCTCAGCTCTCATGTCTCCGGCTCTGCAAACTCCTGCCCTGTCACTCATTAGCCGTGTGACCCTGAGTGAGTCCCAGAACCTCTGATTCTTGGTGTCCACATGTGCAATGTGGTGGTGCGTAGAGCCTGGCTGGAGAGGTCACAAGGACGTAAGATGTGGGGGTGCACATGGCAGCACACAGCGGGGACCCAAGGCCCTCACATACCTTGTGGCACTGACAGTCGTGATGTGAGGGCCCTGTGTGCCTGGAGTGTCATGAAGGCGTGAGACTCAGCACACCCCAGCACAAGAGCGAGATCGGGGTGCACCTGTCAGGCTCTGACTACCCTGTGTCTTTGGTTTCCAGTTCAGGACCTCAAGGGGCTCGGCTATGAGAAGGGGAAGCCTGTGGGTCTAGTGGGCGTCACAGAGCTGTCGGACGCCCAGAAGAAGCAGCTGAAGGAGCAGCAGGAGGTAAGACTGCGGGGACAAGGGGATGGGGACATGGTCGGTGCCCATAAAGTGTCATCCTCTACCCCCGGGTGCAGCAGTCACAGGGGTTCATGTGCTTCGCCAAGCTCCTGCGTTCAGGTGGAACCCATGGCCAGCGGGGAGGCTTCCAGGCAGGCAGGTCCCCCTGCCCCAGTAGGTGGCATGCCACCCCCCCACTGCACCTGAGTGGCCTCTCAGGCTGCCTGGGAGACCACTGGCCCTTGGGGCGGCCCCAGTGGTCTGTGATCCTGGCCTGAGCTTTGTGGCTGCTTCTCACCGTGCTCCAGGGCTGGTTCCCATGGGATAGTCTACGCTGATGTTCTCTGTCCGCAGTCCTCTGTCATGTCTGTTGAGGCCTCCCAGTTGAGTTGGGCAGTGTCAAGTGTTGGCACCCCTGAGGAGCTGCAGGCGCCTGCCTGTCATTCCCCGGGGTCAGCTCACTCTGACCCCTCCTCCAGGCCCGCAGCCCCGTCACATCACCCTCGACCCTCCCAGGGGTCAGGACCCTGAGTTATCCTCATTCAGTGGCCAAGAGGTCCTCCGTGCTCCACACCAGGATTTAGAGAACCCAGGGCAGTACTCAGTACTTGCTAGAGTCCTTGCTCCAGTCCTGCCCAGGGGTCCAGATGAGCCGGGGTCTAGATGAGCCAGGTTCCAGTGGGGGCACGCCCAGCACTGGAGGTGGGGAGCAGGGGCGTGGCTCCGGCAGGCCACGGCGCAGTGCCCTGGCTCACTGGCGAGTGCGCCCCACAGATGCAGCAGATGTACGACATGATCATGCAGCACAAGCGGGCCATGCAGGACATGCAGCTGCTGTGGGAAAAGGCGGTGCAGCAGCACCAGCACGGCTATGACAGCGACGAGGAGGTGGACAGCGAGCTGGGCACCTGGGAGCACCAGCTGCGGCGCATGGAGATGGATAAGACCAGGGGTACGCGGGGCAGTGGGTTGGGCCGGGCTGGGCTGGGCGTGGCCCTCCTCACCTGCCCTGGAAGGTTACCTGGATGCGCCACATGTGGTCTTGAGCTGCCATCCTGGTTCAGCCCCCAGCCTGCCTCCTGTGGCTGTGAGGCCTGGAGTGAGAGGCTCAGTCTCTCTGGGGCCTAGTTTTCTCTGTGGTGAAAAGGAGCGGTCCTGACATCGTGAGGGTGGATAGTTGCACAGGGTTCACTGAATGCTGGGCTGCCTCGCCGGGCAGGGGCTCGGGCTGGGGTCATGGCCCAGCCACCTCCTTCCCTGGGGGCCCCAGGCTCCCACTGAGCCTCATGCCTGTGCCCTGGGAGCCACCAGGCCTGCTCCCCTCCTTCCTGCTTCTCCCTCTTCTCACGTTTCTGCTTCTCTGAGCAGAATGGGCCGAGCAGCTGACAAAGATGGGCCGGGGCAAGCACTTCATCGGAGACTTCCTGCCTCCAGACGAGCTGGAAAAGTTTATGGAGACCTTCAAGGCCCTGAAGGTGAGCCAGGAGGGGCCCCGGCTCCAGCCTCTGCCACGTGCCAGCCCCTCCTGTAGCCGCCTCACCCTGCAAGCGCCCAAAGTAGCCTGGCTACCCTCTCGATCACAGCAGGAGCCAGGCCCTTTCACTGCAGGAGGCATTTGTTAATGACAGGCACCGTCTGTATAGGGAATTAGCAAACAGCAGCTCAGCTGCTGCCTCAGAAACATTTCCTGGGGCTGTGGGGGAAATTCTGCTTCCAGTGGAGCCGATTAAGTGCAGTTTACAGGCAAAGTGTTTCTCAGGCAGAAGTCCCCACGGACTGGCCTCTCCAGAACCAGAGTTTAACATTCTGCCTCTGCTGCTGTTGGGCTCCTGAGGGGAGAGAGCTGACATGGCACGTCCCCCATTATCTTTTTGAGGTTTTTTTTATAAAACTCTTCAGGGCCTGATAACCTCATTAGCGAGGTGGTAACCTTGTCGTCCATCTCTTATTAGTACCTTGTACAACAAATTGCTCTCAGGACATGAACACAGGGCTTCTCTTTGCCAGTGAACCATTGCTTTATCTCAGATGGATAAGGCCTGTGTAACTCATCCTCTTGCCCTTTTGACTTGGCCACCAGGGGTGCACACTTTGGCACTAAGGCCCCGGGGACCCTGAGAAGCAAGAGGAGCTTGGTCTGTTTGTTCTCAAGGAGTCTGATCTGGTGCGAGGGAGGCAGATGGGCCGCTGGTCCCAGCACTGATTGAAACCAAAGGCAGAAGGTTGGATTTGGGGGCCACCACAGCCCCAGCCCTGGTGGGTGACAGCTGCCTCCTCACCTTGCAGGAGGGCCGCGAGCCTGACTACTCAGAGTACAAGGAGTTCAAGCTGACTGTGGAGAACATTGGCTACCAGATGCTCATGAAGATGGGCTGGAAGGAGGGCGAGGGTCTGGGCTCAGAGGGCCAGGGCATCAAGAACCCGGTGAACAAGTGAGTGTGGCCCT
Source organism: Symphalangus syndactylus (assembly GCF_028878055.3). Classification (NCBI taxonomy): domain Eukaryota; kingdom Metazoa; phylum Chordata; class Mammalia; order Primates; family Hylobatidae; genus Symphalangus; species Symphalangus syndactylus. The sequence continues at coordinate 45,465,560 of NC_072435.2, read as the reverse complement.
GTGGGAGGGCATGGCCGTGAACTTGGGGTCTGTGGCTCCCCTGCCACCTCCCCATTACCACCCCTTTATGTCATCACTTTTCCCTTGTGGCAAAATGATCACAGCACCCCACTGCATACCCCTTGTCAGGCACAGGCCTGCAGTGCAGGAGGCCATATGGGCTGGGTCCTCCCCAGTCCCAGGACCTCCATCTATCCCCTCGTGAGTATCTCCAGGCCAGGTGGGGTGGGTGAGAGGGTACAGATGGGTCAAGCCCTGTCTGCCTTGTGAAGGACCTTATTTGAATTCCCCATGAGTGCAAAACCAGTCCCAGAGATGGGCAGGAGCTCTCCCAGGTGTGACCCTGGCCCCGAGTGCCCCCTTCAAGGCTGTCCTTGAGTAACCATCCTGCCATCCCAAGAGCTGCGACAACCTGCACTGTGGGCTCCTCCTTCCTGTGTGGGACCCTAGGGCCTAGGTCCCCCCGGGGTCTCCCCTCCTTGACCATTCAGGTTCAAGCTTCTCTCTGTGCAGATATGTCTCAGCCCAGCCCTGCACTCCCGGGAGGTGCTGCTGAGAGCCCAGCTGTGCCCGGCCCCCCTGCCCAGAGTTCTGGCCCCAGGCCCCTTCTCACTGGCACTGGCCCAGCCCCCTGCTCACATCCTCTTCTCCCTGTAGGGGCACCACCACAGTGGACGGCGCGGGCTTCGGCATTGACCGGCCGGCTGAGCTCTCCAAGGAGGACGACGAGTACGAGGCGTTCCGCAAGAGGATGATGCTGGCCTACCGCTTCCGGCCCAACCCCCTGGTATGCATGCACGGCTGGGCCGCCTTTGCTCAGTCGACAGGAGAGGGTGGTGGTAGGAACAGAAGGCTCCCTTCCTTCCTCAGTCCAGCCAGGCTGGGTCTCACCAGCGAGCCCCCTACCACCCCCCTGCATTCAAGCCCCCACCCGTCCCCCAAGCCTGCCCTGCCACCTTGAGGGTGCGGGCTCAGCTGCCTCCGGAAGGTTCCAGACAGGAGGAACTGCTGTCTTTAGCACTAATCCCCTCCTCCTGTTACCTGTTTTGCCTTCCACAGAACAACCCCAGACGGCCTTACTACTGAGTGTTCTGGAAATACATACTTTCTGAAAGACCAACCGTCCCTGGACTGTGGAATGTTCCGGCCTGCATTTCTGCCCACCCCTCCCGTTGTCACGAGTGCTGTGCCGTGTAATAAAGTCCCAGTGCTCATCTACCAGATGCCTGGTCCTGTTGCAGGAAGCCCCTCCTGTTAGCAGCGGGACCAGGCCAGGCACCGGGTGCAAGATGCTGTCTTGGGGCTCTCCTTATTGGTCTGTGGAGTCTCCGTCCCCGCTCAGCCTGGGTTGCACTGGAGGGGAGGAAGAAAGCTGTTCTCAGCATAATAAAGCTGGAAGGCCAGGTGCGGTGTCTCACGCCTGTAATCCCAGCACTTTGGGAGGCCAAGGCGGTTGGATCACTGGAGGTCAGGAGTTTAAGACCAGCCTGGCCAACATGGTGAAATCCTGTCTCTACTAAAAATATAAAATTAGCTGGGCATGGTGGTACATACCTGTAGTCTCAGCTACTTGGGAGGCGGAGGCAGGAGAATCGCTTGAACCTGGGAAGCGGTTGCAGTGAGCCGAGATTGCGCCTTTGCACTCCAGCCTGGGCGAGAGAGCAGGACTCTGTCTCAAGTAATAATAATAATAAAGCTGGAGACTTGGCCACACCTGGGCTAAAGGAATGTCAGGAACCTCCCAGCCTAGCACTGTGCTGCAGAGGGAGGTTGGGGAGGGGTCTCCAGGCAGGGCCCCGCCTTCTCTCAGACCTGTGGGAACAGGTGGCTTCTGGGCACACCCGTGTGCTCTCCTCCTGGCAGGTGGTGCTGGCGGGGCCCAGCACACAGGTGTTGGCTGTGGCCCTTCAGGTCCCACCAGTGTGGCAGGCACATGAATCCCTGGGGCTTGTGTTGTTAGGCGACAGCCGCATGGATGGATGTGCCATGCCAACATGTCGGGCAGCTCCTAGAAGGAAGGGCCTCAGAGCCAGAGATTTTGAGGCAGGAGGATAGCCCAGGCCACAGTGTGTGCCAAGACCCCCACATCTGCCCCAGGGCCAGAGCCCCACATTTGTGCCTAAGGCACCCTGGGAATCTTGTTAAGCTTGTCAGCTGGTTGGGCGGGGCCCTGGGAATCTGCATTTCCATCTGCCCCCCCCCCCCCCCAACACACACACCCAGTGGGTGCTGCCCAGCTCCTACAGGCACCAGGGGCTCCCTATTCACATGCTTGGCATGGAGTCGGGCTCCTGGGCCAGCTTGTGTTCACACAGCCATTCAGCAAACACTGGGTGCCAAGTGTGGGGACCAGGTGGACAAGATCTGCCCCAGTCAGCCAGGCTGCTGGGGACGAGGTCTGAGGCTGCTACTGAGAGGAACCAGGGAGCCGTGGTGGGGCGGTCTGCAGAGTGTCTTAGTGGGGTCTGAGACCAGGGAGGTGCCAGAGGCAGTGGCAGAGCCAAGGCTGGGGTGATGCCACCCTTTGTCCCTTCCTGACGCTGTGGCTGAGGCAGAGCAAAGAGTAACACTGGTGAGCTTGGCCTGAGTGCCCATGCATGAGGGCTGCCCAGAAGGCAGTGGGCCAGGACCCTGAGCACAGCGGGGTAGTTCTCTGCAGCCAGTGGTTCAGGGAATCCTGGGGCTTGGTCCCAGGCATTCAGCCATCCAAGTCACTTCTCAGTTCTCAGCAACCTGGAGGCTCACCAGGCTCATGGCATGGACTTTACCCCTTGGCAGGGGACGAGGCCTCCAAGTGCTGTGTGCGTGTGCAGGTGCATCCTGTACACGGGATAAGGCCAAGCCCCTAGGCTGAGCTGGGCACAGACACCCTGACCTTGTGTGGAGAAGGTGGGTGGGGGGGGACAGGCAGGGCTGCCTGGAGGAGGGGATGCTGGGGCCCGCTTACAAGAAGGCTCATTTTGCAGACAGAAAGCAGGCCTGGGGGGTGTTGACCCTGCTAGAGTTGGGGAAAGTCCAGGGGAACCTGAACTTCACCCATGGGCAGTGGACACCTGGGGAAGGAGGCTGAGTCAGACCTGTGGCCAGAAGACCCTCTCGCTGCCCAGTTCAGGAAGACCTGTGACCCAGTTGGCATCAAGCTAAGAGGCTGCGTGCAGAATGGGGCCTGAGGTAGGGGTAGTGGTTAGAATTTGTGCCAGCTGCAGACTGGGGTCCTGCGGGGCAGGCGTTAGGTGGGCATGGTTCACCTTGCTGTCTGCAGCATCCACAAGTACTCCACATGGGCCAGAGTCTGGTTGGAGGGGGTAACGAAGACAGATGGTCTCCTCCTCATTCTCCCCCCCAATACTGCGGCCCCCTCCCAGCTGTTCAAAACCGCCCACAGCCTCTCACAGCTGTCTCCCTTCTCATCACATCCCAGCAGAACCGCCCTCCTTTCCACTGCTCACTTCCAAGCCTGAGCCATTTTCCTGCCTGCCAGGAACACTGTTCCCAAACTCTTCAGCAAACTGGCTCCATCCCGATATTCTAACTTCAGTCCCCACCCCCTAGGACCCCTTCTATCCTCTCCCCGAAATGAAGAACCCTCAACCTGGGACTAGCCTGCAAAGGGACAGCCCCGGAGTCAAAGTCTCACACTTAAAGACCCCTCGCAGTGGCTCACGCCTGTAATCCCAGCTCCTTGGTAGGCTGACGTGGGAGGATCCCTTGAGTTTGAAACCAGCCTGGGCAACAAAGTGAGACCCCTGTCTTTACAAAAAATAATTAGCTGCGCGTAGTGGTGCATACCTGTAGTCCCAGCTACTTGGGAGGCTGAGGTGGGAGGATCGCTTGAGGCTGGGAGTTCAAGGCAGGCCACTGCACTCCAGTCTGGGCGACAGAGTGAGACCTCTCAAAAAAAAAAAAACTTCACACCTGCCTGGAAACACGTTTACATTTGTGGCCACCTTGTGAAAACCCAAATCTAAGCCCACTGAAAGGCATTTTGCACCCAAGAGCTGGAGGTTGCTCTATCAGTGCGCACAGGGAATGCCCACCTGATCTTTGGGTGGGGACGGGAAACTGGGGAATGCAGAGGTTTAGAAGCGCAGAGTCCAGGAGAACGAATTTCCTTAGAACGAAGTTGTGGAGGCAGGGGAAAGAGGGGGCACCCCTTGGCCTAAGAACAGAAGCATCCCGAGGTGTTGTGTCCCAGCCTTTGACAGAGAGGGAAACTGAGGCTGAGCGGCGGGACGGCCACTGGAGACGAGGGTGTCGATGGTGAGGGGTGAAGGGGCGGGGCAGCTGCCAGGGGGAGGGCCGGGGAGGGGCCTTGGAGGCGCCCTGGGAACACGCAGGGCGGTCACGGCGGCCTGCCCAGGGCGCAGCTTGGGGCGACCTTTGTGCGGGGCGGGTCCCTGGCAGCCTCGGCCCGGACGCCCCGCCAACAAGGAGCCGAGCGCCCTGGAGAACGCGCCGGGGCTGAGCCGGGGTCCAGCCGCCGCCGCTATGGACATCCCGCCGCTGGCCGGCAAGATTGCGGCGCTGTCGCTGAGCGCCCTCCCGGTGTCCTACGCGCTCAACCACGTCTCGGCGCTCTCGCAGTGCGTGCGGGGAGGGGCCAGGGCGGCCTTCGGGGACAGTGGAGGCGGGCGGGGGCGGGGAGGACTGGAGGTGGGCTGGAGGGAGGATGTGCGGTCCGCGGACCTGGCTCCTGCGAGCCCTGCGCCCCAGCTCAGCTCCGACCTGGCAGGACTGGGGCTGGGCCAGAAGAACGCCCCCCTCTAACCGGAAGTCCCCTTCCTGCCGGGCTGGAGGCTGGGATGTGGCCGCTCCTGAGATGTTTGTGGCCTGGGAAGAAGGAATGATGAGAGCTTCTGGGGTTTTCCCAGGGATGCGCCCTGCATAGGCTCCAAAGTCGCCAAGGGTAAAAGTATTGTTCCAGATAAGGCCCCGGGTACCTGGCTCCTGCTGACACACACACACACACACACACGCACACACACACACACGCACCCTGCTCCATTGCCTGTCTCAGGCCTGTGACTTTCCTCTTGTTCAGGGCTGGCTAACTGTGTCCCTAGACTCAGTTCCCCCTACTGGTTCCCTTTCCTGGTCCCTGTCTCTTAACCCTAGATCCTAGCCCTGTGGGTCCAGCCACCAGATAGTGGGCATCTGCAAGCCCCTCACACTTCTAAACGCAGCTCAACCCAAGCCATGGGGTGGAGAGAGTCTTAACCATGAGCCTGGCTCCCTGGGTGGGAATACCCATCTCCATCTCCTGGGATCCTGGGTGAGCCAAGTTCCTCTGGGAGCCTCATTTCCCTCATCAGTGTAATGGGCACGATCCTAGATCTCATCACATAGTTAGGATTAAGGATTATAAACTGTGTACAAAGATTTGTCTTGGTCTCATCTGAGTACTATAATGTCATTGTTAGATGGGGTCAGGATGGAGATCTTGGGTTCTGAGGGGATCATGAGAAAATAGGAACCTGGAGAGTGATCGACAGAGTGTTGTGTGTGACCCTGGATAACTGGACAGTACTCCCATCCTCTCTGGGCCTGGATTTGCCCACCTGGGTTGAGGGCTGCTCAGAGACCTGGCTTCTGTTATCTATGCAACTGGTTGACCAGTCTTATCAGGTGGTGGGTGCAGATCAGGGCAGGGGTAGGGTGGAGTTAATAGAGGCATTTGGACTTTAGCTGGGAGGAGCTGGGAGCATCAGACAGTGAAGTCTACAGAACTGAGCACTCGAGACCCTGTGGCTTGGGAGCTGGGCCTGGCCACAGAGGGACTTGACATTGTCGAATGACTGAACAGACTGAGTCAAACACGTAACAAATGATGGGATAAATGGTAAAGTCAGAAGGGGCAGGCCAGGCGTGGTGGCTCCTGCCTGTAATCCTAGCACTTTGGAAGGCCGAGGTGGGCAAATCACCTGAAGTCAGGAGTTCCAGACCAGCCTGGCCAACATGGTGAAACCCTGTCTCTACTAAAAATACAAAAATTAGCCAGATGTGGTGGTGGGCACCTGTAATCCCAGCTACTTGGGAGGCTGAGGCAGGAGAATCGCTTGAACCCAGGAGGCAGAGAGCCAAGATTGCACCACTGCACTCCAGCCTGGGTGTCAGTGCTCCGTCTCAAAAAGAAAGAAAGAGAGAGAAAGAAGAAAGAAAAAGAAAGAAAGAAAGAAATGAAAGAAAAGAGAAAAAGAGTCTGATGAATGTCCCCTCTGTAGCTAGCCCAAGTTAAACAGTGATCCTTTCTGGGGAGTCAAGGAGGGCTTCATGGAGGAAGAAAAATGTGGATGGGCCATGAAGGATGAGTAGGAGTTTGCCAAGTGGAAAAGGCTTCTGGAAGCGGTTTCCAGAAGGAAGAAACAGCCTGAGCAAGGGCCTGGCACAGGGTGAGAGCAGTTTCAGGGAACAGCATTGATGGATGAATAGACACTTAGTCTCTACCCCTGGGACTTCCAGGAGTCTGCCCCTTCCCCCACCAGGGAGGGTGGGGCGATGCCTCAGCACTGGGCCTGGCCTCCCTGACTTGGCTTCCCTCTCCACAGCCCCCTGTGGGTAGCATTGATGAGCGCCCTAATCCTGGGTCTGCTCTTCGTGGTGGTCTACAGCTTGTCCCATGGTGAGATCTCCTATGACCCACTCTATGCTGGTGAGTCAGTGGGAAGCTGTGGGGAGGAAGACGGTCCAGGCAAGGGCCTCCACGCCCAGACTTGGGGGTCATTAAAGGGCCTCCTCCATCAGACTGGGGGCCCTTGAAGAGCTCCCATCAGACTGGAGACCTCAAAGAGATTTGAACACTCCCATTAAACTGGGGAACCTCAAAGAGCCTCCCCCTTCAGAGCTGGGGCTCCTGAGAACAGGGACTGCATCTCCCCCATCAGATTAGAAGCTCCTGAAAAAGAGTGTACTGCCTCATCACTTTGAGATCTCCTGAGGGCAGGGATGGTGCCTCTCCCATGAGACTGGGGACTCCCAAAGGCAGGCACTGTGCCTCCCAATCAAACCAGGGACTTCTGAGAGCCAGGCTGTGTCTCCTCCATCAGACATGCAGAATGACGCAGGACTGTGGTCATGCAACCTTTGGGGTTGGGGCAGGGACTGGGCCTGGAGTCCTTGCCTGGAATAATCTCGTCTCTGACCTTAACTTCAAGCCCCGCCCACACTGAGCCCTAGCCCCACCCACACGTGTCCCCTCTCACACCTGACCCGGCCCGCCCACTCACTGCAGTCTTCGGGGTCTTCGCCTTCACCTCGGTTGTGGACCTCATCATCGCTCTTCAGGAAGACAGCTATGTGGTGGGCTTCATGGAGTTCTACACCAAGGAGGTACTTGGGGGACGGCCAGGGATCCCCCTGCTGCACTGCCCGTCTGAGTCTCCCACCTGCCCCCACAGGGAGAGCCATACCTGCGCACAGCACACGGAGTCTTCATTTGCTACTGGGATGGCACTGTTCACTACCTCCTCTACCTGGCCATGGCCGGCGCTATCTGCAGGAGGTGCAGGAGACAGGGAGAGGGTGGCCCCTGACCCTGGGAGAGAAGTTGCATCCTCAGATGGGGTCCCAGGGCAGGGTGGAGCCAGAAGTGTCTGCAGGAGAAATCAGGACGCCTCTCTAGGGCTCCAGCCAGGGGTGGCCAGGAGAAGGTTCCAGGGAACATCTCAGGTGTAGGTGGTGGCCTAGCATTGCTTACATCCACCCTGTGCCTGGGCAGCCACTTCTGTTCTTGGACAGAGGGTCTCACTGTTATTCCCCCATTCAACTCCCTATTGTCCCTTCCATCCTGGGCAAAACTGAAAGGGACCCGGAGCTGGGAAACCCACGGTGGTCTCTGGGTCCTGGCTGGGGCTCTGAGATTACGGAGTGACTACCTGCTGGTCACCCCTCCATCCCCTGCTCAGGAAGAGATACCGGAACTTTGGACTTTACTGGCTGGGTTCCTTCGCCATGAGCATCCTGGTGTTCCTTACAGGAAACATTCTTGGTAAGGACAAGGCTTTGGGAAATCCAGGTTCTCTTGGGCTTGGTCACTGCCCTGCACCTAGAAGCACCCCCACTGGATCCTCCACCCCTTCCCTGATGTCTGCAGAGGCCCCACCTCTCTCTTTGCCTGTCCACAGCCTCAGTCAGCAGCCCACCGCTTTCCGGTCCCCATTTCCTCTTGGAAGGTGGGGGAACCCAAACTCTGCTTCCTCCCCAGGCAATGGTTCCCAGCCCCAGGGGTTTGACCCAGAATTCTGTTGACACAGGAAGGGAATTTTAGGGTGAATCTTGGGGACAGGGTGAAAGCTTCAGGAGTAGGTCTTGGGAGGTAGAGCAGTGAAGGCAGTCTGGGAGGTTGGCATGGCAAAACCTCAGCAAAGGGAACACCCAAGATGTATTCGTAGGAAGCAAAGAACCCACTGGAAGGTAGGATCCATATTCAGAAGGTAAATTGAGGCAGGCTAGGCTGAGGAGCATGGACATCATCCTGTGGGCACTAGGGAGCCATGGAGGGTGGTGGAGCTTGAATGAGGATGGTATTTCTGAATCAAGATGTCCAGCCAGAGAGGCCAGGTGCAGTGGCTCACACCTGTAATCCTTATGTTGCTCAGGCTGGTCTCCAACTCCTCGGTTCAAGCGATCTGCCTGCCTCATCAATCACTTGAGCCGTGGAGATCAAGATCAGTCTGGGCAGCATGGTGAAACCCTGCCTATACTAAAAATACAAAAATTAGCCAGGCATAATAGCGCATGCCTGTAATCCCAGCTACTCAGGAGGCTGAGACAAGAGAATTGCTTGAACCTGGGAGGCAGAGGTTGCAGTGAGCCAAGATTGCACCACTGCACTCCAGCCTGGGTGACAGAGCAAGACTCTGTCTCAGAACAAACAAACAAATGGACGTCCAGCAGGGTTCTGGCATGGCTGATGCCCTCTCTTCTGCACCATGGCAGGCAAATACAGCTCCGAGATCAGGCCTGCCTTCTTCCTCACCATCCCCTACCTGCTGGTGCCATGCTGGGCGGGCATGAGGGTCTTCAGCCAGCCCCGGGCGCCAACCTGCTGCACCGCCAACATGGTGAGTGCCTTACCCCTCTTAGGCCTTGCCCCAACATGCCTGAACTTTCCTCGTGTGAGTTGCTTTTGGTCAAAGACTTAGTTTCCGTGGAAAGATCTCCTTTGTCGTAAGAAAGAAGGGAGGGCTGGGTGCGATGGCTCATGCCTGTAATCCCAACATTTTGGGAGGCCAAGGCAAGAGGATCACTTGAGCCCAGGAATTGGAGACCAGCCTGGGCAACACAGTCAGATTTTTTAACTCTACAAAAAGTTTAAAAAATTAGCCAGATGTGGTGGTGCATGCCTGTGGTCCCAGCTATTCAGGAGGCTGAGGTGGGAGGATCACTTGAGCCCAGGAGATTGAGGCTGCAGTGAGCTGAGATTGTTCCACTTCACTGAAGCCTAGGCAACAGAATGAGACCCTGTCTCAAAGAAAAAAAAAAAAAAAAGAAAAGAAAAAAAGAAAGAAGGGAGGAGCCTTAGGAGTGCCTTTATTGAGTACCTACTGAACACTTCTCATTGCCTACCTCTCATGCTGTCTGTTTTTCTCCCCTGGGCCAGGTGCAAGAGGAACAAAGAAAGGGACTCCTGCAGCGTCCGGCTGACCTGGCCCTTGTCATATACCTCATCCTTGCTGGCTTCTTCACTCTGTTCCGGGGCCTGGTGAGTCTGCCCTGGTTGGTCTCCCCCTCCCCTGCCACCGGTCTCCCTTCCCTGACCCACCTCTCCCACACTGCCCTTCCTGTTTGATCATCCAAGGAAGTTCTTCATCAAGTCTAACCTGAGTGTTCCATGACAAAGCCCCATTTCTCCCAGCCAGCCCAACTTGAGCTGGGCTGGGAGAGGCCAGAGCAAGGGGTGTGGGCCTGGGAGGGTGGGGGAGGCTTCCTGTGGGAGGGATGTCTGAGGGTTCTTGGTATGTCTGTCTGCTCCAGGTGGTGCTCGATTGCCCCACAGATGCCTGCTTTGTCTATATCTACCAGTATGAGCCATACCTGCGGGACCCTGTGGCCTACCCTAAGGTGCAGGTGAGAGGGGAGCAGGGAGAAGGCCATGCCCCTGCCTTGGGTAGGGGTCCACTGGGCCTCTTTGAAGCAGGTGCCAGAAGCACAACTCAAATAGGCAGAAGCCCATATGGAATTTACTGTCCTACCAAAAAAGGACAGATGTGGTCTTCAAGTATGGCTGGATCCAGGTGCTCAAGGTGCAGACTCTGGGCTCTTCTTTTCTTTTCTTTTCCTTTCTCTTCTTTTCTTTTCCTTTCTTTCTTTTTTTTTTTTTTTTTTTGAGACGGAGTCTCGCTCTTTCACCCAGGCTGGAGTGCAGTGGCGCGATCTCGGCTCACTGCAGCCTCCGCCCCCCGGGGTTCACGCCATTCTCCTGCCTCAGCCTCCCGCGTAGCTGGGACTACAGGCGCCTGCCACCTCGCCCGGCTAATTTTTTGTATTTTTAGTAGAGACGGGGTTTCACCGTGTTAGCCAGGATGGTCTCGATCTCCTGACCTCGTGATCCGCCCGCCTCGGCCTCCCAAAGTCCTGGGATTACAGGCGTGAGCCACCGCGCCCGGCCCTTTCTTTCTTTCTTTCTTTTTTTTTTTTTTTGAAACAGTTTTGTTCTTGTCACCCAGGCTGCAGTGCAATGGCGTGATCTCGGCTCACTGCAATCTCCACCTCCTGGGCTCAAGTGATTCTCCTGCCTCAGCCTCCCAAGTAGCTGGGATTACAGGCGTGTACCACCATACTCAGCTAATTTTGTATTTTTAGTAGATACGGGGTTTCACCATGTTGGTCAGGCTGATGTCGAACTCCTGACCTCAAGTGATCCACCCACCTCGGCCTCCCAAAGTGCTGGGATTACAGGCGTGAGCCACCATGCCCGGCCTCTGGGCTCTGCTTTCTTTGCATGGCTCCGCTCTCAGGCAGTCCCTTTATGGGGTGGCAGAGACAGCCTGTGGCAGCTTCAGGCTTCCATGCACCCCACTCAGCCACCCCAGAGCAATGTGAGCCCTTATTACCCCTGAGCTTAAGCACAAGTCTTAGGCAGGCTCAGATTGGCCCAGCCTGAATCACTTGCCCATCCCTTACTGAGCATCATGGACAGGGGGCTGGAATGGTCTGACTGGCTAGGCCAGGGTCGCATGCCACTTCCAGAGAAAGGTTAGTAGGTTTGGCGTATGTGTTCGGGGGGTGGGGGCAAGGATCCCCAAGGGAAATAGAGGAGCACTTTGCAGAGAGCCTGAGTGGGGTCTGAGGCCATCCAGATCCTTCCTCAGGGCCTCCACCTCAGGGGTCTCAGGAGACCCACCTGGGGTAGCTGCTCATCTCACAGGCTGGTGCCCCTCTCCTCCCACCCCTGCAGATGCTGATGTACATGTTTTATGTCCTGCCTTTCTGCGGCCTGGCTGCCTATGCTCTCACCTTCCCTGGTTGCTCCTGGCTGCCAGACTGGGCCTTGGTGTTTGCTGGAGCCATCGGCCAGGTGAGGTGGCTGGTGGGTGGGTGAGCAGGCATATGGGAGGGAATTTCTGTCTACTCATGAATGCCTTTGGTGTCCTCCCTGGGCACTGTAATGATGGGACCCCAAGAGGCCCCAGCCCCAGGCCCAGTATCCCAGGATTCCCTAGTCTAGGGGAGACGAAGCCAGATACAGACACTCCAAGCCCCATGAAAAGAGGGACAGGGGCTGTGAAGGATTCCAGAGGGGAAAGGTTTCCTAGAAGCAGGGCGTAGGAGCTGGGCTTTGATGTACGAGGATGAGTTCTCCAGGCAGGGAAGGACATTCCAGGAATGGGAACAGCCTAAGGAAAAGCACAGAGGGAGAGAGTGATTTAGCAGGGCCATAACACCGGTAAAGGCAGAGATAAGAGAAATTGGCAGCTGGATGCTGAAGGCTTTGAACTCTGGGACTAGGGGCTTGTACTGAGGGTGATGGGGCGTTTGAGGAGGTGTTTGAGCAGTGAGGGGCCCAGTCAGAGCGAGGAGCCTTTTTCTGGGTTCCTGATGAAAAGTGCTAAAGCCTGGGCTCCGGCCAGGGAAGTAGGGACAAGGAAAACATCTAGAATCCACAGGATTTGTGCCAAGACCTCTGGGGTGGGGAAGACTGGGAGGAGGATCTGGAGCCAGGTCAGAGAGAGACGGGGTGCAGGGCCCAGGAGATGGGGTTAGGCAAGTTGGGGGGAACTCACAGACAAGTGGACAAGCACAGGGAGGGACAGACAGGACATGTAAGGGCAGGAATCTTTACAGACAGAAGGCCGGGCAAGGTGGCTCACACCTGTAATCCCAGCACTTTGGGAGGCCGAGGTGGGAGGGCTGCTTGAGCCCAGGAGTCTGAGACCAGCCTAGGCAACATGGCAAAAACCTGTCTCTACAAAAAGTACAAAAATTAGCTGGGCATGGTAGCATGTGCCTGCTGTGCTAGCTACTCGGGAGGCTGAGATGGGAGGATCGCTTGAGCCCAAGAGGTTGAGGCTGCAGTGAGCCATGATTGTGCCACTGCACTCCAGCCTGGCCAACAGAGCAAGACCCTATCTCTAAATAGATAGATGGATGGATGGATGGATAGATAGATAGATAGATAGATAGATAGATAGATAGATAGATAGATAGAAATTTTAAAAATAGGCCAGGCACGGTGGCTCATGCCTGTAATCCTAGCACTTTGGGAGGCCAAGGTGGATGGATTGCCTGACCTCAGGAGTTCGAGACCAGCCTGGGCAACATGATGAAACCCCATCTGTACTAAAAATACAAAAAACTAACTGGGCGTAGAGGTGCACACCTGTAGTCCCAGCTACTCAGAGGAGGCTGAAGCACGAGAATCGCGTGAACCCAGGATCAGGAAGCAGCAGAGGTTGCAGTGACCCGAGATTGCACCACTGCACTCCAGCATGGGCAACAGAGTGAGATTGTGTCTCAAAAAAAAAAAACAAAAAAAAAGACAGATAGATGGACTGGAGATGGGAAACAGATAAGCAAAGCCCGAGAGGTGGGGATGGGCATCCCCTGGGTTCTGCCTGACCTACGTGGGGGGCCGTCGGTGATGCTGGGATTTCAGTTCCTTCCTGGCCCCTGACACCCATCTTCCCTGTCCGGCTACCAGGCACAGTTCTCGCACATGGGGGCTTCCATGCACCTGCGCACGCCCTTCACCTACCGTGTGCCTGAGGACACCTGGGGCTGCTTCTTCGTGTGCAACCTGCTGTATGCGCTGGGCCCCCACCTGCTGGCCTACCGTTGCCTTCGGTGGCCCGCATTCTTCCACCAGCCACCACCCTCCGATCCCCTAGCCCTCCACAAGAAGCAGCATTGAGAGGGCTGTGGACTCAGGACCCAGGACTTTGTTTATGTGCCCAGCCAGCCCTACCTGGGGAAGTGGGGGTCGGGTGTTGTGGAGACAGGAGGGACATCTCCGGGTGTCTTTAGTCTTGGCTATGGTGGTTTCAGTCCAGTGGGTGGGATGGAGACCAACGACCAAGTGTTCCTGCAAGGAGAGCCTCCCACAGCTGTCACCATGCTCCAACTCCCACACGAACGCTTCACCCCTTCCAGAACTTAACCCATCATCCCCCCCATCGATCCTTTTAGTAAAAGCCCTTTCAATTTCCAAAATATCACTGCCTAAGTGTTTCAGGGTGCAGGGGAGAGGGATCCTCTTCTTGGCCCCCATGAGGGCCCACCTATCACTGCCATCGTGGTTGCCAGGAGCGAGAGGTGCCGGGATAGCAGAAGGCGGCCTCTGGTTGGTATGCACGGCTCATCTTCCAGATGGGAAAACCGAGACTCATTATGGACAAGAGACCTGCCCAAGGTCACAGCCAGAGAGAAAAGTTCCTGCTCTACCAATAAATCATAACTAATAGTATGATACATTATTAAGCACCTACTGTATACCTTGACTGCTACATGCTGGATCTCACTCCGTATTCCAGATGGGGAAACCAAGGCTGCAGGAGGTGAAGGTCCTGGTCCGAGATCATTCCCCCCATCAGCCCCCGAGGCATGGCTGAGCTAAGAGATGGAGCCCCAGCCTGTTGGACCACAGAAACCACAACCCTGCCTCTGCTATCTGGTCGGGTTGGGCTCATTTTAGGGGAAACTGAGTCCTGGAAGGAAGCCAAGGTGTTAGGAGAAAGACTCACTGTTTCCTATTGTTTGATTTTTTGAAATTGGGTGAAAGGCCAGGTTTAGGGGTGACTTGGGCCTTGACCAGATATCCCTTTTTCTTTTCTTTTTCTTTTCTTTTTTTTTTTTTTGAGATGGAATTTTCGCTCTTGTTGCCCAGGCTGGTATGCAATGGCACGATCTCAGCTCACTGCAACCTCCACCTCCCGAGTTCAAGCAATTCTCCTGCCTCAGCCCCCTGAGTAGCTGGGATAACAGGCATGTGCCACCACACCTGGCTAATTTTGTATTTTTAGTAGAGACAGAGTTTCTCCATGTTGGTCAGGTTGGCCTCGAACTCCTGACCTCAGGTGATCCTACCGTCTTGGCCTCACAAAGTGCTGGGATTACAGACGTGAGCCACCGCGCCCGGCCTAGATGTCCCTTTTTCTTGCCCCTCCCAACCCCTCCAGAGATCTACTGTATGTCTAGCTATTGGATCTTCACCAGAGTCAGCAGCAGACTCAGAAAGGCCAACTGTCTCCTCCAAGGTCTCACAGCCAGTGAGGGGGAGACTCGGATTAGGGCCTGTGGCTCCAGGCCACAGCAGCGTGTGATTATCCTGAGGCCCCCACCCTTCACAGTGAGCACCTTTGGGGTGCTGGAGACCAGGACCCCAGTATGACTACCCAATGGACAGATGGGTAAACTGAGGCCTGCAGGCCAAATGATCTCTTTCACCAGATCCCCCAGGTCCCCTGCCAAAGCACAGTAACTAAGATAGAAGACTCAGCCCCCTCCTCCATTTCAAAGATGGTTAAACTGAGGCTCAGAGAGGTTCTTCCCTGGTCTAAGTTCAGCTAGCAGGGTGCGGGAACTAGCTCTGCACTCCAAGTCCAGAGCTCTTCTTTCTCCGCCCGCGCTCCAGCCACTGCTCCAGGGGAGCGTGGGCCGCGGCGGCCCCTTTAACACACCCCGCCTCTCCCGCCTTCCTCCTCCCCTTGCAGGCAGACGCCGGGATTGCGCCGCCTGCAGGGACCTGCCCAGTCTTAACCGGGTGTGCGGGGAGCGCAGTCCGGGTGCGTAGGGGCCGCTCGGCGGGGGCCGCGCGGGCAAGATGGTAAGTGGGGCTGCGGGCGCGGGTGGTGCGTGCCCCGTCTCCCCAGTCTTGGATTCTATATCTCTCTGTCTCTGAATCTATATCCCTCTGAGTTTCTTCTGTCTCTTCCTTTTCTCTGTCTCTCACCCTCTTTGATCTCTCTTTTTGGCACTCTAGGTTCTCTCCCTCTCCATTTCTCCCTGCCTCTCTCCATCTCTGTCATCCTCTCTGCCTCTTTCCTCTCCTCTCCGTTTCTGTCTTTCCCTGCCCCTATCTCTCCCTCCTCTTCTCTGAGTCTCTCTGCCTCTCGCACTCTCCTGTCTCTCCCTCTCCCTCTCTGTCTCTCCCTCTGCCTCTCTGTCTCTCTCTCTGCCTCTCTGTCTCTCCCTCTCCCTCTCCTCTCTCCCTCTGCCTCTCTCTCTCTCCCTCTGCTTCTCTGTCTCTTCTTCTCTGTCTCTCCCTTTCCATCTCTCTTTCCCTCTCCATCTCTGTATCTTCCTCTGCCCCTCTGTCTCTCCCTCTGCCTCTGTCTCTCCCTCTCCATCTCTGTCTCTCCCTCTACATCTGTCTCTTCTTTTCCATCTGTCTCTCCCTCTCCATCTCTGCGTCTCTCTCTTCCCTTCCCCTTTTTCTGTGTCGCGCACTCTCTTCTCTGCCTCTCTCTGCCTTTCTCTCTGTCCCTGTTCTCTCCCCACGTCTCTCCCTCTGTCTCTCCAGCTCTCCCCCCTCCCTGCCCGCCCCGGCCCGGTTTGCTGCAGTCTCCTGGCGCACGGATAACCTTGCTGCCGCCGCTCCTCCAGCTCTTCCCCAACCCCCTATCCCCGGCCCGGGCCAGGGCCAGAAGGGGGCGGGGCAGCGAGCCTCGGGTTTTGGGGTCGGGGAAGGGGGGTTGGAATGAGGCGGGATCTGGGGCAGGACTAAGGGCAGGGGGAGTCTAGGGGCGTGGATTCTTGCAGAAGCTAGGATGTGAGGTCCCAGGAGGAGGAGGGGGAGTTCTCCGGGACCCCGGAAAGGGTGGGGGCATGGGCGTGAGAGAGGTCCTCGCTGTGGGGAAGGCAGGCCCGGGTGGGAGCCAGGCCTCCGAAAAGCCAAGGCTGGGAGGCTGGACTGAGCGCCCTGTGTCCGCCCCCCAGGTGTGCGCTCGGGCGGCCCTCGGTCCCGGCGCGCTCTGGGCCGCGGCCTGGGGCGTCCTGCTGCTCACAGCCCCCGCGGGGGCGCAGCGTGGCCGGAAGAAGGTCGTGCACGTGCTGGGTGAGTCCGGGCCGCTAAAAGTGGTCTTCTCCGCGAAAAGCAGAAGTGGCCAAGTGCGGAGAGGGGTAGGGGGTAGGGCGTTCCTGACGTCCACGGTTCCCCCAACCACTCCCCATCTGAGCCCCTCGCCCTCTCTCTGAGCCCCTGGACCCTTCTGATTCCCCGACCCCCACCCGAGTCTTCCCACATTCCCCTCCCCAGAGACACCTTCCCCAGGGGCCCCCTTCTGCCCCTAGGTCCCTTCTCTGAACCCTGCTTGGTTGTCCGCAGAGGGTGAGTCGGGCTCGGTAGTGGTACAGACAGCGCCTGGGCAGGTGGTAAGCCACCGGGGTGGCACCATCGTCTTGCCCTGCCGCTACCACTATGAGGCAGCCGCCCACGGTCACGACGGCGTCCGGCTCAAGTGGACAAAGGTGGTGGACCCGCTGGCCTTCACTGACGTCTTCGTGGCACTAGGCCCCCAGCACCGGGCATTCGGCAGCTACCGTGGGCGTGCTGAGCTGCAGGGCGACGGGCCTGGGGATGCCTCCCTGGTCCTCCGCAACGTCACGCTGCAAGACTACGGGCGCTATGAGTGCGAAGTCACCAATGAGCTGGAAGACGACGCTGGCATGGTCAAGCTGGACCTGGAAGGTGATCAGCCGGTGGGGAGGATAAACCTTGCTTCTGAGGAAGGAGGGGGGCGGGGATGGCAAGGGACATAAACCAAATCAAGTTGGCCTGCAGGCATTTAGAGGGTTGGTTGGGGTAGAGCCCCCATATCTGATTCTGGGTGATTTTCCTCCCCAGGGACATTGGCGATGTCTGGAGATATTTTAGGTTGCCACATCTGGAGAAGGCAGTTGCTACTAGCCTCTAGTGGGTAGAGGCCAGGGATGCAGCTAAACATCCTACAAGGCACAGAATAGTCCCCCACAAAGAGTGATCCAGGCCGGGCATGGTGGCTCACGACTGTAATCCCAGCACTTTGGGAGGTTGAGGCAGGCGGATCACCTGAGGTCAGGAGTTCAAGATCAGCCTGGCCAACATGCCGAAACCCTATCTCTAGTAAAAATACAAAAATTAGCCAGGCATGGTGGTGCATTCCTGTAATTCCAGCTACTTGGGAGGCTGAGGCAGGAAAATCTCTTGAACCTGGGAGGCGGAGGTTGCAGAGAGCGGAGATCATGCCACTGCACTCCAACCTGGGCGACAGAGGAGACTCCATCTCAAAAAATAATAATAATAAATAAAATAAAATAACATAAAATAAAATAAAAGTGATCCAGTCCAAAATGTCCACAATGAGGACACTGAGAAGTCCTGGGATAGGATTCAGGCACAGTGAGATCCAGGCACTCACACCATGTCAGGAACCACCCTTCTGCTCTGCTTCCCAGGTAGGCTTTCTTCCCACAGGTTTCTCTTTCTGGAACCAAGACCACAGTGCCTAGGCTTTCACTTCCCTGCTTAGCAACTGATTTCCTAGGAGCAGTAGCTAGAGTCCCAGAGTTGTCTCTCACTGGCTCAGCTTGAGTCATGTGCCCAACTGTGAGCCAATCACTGTAGCTGGAAGATGGGATGCTCTGATTGACTCACCCTGGAGCTGGGAGGTGGGGTTTCTATTTGAAGAATTCCCTCCCATTTGGTTGGCCTTTTCTAGTTCACTTTAGAAGATTCTAGGTGAGATTTCAGGGCCCTGGCTTGCTGACCTTCCTAACAATAACAAATAACAACAATAATAGCAGCAGCTCTCCTTTACTGGACATTTTCTATGTGACAGGTGCTTAGTTGAAGAGTACTCAGGAGTCTCTAATTTCCTAAAAACCCCAAGGGAGACAGCTATTACCAGCAGATGGACAACAGGCTCAGAGAGATTAGAGCCTTGCCCAGAACAGTGCTAGTTAGTGGCAGAGACAGGATTCAATCCCCAGTCTGTCAGCTCCAGGTCTTCTCCCTGGCCCCGTCTGCCTCTTTCCTGGGTACCCCACTCACCCCCAACCCACGTCCCTCAAACACAGACGCACAAAATACTTGAGCTGAACGGACTGTGAGTCCAATGAGGGACAAGTTCCAAAGTCATCAGAACTGAAGGTAGAAGGGAACCCAGTGGGTACAGCCTTGGACGATGCTGGGGGAATCAAAGGGGTCTTCACCTAGGGCCAATCTTCCAGGGGGTCCTAGTCTAAGAGAGTCAGCACTGAACGCAGGCTCCGTGGGCTCAGGGCTGGACCAGAGGGAGGGACCCAGTACTGGGGGAATGTCAGAGGCACACAGGACTGAATGGCAGAGGGTTTGGGAGTTGGATTTTGAAGGATGAGTAGGAGTTCAACAAGTAGAATAAGGTGGAAAGAGCATGAGCAAAGGCCTCCAGCAGTGGAAGGGGATGGACACAATTAGTATGTTAAGGGGGAGGGTCAAGTGAATCCCAAGCTTAAAGTGAAGGGAGCCAGCTATATGGGGTGTGAACTGGGGATTATCGTGGTCAGGTCTGAGGCCAGAGTGAGGAGGAATGGACTAGAAGGTCCCGGTTGAAGACTCACAGGTGCATGAGGGTGGGCTGGGGTGTACCGGCTGATCCCGTGCGCCCCCCGCCAGGCGTGGTCTTTCCCTACCACCCCCGTGGAGGCCGATACAAGCTGACCTTCGCGGAGGCGCAGCGCGCGTGCGCCGAGCAGGACGGCATCCTGGCATCTGCAGAACAGCTGCACGCGGCCTGGCGCGATGGCCTGGACTGGTGCAACGCGGGCTGGTTGCGCGACGGCTCAGTGCAATACCCCGTAAACCGGCCCCGGGAGCCCTGCGGCGGCCTGGGAGGGACCGGGAGCGCAGGGGGCGGCGGTGATGCCAACGGGGGCGTGCGCAACTACGGGTATCGACATAACGCGGAGGAACGCTACGACGCCTTCTGCTTCACGTCCAACCTGCCGGGTGCGTAGGCCTCCCCCCAAGACTGGCCTCTGCTGCAACACTACCCCAACCCCGGGGCCTTCTTCCCCACCCAGCTCTTAGCGATCAGAAACAGGAGACCCCTCTCCCAAGAGTGCCTAGGCGCAGCACACACCGCCTGGTACCAACACTGGTTGGGCCTAGGCTGGGGTCCCAGGCTGCATAGGAGGAACTGTTCCTGAATCCCGGGGCCGAGGCCAGAGTCCTGGGCTGCATGCAGGGGGCAGTCCTGAATCCCGCTGAGGCAAGGTCCCAGGAGCCGCACTAATAACCCATCCCCACCCCACCCCCGCAGGGCGCGTGTTCTTCCTGAAGCCGCTGCGGCCTGTACCCTTCTCCGGAGCTGCGCGCGCGTGTGCTGCGCGTGGCGCGGCCGTGGCCAAGGTGGGGCAGCTGTTCGCCGCGTGGAAGCTGCAGCTGCTGGACCGCTGCACCGCCGGTTGGCTGGCCGATGGCAGCGCGCGCTACCCCATCGTGAACCCGCGCGCGCGCTGCGGAGGCCGCAGGCCTGGTGTGCGCAGCCTCGGCTTCCCGGACGCCACCCGACGGCTCTTCGGCGTCTACTGCTACCGCGCTCCAGGAGCACCGGACCCGGCACCCGGCGGCTGGGGCTGGGGCTGGGCGGGCGGCGGCGGCTGGGCAGGGGGCGCACGCGATCCTGCTGCCTGGACCCCTCTGCGCGTCTAGGCTGGGAGCAGGCGGACAGCCAGGGCGCTTGACCACTGGTCTAGAGCCCTGTGGTCCCCTGGAGGCTGGCCACGCCCTTGAAGCCCTGGACACTGGCCACATTCCCTGTGGTCCCTTACAAACTAACTGTGCCCCTGGGGTCCCTGAAGACTGGCTAGTCCTGGCAGAACAGTACTTTGGAGTTCCCTGGAGCCTGGCCAGCCCTCACCTCTTCTGGACAGAGGATTCCCCCAACTCCTCAACTTTCTCCATGAGGGCCACGCCCCCTGAGGACCTCAGGAGGCCAGCAGAACCCGCAGGCTCCTGAAGACTGGCCACGCCTCCTGAGACCACTTGGAAACAGACCAACTGCCCCCGTGGTCGCCTGGTGGCTGGACCCCCGGGATTGACTAGAGACTGGCCGTACACCTTCTGCATCTCACTGGAGACTGAACACTAGTCCCTTGCGGTCACGTGGACACTGGGCGCCTCCTCCTCCTCCTCCTCACCTGGAGAGACTACAGGAACTTCAGGGTCACTCCCCGTGGTCACATGGAGGTTGTGGGCCGAGGCGCTTATTTTCCCTTATGGTGACCTGAGTACTGGAGACTCCCATTCTCCCCCTCTCCCTGAGAGTCCCCTGAAGTTTCCGGGTAACAGGGCACACTCCTCTAGTTTCATGGGCAAGCACCCCCATCTGCCACCTCAGACTGACACACAGCCAGCTGGCTCACTTACTGGGGGCCACATCCCACCCCTCAGATATTTCTTTGAAGGGAGAGCAAACCCACCCTGTCCTCTGATGTCCCTTTCCCAACTGTCACCAAAGAGACCATCTTCCCAGACCTGGGGACCCGTAAGATCCATGTCACTAGTTATGGAGAGCAGCTGCCCTGGGTCCCACTGTCACCAAGGCAACCAGTCCTGCTGCTACCTGTCACCTAGAGTCACACACCCCTTCCCTCATCAGGCACACCCCTGAAGACGGTGCCTCCCTCCTCCAGCTGTAACCATGGATACCACACATTTCTCATCTCATTGGCCCCCACCCCAGGGACCTCCACCTCAACTTCTGGCTGTCCCTACCCTGACCCACCGCCATGGAGATCACCCTCCCCGAAGCTGTCCCCAGGGTGACCCAACATCCAGTTCTCTGGCTCTCACCATGGAAACAAACTGTCCCTGTCCCCAGGCCCACTCCAGTTCCAGGCCACCCTCCAAGCTCTGCCCCCAAGTGGTTTGGACACCACCACTGTTGCCATGGTGACCAAACTCTGGTGTCCTAGGTAACAGAACACCTGTTCCCCTAGGCGTTTCCTTGTGGACAACGGGGCCCTGTTCACCAAACTGTTGCCATAGAGACTGTCAACGTTGTCCTCATGACAACCAAACATCCAGCTCTCAGGAACTTCTCATTGTGGGCCAGAAGTCCTGGGTGCCTCCTACTGGGGCTATCCTACTGCACCCCATCAGGGGCCTGATGGCTGCCCCTTCCCCAGACAGGGCTGGACTTCTGGAGCTGCTAAGCCAACCTCCGTTTGCACGTTAACTCTCTGCCGGATAGCAGCTGTGCACGAGACAATCTTGCAACACCCGGGCATGTTTGTCGTCGTCCTGCAAATGAGGAAACCAAGGCTATGGCGTGCCCTGACCTTTTAAGATACGCAAGCATTGAGCTCCTCTTTTATCCTCTGAGACCCCATCTCCATTCTCACCCACATTTCCCTCCTTAGAGATCCAGGAGGGATGGAATGTTCTTTAAAATTCAACACCCACCAGGCTCTAAGCGGCGATCTGTGCTAAGAGGTCAGGACCCAGCCAAAGTCCTCGGCGTTGACAGGCAGCTGGGGGCACATGATCCATGGACAAGGCCATCCTGGCCATGGGAGACCCCAGTCCTGAAGTCTTGCCTGCAGGAGTACTGGGGTCCCCCCGGGGCCCTCTTTACTGTCACGTCATCTCTAGGAAACCTATCTCTGAGTTTTGGGACCAGGTCGGTTTGGGTTTGAATTCTGCCTCTTCTTGCTCACTGTGTGACCAAATGACAAACTCCTTCTGAATCTGTGTTCTCCCGCTGTACCAGAGCTGTTCTGTGGTCCCCGTGAGTGCCAAGCATACAGTAGGGGCTCAATAAATCCTTGTTTCTTTTGATGAATGAGAAAATGAGGCAGCCAGTGGGTAATTCCTGTATAAATGCACACTTTGGTAGATAAGATGTTTTTTTTTTTTTTTTTTTTTTTTTTTTGAGACGGAGTCTCGCTCTGTCACCCAGGCTGGAGTGCAGTGGCGCGATCTCGGCTCACTGCAAGCTCTGCCTCCTGGGTTCACGCCATTCTCCTGCCTCAGCCTCTCCGAGTAGCTGGGACTACAGGCGCCCGCCACCACGCCTGGCTAATTTTTTTTTTTTTTTTTTTGTATTTTTAGTAGAGACGGGGTTTCACCGTGGTCTCGATCTCCTGACCTCGTGATCCGCCCGCCTCGGCCTCCCAAAGTACTGGGATTACAAGCGTGAGCCACCGCGCCCGGCCTAGATAAGATGTTACAAGCTTGGGGGGCTTGGGTTTTTTTGTTTTGTTTTGTTTTGTTTGAGATGGAGTCTCACCCTGTCGTCCAGGCTGGAGTGCAGTGGTGCAATCTTGGCTCACTGCAACCTCTGCCTCCCAGGTTCACGCCATTCTCCTGCCTCAGCCTCCCAAGTAGCTGGGATTACAGGTGCCTGCCACCACACCCTGCTAATTTTTGTATTTTTAGTAGAGACAGGGTTTCACCATGTTGGCCAGGCTGGTCTTGAACTCCTGACCTCAGGTGATCCACCCACCTCGGCCTCCCAAAGTGTTGGGATTACAGGCGTGAGCCACTGCACGTGGCCAGGCTTGATTTTTATTCTCTTTGGAAGTGGTGTCCTTCATTCCTCCTCCACCTCCCCAATCTCTCGCTCCTCTTTCTTCCCCCATCCTGTGCCCACTCTCTCCCTTTAGCCACCCACCATGAGTCTGTTCCTTGTCAACTCTGTCCTGACTGGGTCATTGACAAGATCCAGGGCATGAAATTTGGGAAACTGGGTGGGGAGTTCCTGTACCAGGAAGGGAGAGACGTTGCAAACTTTCCCTGACATGAATATGTGGGCTGAGGGCGGGGGCTGAGGAAGCACTGGAAGTTTCTAGGATACAACAAAGCATGAAGAGAAAAAATAGTGTAAGGTCCTGACCGTGCACAGTGGCTCATGCCTATAATCCCAGCACTTTAAGAGACCAAGGTGGGAGGATTGCTCGAGCCAGGAGGTCGAGGCTGCAGTGAGCCATGATTGTACCACTGCACTCCAGCTTGGGCGACAGAGTGAGACCCTGTCTCAAAAAATAAAAAAAAGCAAATCTCCTCTTCCCCATTCTTTTGACAGTCTGAAGAGGATCAATGGTTTGGATTGAATGCATCATAATTTTGTAGTCAGATTCCTAATAGTGGACATTTATATTGTTCTCAATATTTTTCTGTTAGAAGTGAGTATCCACATCATCACTCACAAGTTCAAGTATAACTGGAGAATGATTTCAGAAGTTGTTTGTTCAGGCCGGAAGCGGTGGTTCACGCCTGTAATCCCAGCACTTTGGGAGGCTTAGGCGGGCGGATCACGAGGTCAGGAGATCGAGACCATCCTGGCTAACACGGTGAAACCCTGTCTCTACTAAAAATACAAAAAATTAGCCAGGTGTGGTGGTGGGCGCCTGTAGTCCCAGCTACTTGGGAGGCTGAGGCAGGAGAATGGCGTGAACCCGGGAAGCAGAGGTTGTGGTGAGCCGAGATTGCGCCACTGCACTCCAGCCTGGGTGACAGAGCAAGACTCCATCTCAAAAAAAAAAAAAAAAAAAAAAAGAAGAAGAAGTTGTTTGTTCAAAGGGTCAAAACTCCCCATTTCCTTTTTTTTTTTTTCTTTCCTTTTTTTTTGAGACAGAGTTTCGCTCTTGTTGCCCAGGCTGGAGTGCAATGGCACGATCTCGGCTCACCTCAACCTCTGCTTCCCGGGTTCAAGCAATTCTCCTGCCTCAGCCTCCAAAGTAGATGGGATTACAGGTGCCTGCCACTACGTCCAACTAATTTTTGTATTTTTAGCAGAGACGGGGTTTTACCATGTTGGCCAGGTTAGTCTCGAACCCCTGACCTCAGGTGATCCACCTGCCTCAGCCTCCTACAGTGCTGGTATTACAGGCATGAGCCACTGCACCCAGCCTAAAACTTGCCATTTTCATAGTGATTTCCACATTTTCTTAGAGATGGGGCCAATTTGTACTCCACAGGTAATAGATATACTCACTGGGCTGGGCATGGTGGCTCACAGCTGTAATCCCAACACTTTGGGAGGTCGAGGCGGGTGGATCACCTGAGATCAGGAGTTCGAGACTAGCCTGGCCAACATGGCAATACCCCATCTCTACCAAAAATACAAAAATTAGTCCAGCATGGTGGCAGGCACCTGTAATCCCAACTACTCGGGAGGTTGAGGCAGGAGAATCACTTGAACCAAGGAGGCGGAGGTTACAGTGAGGTGAGATCGCACCACTGCACTCCAGCCTGGGCAACAGAGCGAGACTCCTCAAAAAAAAAAAAAAGTACTCACTTGTTCCACACATCCTCAGCAGCCTCATGTCTTGTCACTTTTTATTTTTGTCAATCTGATAGGTGAAAAATGGTATCTTGATGTGGTTGTTGCTTGCAATTCTATTTGTGAGGTTGAACATCTCCAACCGCCACCACCAACTTTGACCTTAGGTGCAGGCAGTCGAGCAAATCGTAAATCATTCACAGTTCAAGCACATTATCATCTTTGATGTATGCAAGGATCTCTTTTTTTTTTTTTTTTTTTTTTAGATGGAGATCACTCTATCACTCAGGCTGGAGTGCAATGGCGTGATCTTGGCTCACTGCAACCTCTACCTCCTGGGTTCAAGCGATTCTCCTGCTTCAGCCTCCTGAGTAGCTGGGATTACAGGTGTGCATCACCATACCCGGCTAATTTTTGCATGTTTAGTAGAGACAGGGTTTCTATATATTGGCCAGGCTGGTCTTGAACTCCTGGCCTCATGTGATCTGCTCACCTTAGCCTCCCAAATTGCTGGGATTACAGGCGTGAGCCACCCCGCCTGGCCATCTTTTGTTACATTTGTTTATTCTCTTATATTTTTGTGCCCTTCCTTGTGACTCTAGATGTTCTTGCAAAATACATATTATTTTATTGAGTCTATGTTGTAGTTTTAGAGCTGCTATTTCCTTTTTTGTAAAATTTTTCTTTATATCTTTTGCCTGCTTGGCTACTGGATTTGTCTTTTTCCTATTGATTTGTGTGAGCCCTTCCCTTTTTTTTTTTTTTTTTTTTTGAGACGGAGTCTCTCTCTGTTGCCAGGCTAGAGTGCAGTGGCACGATCTCAGCTCACTGCAACTTCTGCCTCCTGGGTTCAAGTGATTCTCCTGCTTCAGCCTCCTGAGTAGCTGGGCCTACAGGCGCATGCCACCATGCCCAGCTAATTTTTGTATTTTTAATAGAGACAGAGTTTCACCATGTTGGCCAAGACGGTCTCGATCCCTTGACCCTGTGATCCGCCTGGCTCGGCCTCCCATCATGCTGGGATGACAGGCATGAGCCACTGCACCCGCTCTCTTCTGCAAGAGGACTTTTGCTTTCACTCTTTCCTCTCAGTGGAATGCCCTTCCTTTCTTTCTCTCCTCATCTAGTTAATGCGACTTCTCCTCTAGATTCTATTCCCCTCCTCTGGGAAGCTTTCTGTGACCACCCACTAAAGATCAAACCTTCTCTGTTCACCACTATCTCCCCAGCACCCAGTACAGTACATGGATCACAATAGCTGCTCAGGTAAATACTTGCTGAATGAATGAATGAATGAATGAATGAATGAATGAATGAAGGTATCAGGTGGTGACAAGCAGGTTGAACTGTTAAAAAATTTATTAAAATGTCCAAGAAGTACATTAATGTCCACAGTGTCAGATACCACAGACCCACAGAACACTGTAGCTCACAGCAAAACCAGCAGGACCCAAAGCCGTTCACACGCACACACACTCATATGCGTGCCACGCACATGGCACACGCAGACACACACGCACATCCAAAAGGGAAAGATCAAAAGACAAACCACCCACTTTAGAAAAGACCAGAGCCCCCTCCCACCGTGGAGCCGAGGTGGGGTCAGGGCAAATGGCTGAGGGGCTCAAGGGCAGGGAGCATAAACCAAGACCCCCCAAAAAACACTGCATCCCCAGCCCCCCGCAAACAAAGGAAAATTTTTGTGTGACATAGATGACCAAAGATGTGTTATTATTATTATTTTAAACTAAGAAGAGTTATCAAAGTAAGAAGACAAACCTGTATCCCTGGGTTTTCTGAATAATAACCATAATAAGATAGATGTCTACAGGGAGGAAGATTGAAGACAAGGATAAGGGTTCAGTTCACACTTCTTAACCATTTCCTAAATGTGTATGAGGGTGCAATTATGTTTCAGTCTCCTCTCCAGAGTCCAGAGCAGGATTTGGGTCAGAACCAAGATAGGAGTTGGCTCTGACTTCTGGATTTGGAGTAAGGATTTGGTGATGGAGAGAAAGTGTAAGGAGAGCCAGAGTAAGGATTCGGTCCAGAAAACAGGACCAAATCCTTATTCTAAATCCTTACTCCTGTCGCGGTTGTGACTTCAAGCCAGTACCTTTCCTTTATATCTGAGCCTCAGTTTCACTGTGTGTAAAACGGGAAAGTAACAGTTTCTAAGTCAATGGGCTATTGAGAAGATTCAAGGACATTGTATGTAAGTCCTTAGCATGGTGTCTGCTTCTTAGTTGTCAATGGTCATTATTACTTCCCAGAAGGGATTCAGGCTCACTTAACACACTTCTTTCTTTACTGAAGCCCTAGGTGGACCATGTATTTGCTTATTTTTCTTTCCTGAAGAGGGCCATTCTCCATGCTGTTTTTTAACCCTGATCCACAAATTTTACCCAGACTGCTGAAAGTGGGTAACAGATATGGAGGAAAAGCTGTGGATCTTTCCTGCCAGAGATGAGGGAACTGGATCCTGGCCTCTGGTGTGGAGAGACCTTCTACAGGTTGCACATTTGGGGGAGGAAGGCAGGTGAGTTCTTTCCCACTTAAAAAATTAAAATCTATAAGAGAAAAATGTGTGTGTGTGTGTGTGTTTCAGTTTTAACACTGAGCATCTCTCTACAATATGACCGCAGGTAGGTGTCACTACTTCAAGTTTTAAGTGTTTCTAGACCACCAAGCAATGGCCAGGGACAAGGGTGGGGTGGGGCAGGGGTGGGACCCAGGGCAGGGGCACTACCAATGTCTGCTTAAGGACTGGGTACAGGCACTGGGCTAGAAAACTTGGCAGCACCTCCTTGGTCCAGGAAGGAGGTTCTTTGTCTCCCTGAGAGATGGAGGGGGAAGAAATCTGGGCTCATCTAGCCCTAAATATCCTCTCGTCTATTTGTGTGAAAGAGATTCATCACACATGCAGAACCACCAAATCTCAGCACTGGACTAGACCTGGAAGGGTTAGCAATACACTCTCCCTCCATCACCTACATATTGCTTTGATTATTCTCACTCCTAACTCTGAAGGCATGGAGGGAGGTTGTCCTAAAAACATCCCTAAAATGCAGTACATGGGGTCTCCACACTATGTATGTTTATCCACCAAGACCAAAGATGGAACTTGGGCTGAAGTCCAGGGTAAAGGGAGAGCTGTTGTCAAGTTCAAAAACAGTGTGCTTCTGTGTAGCCTTCTATTCCCAAAGCTAATGACCCTACGTCCAGGCTTCTTCCTGGATTTAGGAATTCAGCCAACACTGACTAAGTCTGAATTTCTGGTGTGAAAAGCAATTCCTTCGTGTGAATGCAAACATACACTCATGCACCCTCATCAAGGCCTGCTTCAAACAGCCTGGCAAACAAGAGACCAGACCAATGAGCTTTGCTACTTGTGCTTCCCTCAGCTGGGAGACGCTCCCAGAGTTCAGCCAGACGAGAATGGACTTTTCAGACACCTGGCTCCACCTGCCAGGAGGATCTTGTGCATGTAAAAAAAGGGAAAAGAGGAGCTTTGTACAAAGGATTATGTGTGTGGGGGATGTGGTTTGGGGTTCAGGGACTTCTGGACTCTCTTGTTTCTCTCTGGGTTCTGTCTCCCCAGGCGAAGGCTCCAGAGGAGGCGTGGGAAAGGTGTTGTGCTTTCTTTTTTTCTGGTTCTTCAGCAGAAATTCCCTTCGTCCTTCTCCCAGTCCTCCATTGGGTGTTTCTTGTGTTTTCTGCGCTCCTTGCGGGATTTGTGGTGGTGATGCTGGTGGTGGTGTTGGTGGTGGTGGTGGTGTCGCCGCATCCGATGTGAACGTCTGGCTGTAGGGAAGTGAGGGAGGACAGGGAAGGGACAAAAGGTGGTGAGAGGCAGGTGGCCTGATGCAGCAGGTGTCCTCAGGAGAGAAAGTAGAGGAAAGAGGCCAGACACGAGGGCTCATCCCTGTCATCCCAGCACTTTGGGAGGCCAAAGTGGGAGGATCTCTTGAAGCCAGGAGTTTGAGACCAGCCTGGGCAACATAGAGAGAACCTATCTCTACAAAAATAAAAAAATTAGCCAGGCATGGTGGCACATGCTTGTAGTCCCAGCTATTTGGGAGGCTGAGTTGGGAGGATCCCTTGAGCCTGGGAGGATGAGGCTATAGTGAGCTGTGATTGAGCCTCGCACTCCAGCCTGGGCAACAGAGTGAGTCTCTGTTTCAAAAAAAACAAAACCAGGCCGGGTGTGGTGGCTCACGCCTGTAATCCCAGCACTTTGGGAGGCTGAGGCGAGAGGATCACATGAAGTCAGGAGTTCGAGATCAGTCTGGCCAACGTAGCGAAACCCTGTCTCTACTAAAAATACAAAAATTAGCCGGGCATGGCAGCGGACACCTGTGATCCCAGCTACTCAGGAGGCTGAGACACAAGAATCACTTGAACCCGGGAGGTTGCAGTGAGCCGAGATTGTGCCACTGCACTCCAGCCTGGGCAACAGAGCACAACTCCATCTCTCTCTCTCTCTCTCTCTCTCTCTCACACACACACACACACACACACACACATGCACACACACAAATGAAGGAAACATCAGACAGGCTGGTAAGTTCTCACTTATCTGCAGGGCTGTATTATCAGGCAGACATTAAGGCAGAACAATGTGTGGAGAAATAGGATGTCTTACTTGGAAACTAGAAATACCAAAAACCTACGTTGAGATCTCTGGGAGAAGCTACTTACGTTTGGTGCAGACAATTTGGGGCCTGTCCCACTTGCCATTGCTCCGGCATCGAATGGTGGCCACGTGGTGCTGGGCAAACCCTTCATTGCACTGGTACCTTACAGTGGCGTGGACATTGTACTTGGCCTTGCGGGCACCGATGAGTGAGGCATTCTCCACTGCCGGAGGGGGACCACAGAGTACTGGGACAGAGGAATCTCTGGTGAGAGAGGTGCTCACATCTGGGGCTAAACTAGTTGTCGTTGTTGTTGCTTGAGACAGTTTCGCTCTGTCACCCAGACTGGAGTGCAGTGGCGCGCTCTTGCCTCACTGCAACCTCCGCCTCTCTGGTTCAAGTGATTCTCCTGCCTCAGCCTCCCAAGTAGCTGGGATTACAGGCACCTGCCTGTAATCCACACCTGGCTAATTTTAGTATTTTTTTTTTTTTAATTTTTTTGAGGCAGGGTCTCACTCTGTCTCCCAGACTGGAGTGCAGTGGCGTGATCTCGGCTCACTGCAACCCCCGCCTCCCAGGCTCAAGTGATTCTCCTGCCTCAACCTCCTGAGGAGCTGGGATTACAGAAATGCACCACCATGCCTAGCTAATTTTGGGTTTCGTCGCATCGGCCAGGCTGGTCTTGAACTCCTGATCTCAGACGATCTGCCCACCTTGCCCTCCCAAAGTGCTGGGATTACAGGCATGAGCCACCGTGACTGGCTCTTACTGTTGTTTTTAAAAGAGGGTCTTCCTCCGTCGCCCAGGCTGGAGTGCAGTGGCACAATCACAACTCACTGCACCCTCAACCTCCCAGGCTCAAGGGATCTTCCCACCTCAGCCTCTCAAGTAGCTGAGACTACAGGTGCGCACCACCAAGCCTAGCTAATTTTTTGACTTTTTGTAAAGACGGGGTCCCACTATGTTGCCTGGGCTGGTTTTGAACTCATGGGCTCAAGTGATCCTCCCTCCTCGGCCTCCCAAAGTGCTGGGATGACAGGCATGAGCCACTATGCCTGGCAGCCGTAAACTAGTTTTGAGTTTTATTGGGAATGATACCCACCTCAGCACATCAACAGGTCCCTGCCTCTGCCCAGTTCTGATCTCACAGGGCTGGAAGTGACTGTGTCTGTCTGTCTCTTCTACCCAAATCAGCAGCTCCTTAGGGACAGCAACCTCCTGGACACACCTCACTTTCTAATTCTTACACCAAACATAGGGCACAATGGGAATGAAGGAGACAGAAGGCAAGAATAATTATCTGAGCAAATAAAAGGCTGGTGCGGCAGCTCAGGCCTGTAATGCCAGCACTTTGGGAGGCTGAGGCGGAAGGATTGCTTCAGTCCAGGAGTTTGAGACCAGCCTGGGCAACACAGCAAGACCCTGTCTCTACAAAAAAATTTTAAAATAAGGGCTGGCCGCGGTGGCTCACGCCTGTAATCCCAGCACTTTGGGAGGCCGAGGCAGGCAGATCACAAGGTCAGGAGATTGACACCACCCTGGCTAACACGGTGAAACATCGTCTATACTAAAAATGCATAAAATTAGCTAGGTGTGGCGGTGGGCACCTGTAGTCCCAGCTGCTGAGGAGGCAGTTGAACCTTGAACTGCCTGAGGAGGCACTTGAAGAATGGCGTGAACCCAGGAGGCAGAGCTTGCAGTGAGCCGAGATCGCGCCACTGCGCTCCAGCCTGGGCGACAGAGCAAGACTCCATCTCAAAATAAATAAATAAATAAATAAATAAATAAATAAATAAGCCAGGCATGGTGGTGTGCACCCGTAGTCCCAGCTACTGGTAAGACTGAGGTAAGAGGATCACTTGAGTCCTGGAGTTCAAGTGATCTGCAGTGAGCCGTGATAATGCCACTGTACTCCAGCCTGGGCAACATCACAAGACCCTGTTTCAAAAATAAATAAATACACGAATAAATGGCGGGGGGAGGATGTGAAAATTGACAAACAAATGGAAACAAAAATGAACCAAAGTATAAGAGAAAGGTGGATGTACAAATGTATGCAAATGATTTCTTTCATAGATAAAGATCTCTTAAAAATCAGTAAGATCAACAAGTCAATAGAAAACTGGGCAAAAGAGATGAACTGACAGTTCACAGAGAAAGAAATACATGCCAACAGCCTGTCAACATATAAACAGTTGGTTAGGCCAGGCACGGTGGCTCACACCTGTAACCCCAGAACTTTGGGAGGCTGAGGTGGGCAGACTACTTAAGGTTAGAAATTTGAGACCAGCTTGGTCAACACGGTGAAACCCCGTCTCCACTAAAAATACAAAAAAAAAAAAAAAAAAAAAAATTAGCCAGGCGTGGTGCGTGCCTGTAATCCCAGCTACTCGGGAGGCTGAGGCAGTAGAATCGCTTGAACCTCGGAAGCGGAGTTATCGTGAGCCGAGACTGCAATACTGCACTCCAGCTTGGATGACAGAGTGAGACTCCATCTCAAAAAAACAAACAAACAAAAAACAATTGGTTATTCTCATCCTTAAAGGCACGCAAACTAAGATAACAATGAGATACTATTTTTCCCCACTTAGATGAACAAAGAACAAAAGTTCGAGAATGCGCAGAGTTGGCAAGGGTGGGAGGAAACAAGCACTCTCATATGCTGATGGAAAGTGAGAACTGGCTGGGCTGACATTTAGCAACTTTTTTTTTTGAGACGGAGTCTCGCTCTGTTGCCCAGGCTGTAGTGCAGTGGCGCAATCTCAGCTCACTGCAAGCTCCGCCTCCCGGGTTCACGCCATTCTCCTGCCTCAGCCTCTCCGAGTAGCTGGGACTACAGGCGCCCGCCACCACACCCGGCTAATTTTTTTGTATTTTTAGTAGAGACAGGGTTTCACCATGGTCTCGATCTCCTGACCTCGTGATCCGCCCGCCTCGGCCTCCCAAAGTGCTGGGATTACAAGCGTGAGCCACCGCACCTGGCTGACATTTACCAACTTAAAGAGATGAAGGCTGGGTGCAGCGGCTCATGCTTGTAATCCCTGCCCTTTGGGAGGCCGAGGCGGGTGGATCACCTGAGGTCAGGAGTTCGAGACCAGCCTGGCCAAGATGGTGAAACCCCGTCTCTACTAATAATATAAAAACCAGCTGGGCGTGGTGGCATACTCCTGTAATCCCAGCTACTCGGGAGGCTGAGGCAGGAGAATCACTTGAACATGGGAGGCAGAGGTTGAAGTGAGCCGAGATCGTGCCATTGCACTCCAGCCTGGGCATCAAGAGCGAAGCTATCTCCAAAAACATAAATAAATAAGTAAAAATAAAATAAGAATAAATTTAAAAAATAAAATATAATCCCACCCACCTTGGCCTCCCAAAGTGTTGGGATTACAGGCGTGAGCCACCCCGAGAGGCCTATTTCCAGAACTTTTTCATCACGACACACCAAAATTCTGTACCCATTGAGCACTAGTGACTCCCCCTTCTCCCGACCCCTAGCCCCCGGCAAACACTAATCTACTTCCTGTCTCTAAATTTGCCTACTCTGAATGTTTCACGAAAAAAAAATGAATCAAGGCTGGGCACAATGGCTTATGCATATAATCCCAGCAATTCAAGAGGCTGAGGCGGGCAGATCGCTTGAGCCCAGGAGTTCGGGACCAGCCTGGGCACCAAGGCAAGACACCATCTCTACAAAAAACACAAAAATTAGCTGGGCATGTTGGTGCATGCCTATAGTCCCAGATACTCGGGAGGCTGAGGCAGGAGGATCACTTAAGCCCAGGAGGTGGAGGCTGTGATGAGCCATGATTATGCCACTGCACTCCAGCCTGGGCAACAGAGAACCAGTGAGCAAAAGTGACAGAGAGGAAAAGAAGCAGGGGGCACAGCATACCTGTGCCCTTCTTGCAGACATAGGGTAGGTTGTAGTTGCAGGGGACATCATTCCAGCGCCCGCTTTCATGCGCCACCATCACCACACAGTCCTCGCCACCCGCGAAGAAATTGTCCGGCTGGTTCTCTCGCCAGTTCTCAAATTGCTGCAGGAATAGGGGGCAGGGATTTGTTCAGGGGACCTCTGTTCCAGCCCAGGTTCTGGCAGTTCCTGCTGTGGGACTCCCCGGCCAGACCCCTCAAACTCACAGGGATTCAGTGTTCCCATCTCTACAATGG
Source organism: Symphalangus syndactylus (assembly GCF_028878055.3). Classification (NCBI taxonomy): domain Eukaryota; kingdom Metazoa; phylum Chordata; class Mammalia; order Primates; family Hylobatidae; genus Symphalangus; species Symphalangus syndactylus. The sequence continues at coordinate 45,432,073 of NC_072435.2, read as the reverse complement.
TCACTGTCCTGCCCATCCTGAGGGGGGCCACCACTGTAATCCAAGCCACCACTCCTCTGGCTCGGAGGCTCCAGCATCCCCCTCCCTGGTCCTCCTGCCTCCCTGGGTGCCTGGCCGCACCCAGTTCATTTTCAACATGAATCAGTGTTAGATAAATGGTGGGACAAGGCCAGGGCTGGTGGCTCATGCCTGTAATCCCAGAACTTTGGGAGGCCGAGGTGAGCAGATCACCTGAGGTCAGGAGTTCGAGACCAGCCTGGTCAATATGGTGAAACCCCGTCACCACTAAAAATACAAAAAAATTAGCCAGGCATGGTAGTGGGCGCCTGTAATCCCAGCAGGAGAATTGCTTGAACCCGGGAGGCAGGAGTTGCAGTGAGCCAAGATTGCGCTATTGGACTCCAGCCTGGGTGACAAGACCGAGACTCTGCCTCAAAAAAAAAAAAAAAAAAAAAAAAAAAAAAAGAAAAGAAAAGAAAGAAAGAAAAGAAAAAGAAAAAAAAGATACATGGTGGGACAAATGGTGATCTCAGCCCGAAGCCCAGGAGGACTTCCCTGAGGAGGCAATGTGAGAGTTAAAGAATCAAAGATAGTAAAGATTCAAGGCTGGGCTCAGTGGCTCACGTCTGTAATTCCAGCACTTTGAGAGGCCAAGGGGGGCAGATCACTTGAGGTCAGGAGTTTGGGACCACCTTGGACAACAAGGTGAAACCCTGTCTCTCATAAAAATACAAAAATTAGCCGGGCATGATAGTGCGCGCCTGTTGTCCTAAGATACTCGGGATGCTGAAGCAGGAGAATCGCTTGAGCCTAGGAGGCAGAGGTTGCAGTGAGCTGGGTTGCACCACTGAACTCCAGCCCGGGTGATGGAGTGAGATTCTGTCTCAAAAAAAAAAAAAAAAAAAAAAAAAAAAAGATAGTAAGGGTTCAGACAGGGAACAGCATTCCTAGCAAAGGGAACCACCAGTGTGAAGGCTCAGAGGCAGGACTGAACTTGTTCTGCTTGAGGAACAGACAAAGCCCAGTGGGGCTGGAGCTGTGTGATAGGGCTGGGGTGTGCTCAGAGAGTAGAGAGGGACCAGATCTTGCATTAGAAGAAAGGAGGTGAATTTTTAAAAATTGTGGCAAAATATATATAGCACAAAATTCCTAATTTTAACCATTTTTGTTTTGTTTTGTTTTGTTTTATTTGAGACAGAGCCCAGGCTGGAGTGTAGTGGTGCGATCTCACTCACTGCTACCTCTGCCTCCCAGGTCCCGGTTCAAGCAATTCTCCTGCCCCAGCCTCCTGAGTAGCTGGGATTACAGGCATGCGCCACCACGCCCAGCTAATTTTTGTATTTTTAGTAGAGATGGCGTTTCACCATGTTGGCCAGGCTGGTCTTGAACTCCTGACCTCGCGATCCACCCACCTTGGCCTCCCAAAGTGCTGGGATTACAGGCGTGAGCCATCACACCCGGCCAATTTTAACCATTTTTACGTGTTCAGTTTATTTTTAGTTTTATGTTGTTGAGACAGAATCTCTATTATCCAGGCTGGATTGCAGTGGTGCTACCTTGGCTCACTGCAACCTCCGCCTCCCAGGTTCAAGAGGCAGTGTGCAGTTTAATGCACTAATTACATTCACAATGTTGCATAACCATCACTGTTATTTCCAGAACTTTTTCTTTTTTTTTTGAGATGGAGTCTCTCTCTGTCGCCCAGGCTGGAGTGCAGTGGCATGATCTTGGCTCACTGCAACCTCCGCCTCCTAGGTTCAAGCGATTCTCCTGCCCCAACCTCCCGAGTAGCTGGGATTACAGGTGCACACCACCACGCCCAGCTAATTTTTGTATTTTTAGTAGACACAGGGTTTCACCATATTGGTCAGGCTGGTCTTGAACTCCTGGCCTCGTGATCCATCCACCTCGGCCTCCCAAAGTGTTGGGATTACAGGCCTAAGCCACCCCACGTGGCCTATTTCCAGAACTTTTTTATCACGACACACCAAAATTCTGCACTCATTGAGCACTAGTGACTCCCCCTTCTCCCGACCCCAGCCCCTGGCAAACACTAATCTACTTCCTGTCTCTAAATTTGCCTACTTTGAATGCTTCATGAAAAAAAAATCATACAACAGCTGGCCTTCTATGCCTGGCTCATTCCACATTTTGTTTATTATTTTATTTTATTTTATTTTTGAGCCAGAGTCTCACTCTGTCTGCATTTTTGAATTTTTTGTAGAGATGGGGTTTCGCCATGTTGCCCAGGCTGGTCTCAAACTCCACGACTCAAGCGATCCACCCACCTTGGCCTCCGAAAGTGCTGGGATTACAGGCATGAACCACCGCACCTGGCCAACTTCTCCTTTATGGCTGAACAATATTCCATTGCATGGATGGACCACATTTTGTCTCTTCCTTCATCTGTTGATGGGTATTTTGGTTGTTGCCACCTTGGCTATTGTGAATAGTGGGGCTGTGAACATTCATGTACAAGTTTTTGTTTGTTTGTTTGTTTATTTGTTTGTTTTCTGAGACAGAGTCTCACTCTGTTGCCCAGGCTGGAGTGCAGTGACACGATCTCAGCTCACTGCAACCTCTGCCTCCCAGATTCAAGCAATTCTCCTGCCTCAGCCTCGCAAGTAGCTGGGACTATAGGCATGCGCCATCACACCCAGCTATTTTTTTATTTTTAGTAGAGACAGGGTTTCACCACTTTGGCCAGGCTCGTCTCGATCTCCCGACCTCAGGTGATCCACTCGTCTCGGCCTCCCAAAGTGCTGGGATTATAGGCGTGAGTCACCCACCACGCCTGGCCTGTTTTGTTTTGTTTGAGACAGGGTCTTTCTCTGTCACCCAGGCTGGAGTGCAGTGGTGCAATCATAGCTCACTGGAGCCTCAACCTCCTGTGCTCCAGCGATCCTCCTACTTTGGCCTCCCCAAAGTGCTGGGATTACAGGTGTGAGCCACCACACCGAGCCTCTTTTTCTTTCTTAGTATAATTTTTTGTTTGTTTGTGTTGTTTTGGAGATGGAGTCCTGCTCTGTTGCCCAGACTGGAGTGCAATGGTGTGATCTTGGCTCGCTGCAACCTCTGCCTCCCGGGTTCAAGTGATTCTCCTGCCTCAGCCTCCCAAGTAGCTGGGATTACAGGTACACGCCACCATGCTCAGCTAATTTTTGTATTTTTAGTAGAGATGGGGTTTCACCACGTTGGCCAGGCCGTTCTGGAACTCCTGTCCTCAAGTGATCTCTGCCTGCCTCGGCCTTCCAAAGTGCTGGGATCACAGGCGTGAGCCACTGTGCCCGGCCTCTTTGTATAAATTTAAAGGGTACAAGTGCAATTTTATTATATGCATATGCATATAATAAAATATATATCGTCTAGTGGCAAAGTCTTGGCTTTTAGTGTATGCATGACCCGAATAATGTACATTTTTGTACCACTTTGAATCTCTGTTTTCAATTCTTCTGGGTATGTATCTAGTAGTAGAATCGCCAGGTCATGTGGTAACTCTATGTTTAACTTTTTATTTTTATTTTTATATTTTTAGAGACGGGGTCTCACTGTGTTGCCCAGGCTGGATTCCAATTCCTAGGCTTAAGTGATCCTCCCGCCTCAGCTTCCCGAGTAGCTGAGACTACAGGCATGTACCACTGTGCCCAGCTTCTATGTTTAACCGTGTGAGGAACCGCCAGATTTTTACACAGCGGGAGAAGGGGAATTTTTATCTTGAGAACAATGGAGAGTCTGGGAGGGCTTGAAGCAGGGAGGATGCTGAGCTAATATGTTTTTAGAGACAGGGTCTTGCTCTGTCACCCAGGCTGGAGTGCAATGACGTGATCACAGGTCGCTGCAGCCTTGAACTCCTAGGCTCAAGTGATCCTCCTCACTCAGTCTCCCAAAGTGCTGGGATTACAAGCATGGGCCACCAGCCTGGCCTAGAAATTATATATATATATATATATATTTTTTTTTTTTTTTTTAGATGGAGTCTCGCTCTGTCACCCAGGCTGGAGTGCAGTGGTGTGATCTCAGCTCACCGCAAGCTCCGCCTCCTGGGTTCACGCCATTCTCCTGCTTCAGCCTCTCCGAGTAGCTGGGATTACAGGCGCCCGCCACCACGCCCGGCTAATTTTTTATATTTTTAGTAGAGATGGGGTTTCACCGTGGTCTTGATCTCCTGATCTTGTGATCCGCCCGCCTCGGCCTCCCAAAGTGCTGGGATTACAAGCGTGAGCCACCGCGCCCAGCCTTTTTGTTTGTTTGTTTGTTTTTTGAGACAGGATCTCGTTCTATCATCACCCAGGCTGAAGTGCAGTGGCACGATCTCGGCTCACTGCAACCTCTGCCTCGCAGGTTCAAGCAATTCTCACGACTCAGCCTCCTGAGTAGCTGGGATTAGAGGCGTGGGCCACCACACTCAGCTAATTTTTATATTTTAGTAGAGACGGGGTTTCACCATGTTGGCCAGGCTAGTCTCAAGTGATTTGCCCACCTTGGCCTCCCAAAGTGCTGGGATTACAGGCATGAGCCATCCTGCCCAGCCTAGAAATGAGACTATTTGAGAGACCACGGCTGGGGAACCAGGCAGAGTGAGTAGGGGAGGCGTCAGACCCTAGTCTCAGGTTTGTAACCTCTGCAGCTGGGTAGGCGCAGTCTGTTTACCTGGGCTGGGGAAGTCAGGGGAGAAGGTTTAGCCTTCACTTGAAGCTCCTTTGCCAACTCCAGCATCTTGGAGCCACTAGAGATCTTTGACACTCAATTGCGATAACTTTGCACAAAAGGGTAAACTGAGGCCAGATGGCAGGGCTGATGCGGCTCAGCAGCCTAGGCCCACAGCCCCTGCCACTCACCAGCCCGGTGTTGTCCGTCCACTGGAAATCTCTCTCCACGATCCTGTCGTTCAGGCCGATCCACGTGTTTTCATGCCCAAAGCCTGCAGGGTCGGGGGTTGTGGGTCTGGGTGTTCACCCATGCCTCTCCCGGTCCAGGGCGGAGGCTGCAGGTGAGGTGGGGTAGGGTGTGGGAGGAAAGAATTCCTCACCTTCCCCAGCCTGGAGGTGGGCTGGGTGGGGGGAAAGATCTAGAAGGTGGAAATGAAGGGGAAAGAAGCGGGTACAGGGATGGAGGAGGACCCAGAGACCCTCCCTCAGCCTCTCTGTGGGCTGGGGGCCGGGTGAGGTATGCATGGGAGGGGAAAAGCCAGCCCCTTCCCCAGCCTGGAGGTGGGCTGGAGGTTGAGGTGGAGAGGGAAGGAGATAAAAGTGAAGTTTATAGAGGTGAGGGAGTACACAGATGCCCTCTTCCAACCTCTGTAAGAGCTGGAGAAGGGAAGGGGGGAGGAAGGGAGAAGGAGAGAGAGGAGGGGGAGGAAAAAGGAGGAGGAGTGAAAGGGAGGAGGGGCAGGAGTGGGAAGAAGGATGGGGAGGAGGGAGGAGGAATGGAAGGGAGGATGAGGAGCAGGAGGGAGGAGGAGGAGGAATGGGAGGAGGAGGGGGAGGAGAAAGGAGGAGAAAGATCAGTGGAAGAAGGAGGGGGAGGAGTGGGAGGGAGGATGGGGAAGAGAAAGGAGGAGGAAGATGAGTGGAAGGAGGAGGCAGAGGAATGGGAGGGAGGAGGGAGAGAAGAGGGAGGAGGAAGGGAAGGAGAAAGGAGGAGAAAGATGAATGGAAGGAGGAGGGGAGGAGTTGGAGGGAGGAGGGAGATGAGTGGGAGGAGAATGGGGAGGAGAAAAGAGGAGGAGTGGAAAGGAGGAGGAAGAGCAAGAGGGAGGGGGGAGGAAGGAGAAGGAAGAGGAGTAGAAAGGAGGAGGCCTGGGGAGGAGCAGGAGGGAGGAGGGGACAAATGGGAGGAGGGGGAAGCAGGATGAGAAGAAGAAAGGAAGAAGATGAGTGGAAGGAGGAGGAGGGATGGGAGAGGAGAGGAGAGAGGAGGAGGAATGGGAGGAGGAGAGGGAGGAGGGGAGGGAGGATGGAGAGGAGAGGGGAGGGAGGATGGAGAGGAGAAAGGAGGTAGAAGATGAGTGAAAGGAGGAGGGAGGGGAGAGAAGGGAGAAGGGGAGGAGTAGGAGAAAGAATGGAAGGAGGAGGGAGAGGAGGGGGAGGGAGGATGAGGAAGAGGGAGGAAGAGGAGTGGAAGGAGGAGGGGGAGGGGTGGGAGGGAAGATGGGAAGGTAGGAGGGAAAGGAAGGAGAAGGGTAGGGGGGCAGGCATGAACCCCTCTCCCAGCCTCAGTGTAGGCTGGAGGTGCATCCTCACCCCACTCTCCACAAGTGGGGACTCTGGCTACCCTCTTTTAGGGGGGCGAGGCATGGGAAGAACCGGAATTAGACCCAGGCTATGCCAGGGTTTGTGGCCAGGAAAAGCAGGAGTAAACCCAGGCCCTGTCACATCTTTGCAGAAATGAGAAGTAGGGGACAGGAGACACCAGTGGGCGCTAGACAGGCAGACAGGTGAGAAGGCGCGAGCCAGTCGCTCAGGAGGGAGAGGCCCGGTGGGATACATCAAGGAAAAAGAAGCAAATCAGGGAAAGAAGAAAGGAAGGAGTCACGAGGGATGGGATGGCGGCAAACGGAATAAACAGAATAAATGGATGGATGAGCAAAAGGCAGAGGGATAATGAATAAATCAGTAAGTCCCGATTACATGAATGCAACACTTGTCTCTCTCCTAGGTCTTTGCAAGGCTCATTTCTTATTTCATCCAACACATTACAGGTGCTTCCCCCATCACCCTCCATCTCTTGGCCCTGTTTTGTTATCAGCACACATAGGATCCGTTGAATTACAGTATAGACTTATTTACTTAGATATTTACTTGTTTGTCTATATCCTCCCCAAGAAATGGTCACTCCCTGAGGACAGAGCAAAGTCAGCCTTGATCGCTGCTGTGCTGTGTCAATATCCCTGGAATGGTGCCTGGCACATAGCAGGTGCTCAGTAAATATTTGGCGAATGAATGAATGAATGAATGAATGAAGTGAATGTATAAATTAACAAGTGAATTGACAGATTTCATGCATTAAGAAGCAGTCAGGGCTTGCGTTAATGAACATAGCTTTGGAAAGGTGACGTCCTGAAAACCAGGGGAGGGATGTGATGCCCTGGCAAAAGGGCTACAAGTGCCACCCCTGCCCACCCTCCAGGCAGGTGGCCCCCTCCCCAGAGCCCCTACTATTAATGAAGCTGTGTTCCTCCGGTGAGTGGACACTGGTCAGGTGGCCGGAGCGGCGGCGGCAGTCCCTCTCTGCATCTTCCCATGCCCTCCGGTGGGCAAAATAGCGGTAACAGTGGCCCTGGAACTTGTGCCAGCTGCGGTCACAGCCCTCGGTGTCTGGCAGATGGGATAGGAGTGTGAGGGGGGGCTGGCCTTGGCCCAAGGCCTACCAGCCATGAGCACAGCCAGTCCACCAGAGAGAGGGCCCAATCCAAGGTCACTGCGGGGCGAGATCATCCCTCTCCCCATGTCTGGCCCCTCCTCCTGAGGAGGCTCTCCCGACCTTTTCACCTCCCATATTGACTTCTTTTTTTTTGGACAGGGTCTCACTCTGTTGCCCAGGCTGGAGTGCAATGGTGCAATCTCGGCTCACTGCTACCTCTGCCTTCCACACTCAAGCAATCCTCCCACCTCAGCCTCCTGAGTAGTTGGGATTACAGGCGTGCACCACCACGCCCAGCTAATTTTGTATTTTTAGTAGAGATAGGGTTTCACCATGTTGGTCAGGTTGGTCTCAAACTCCTGGCCTCAAGTGATCTGCCCGCCTCAGCCTCCCAAAATGCTGGAATTACAGACGTGAGCCACCACACTGGCCAAATCTTAATGTCTTTTCTTTGTTTCTGGAAGATTTAACTGGGAGATCATTCCCTGACACCCCCTCTCGTTCCAATGCTGAAGGCTCCTTCTCTGATGTCGGGGCCACACCCTTTGTATGGACATGGAAGCTCAGGCATTTCTCCACAGAAGACATACAAATGGCCAAAAAGCACATGAAAAGATGCTCATTGTCAATGTCAAAACCACCATGAGATATCACTTCACACCCACTAGGATGGATATATATCTATATATATATATATAGATATTTTTTTTTTTTTTTGAGATGGAGTCTGGCTCTGTCGCCCAGGCTGGAGTGCAATGGCGCGATCTTGGCTCACTGTAGCCACCACCTCCCAGGTTCAAGCAATTCTCCTGTCTCAGCCTCCCAAGTACCTGGGATTACAAGCATGTGTCACCACGCCTGGCTAATTTTTGTTATTTTTAGTAGAGACGGGGTTTCTCCATGTTGGCCAGGATGGTCTTGATTTCCCGACCTCATGATCATCCCGCCTTGGCCTCCCAAAGTGCTGGGATTACATATAATTTTTTTTTTTTTTAAAGGAAAAGTAGGCTGAGGATGGTGGCTTACGCCTGTAATCCCAGTATTTTGGGAGGTCGAGGCTGGCGGATCACTTGAGGCCAGGAGTTCAAGACCAGCCTGGCCCCGTCTCTACTAAAAATTCAAAAAAAAATTGAGTCACGTGTAGTGATAGGTGCCTATAGTCCCAGATACTGGGGAGGTTGAGGCACAAGAATCACTTGAACCGGAAGGTGGAGGCTGTAGTGAGCCGTGATCATACCACTGCACTCCAGCCTAGGTGACAGAGTTAGACCCTGTCTCAAAAAATAAAAATAAAAATAAATTAAAAAAATAAAAATTAGCCAGGCATGGTGGCACGAATCTGTAGTTCCAGCTACTGGGTAGGCTGAAGCAAGAGAATCGCTTGAGCCTGGGAGTTCAAGGTGACAGTGAACTATGATTGTACCACTGTACTTTCCAGCCCGGGCACAGAGTGAGAACCTGTTTCAAAAAAAAAAAAAAGGCCAAGCACAGTGGCTCATGTCTGTACTCCCAGCACTTTGGGAGGCTGAGGCAGGAGAATCACATGAACCCAGGAGTTTGAGAGCAGCCTGGGCAACATGGCAAAACCCCATCTCTACAAAAACAACAAAAAAATTAAACCTAGAGTTACCATATGACCCAGCAATTCCACTCCTGAGAGTATACACCAAAAAGAGTAGAGGGATAAAAAAGAATGGCAAATAGTTATTCAAACAAAAGCATGTACAAGAATATGTTCACAGCAGCAGCACTATTGACCATAGCCTCTGGAGGAAACAACCCAAATATCCATCAAACCATGAATGGATAAACAAAATGTGATATAGCCATACAATGGAATACTACTCAGCCATGAACAGGAATGAAACACTGATTCATATTACAATACAGATGAACCTTGAAAACATGTCAAGTGAAAGAAGCCAGACACAAAAGACACATATTTTGAGATTCCATTCATATGAAATGTCTAGAACAGGCAAATCCACAGAGACAGAAAGCAGATTAGTGGTTGCCAGGGACTGGGGAATGGGAATAGGGAGTGACTGCCTACTGGGCACAGAGTTTCCTTCTGGGGTGTTGAAAAAGTTCTGGAACTAGACAGAGGTGATGGCTGTACAACACTGCGATTGTACAGAATGCCACTGAAATGTACACTTTAAAATGGTTAATTTGGCTGGGCTCAGTGGCTGTAATCCCAGTAGTTTGGGAGGCTGATGTGGACAGATTGCTTGAGCTCAGGAGTACAAGACCAGTCTGGGCAACATGGTGAAACCTTGTCTCTACAAAAAATACAAAAATGAGCCAGGCATGGTGGCTTGTGCCTGTAGTCCCAGCCTACCGGGGAGGCTGAGGAGGGAGGATCACTTGAGCCTGGGAGGTCAAAGCTGCAACGAGCCAAGATCACACCACTGCACTCCAGCCTGGGTGCCAGGGTGAGACTCTGTCTCAAAAAATAAAATAAATTTAGCTAGGCGTGGTGGCGCGCGCCTGTAGTCCCAGCTACTCGGGAGGCTGAGGTAGGAGAATCGCTTGGACCAGGGAGTTGGAGGTTGCAGTGAGCCGAGATCGCGCCACTGCACTCCAGCCTGGTGACAGAGCAAGATTCTGTCTCAAAAAAATAAAATAAAATAGGGCAGGCGCAGTGGCACATGCCTGTAATTCCAGCACTTTGGGATGCTGAGGTGGGTGGATCACCTGAGGTCAGGAGTCCAAGACCAGCCTGGCCAACATGGCAAAACCCCATCTCTACTAAAAAATACAAAAATTAGGCCAGGCACGGTGGCTCACGCTTGTAACCCCAGCACTTTGGGAGGCCGAGGCGGGTGGATCACGAGGTGGAGATCGAGACCATGGTGAAACCCCGTCTCTACTAAAAATATAAAAAATTAGCCAGGTGTTGTGGTGGGTGCCTGTAGTCCCAGCTACTCGGAGAGGCTGAGGCAGGAGAATGGCGTGAACCCGGGAGGTGGAGCTTGCAGTGAGCCGAGATTGCACCACTGCACTCCAGCCTGGGCAACAGAGTGAGACTCCGTCTCAAGAAAAAAAAAAAAAAATACAAAAATTAGCCAGGCGTGGTGGCGGGCGCCTGTAATCCCAGCTACTTGGGAGGCTGAGGCAGGGAAAATTGCTTGAAACTGGGAGGTGGGGGTTGCAGTGAGTTGAGACGGTGCCGCTGCACTCCAGCCTGAGTGACAGAGCAAGATTCCATCTCAAAAAAATAATAAAATAAAATAAAATGGTTAATTCTATGTTATGCGCAGTTTGTCTAAAAGAATAATTTATCTTGTGTCAGGCTCACAGCCATGGAACTGGAGGCAGGGACCTGGAGTATGTGGGGAAGCCTGTGGCTGGGCACCCAACCCCACTCTTGGTACTGTTTCTGGGGTTGCAATAGAAACTCACCTTTCTCGCAAAGGCTGCCCCCGTAGCTGGGGAGGCAAAGGCAGACAAAGCCGTTGACCTCATCAATACAGGTGCCTCCATTCTCGCAGGGGCTGCAGAGGCAGTCATCAATGTCTGGCAGAGAGGGGAAGAGACTGAGTTAGAGGTCGGCTTCCGCTTGGCTCTGAGCCCCCACAGGAAACTAAGCAGAAGATGGGGTCATGGTCCTACCAACCATCCTGGACCTAAGTGAGGCAGTCACAGTCTGCACAGATGGCCCAATGACTCTGCAGGCAAGGGGTGGAACCTCATACAATTAACATAAATTAGCATTAATGAGAGCAGATGCCACTGGGGCAGCTGAGAGCCAGGATGTGCAGACTGTTCTACCTGACTCTAGAGAAGTGAAGGTTATACTCTCAAAAACAGGCTCACAGAATGCTGAAGCTGGAGTCTGTTTTAGGCATTTGCAAAGACTTGCACAGAGTCACAAAGCTGTTTGTGGGTAAAGCTAGATATTCACTGAGCTCCTCTTCTACTGGTCCATGTGTAGATAGTGCTTGAGGCATGTATGGCACTGGGCAAGTCACTTTCCCTCCTTGAAACTCAGCTTATTTTTTTGAAAATGGTAATAATAATGGGCTCCTACTCAAGGATGATTGTGAGTAGGGAAGCAATAGAAGAGCTCAATAAATTATATCATTTATATTTATTGTTATAATTCTGTAATCAGTCATGTGGTTGTGAAGGTTGTGAAGTCAAGATGACGCATAGAGCTAAAAAAATTATGTCATTTATATTTGTTGTTGTAATTGCATAATTAGTAGTATTTCTTGTGTTGGGCTTTGAAGCTAGCACCCAACAGTTCTGGTGGCAGTGCTTATACCTCCCACCCACCCAGGAAAGGGCAGGATCCCCAAAGGGCCTTTGCAGGGAGGAGTCTCAGACATATAATTCCTTTGTCTTTCCCTTCCCACCTCTGACTGGTAGTAATGGGAGACAGCACACCAGAGATGAAAGCTCAGCTCTTTGATTCTGGTTCCACTAACTGGGCTGATTTAGCTGAATGCAAGGAGTGGGAATGGAGTATCTGAAACCAGCTTTTTGTGATCTCTGAATTCTGAGGGCATGGCTGCTGGGGTACATCCCAAGGCTCTGGAGTCAAACAAATTCAGATTCAGATCCTGAGTCTGGGGTACTCACCAATCTCACAGTTCTCCCCGGCAAAGCCCTGATCACAGCTACAGCCATACATGGTGCCATTGGCATTACATGTCCCTCCATGAAGACAAGGGTTGTTCTCACAGGGATCTGAGTGCGCTGCAGGATGGATGGGTAGTGTGGGGAAGAGTCAGGCCACAGATCTTTTGCCTTCCTGGAATCAAGACCCCAGGCCCCCAAACCGCTCTAATCAAACCCTCTCTATGGAGCCCTCTTTATAACTTCCCCAACCAGCAGTCACCAACTCCCTCTCATATGACCCCTGTTACGAGGAGTTTACCGCTTCCAGAAACTGCCCCAAAGCATCTGGGGACTTCCCTGCCTGTAGCAAAGTCCTTCCTCAGACTGAACTGGAATGGGGCTCCCAGAGACCAGGGCTGCCTGAAGGACCTTGTAGAATGTCTTCTCCCAGAACATGGGCTTCAGTGTCCTCCCTGACTTAAGTGTCCTCCCCCTCTTTTGGGCACACCCTGCTCATCACTGTGCTTCTCATGAATTGGGGCACACGAGCGGACATAGGTTCTAGCCTGGGCGACAGACTGAAAAAAAAAATCTTCATCCTGCTCCAGCCAACCCAGATCCTGTCAGGGCAGCATCTGACCATTCCACTGCCCAGTGGAATTAAAGTTAAAAAAAAATTAAATTAAAAAAAAAAAGAGGCCAGGTGCCATGGCTCATGCCTGTAATCCTAGCACTTTGGGAGGCCAAGGCAGGTGGATCACCTGAGGTCAGGAGTTCGAGACCAGCCTGGCCAACATGGTGAAACCCCATCTCTATTAAAAATACAAAAAATTAGCTGGGCATGGTGGCAGGAGCCTGTAATCCCAGCTACACGGGAGGCTGAGGCAGGAGAATCCCTTGAATGCCAAAGGCGGAGGTTGCAGTGAGCCGAGATCGCGCCACTGCACTCCAGCCTGGGTGACAGAGTGAGACTCCATCTCAAAAAAAAAAAAAAAAAAAGAATGAAATGCTTCATTTTTTGCACAGGAGCCCTGCTAATCTTCTCTGTATTGTTCTAATTATAGCATATGTGCTATAAAGTGGTGCTGAAGCGAGCACCACTTTACTTTTTTTATTAGAACAATCGTTTCTTGTCTGTATCTTTCCCTAGAGTGCTGGTATTCCATATGGCAGCCACATATAGATATTCACACTTAAATCAATTAAAGTGAAATAAAAGTAAAAACGTCGTCCCTCAGTTGTCCTAGCCATTTTTCAAATTAGCGTGGATAGAGAACATTTCCATCCCTGGGAAAGTTCTAGAATGTTGCTCTAGGACGTCAGTTTTCAGAGGACACGGGATTTGGTTTCAACATACGGTCTGGGACAGAGCAGGCGCTCAGTAATTGCTTGCTAACGGAATGAAGGTAGCAGCTGGCCCTCCCGCGGTAGCTGAGGCCTGTCCCTGGGGTGGCCCCATGGATGGCAAAGGGGCTTGTGGATGGCAGGGCCTGTGGCTGGATGATGGCCCTGCACGTGTGTGCACACGCACAAGGCTGCCAGGCGGCGGGACACATGAGCCCCACCAGGTGCCCCGCGCTGCTGACACCTGCCCACGGACTGGCGGTGACTCAGTCACTCGCTGGTACTGCGTTTATTTTTGGCTTCATTAGCATTTCTTCTGCAAGCGGCGGGTGGGTAGGTGCCTGGGTCTCCCCGGTACTGCCCGCCAATCTCCATCCTGCTGTGGTTGGCTTCATTGTGGAGCCCAGGATCCAGAAAAGTCCAAGACAGACCCAGCCTCAGCCCAGGTGCAGCTCCAACCCCCGTTTCCTTAGTGTTCCTATGTGGTTGCCCTCCCACCTCTCTGACTGCCCCTTCTCTATTTCTTTGGGCATTGAGCTTCTTCCCCTCTGATCATCTTTCCAGGGTTGATCCCCACATAGCCCATCTCTTCTCTCCTCACCACCACCCTAAGATTAATTTTTTTTTTTTTTTTTTTTTTTTTTTTTGAGACGGAGTCTTGCTCTGTCACCCAGGCTGGAGTGCAGTTGCATGATCATAGCTCACTGCAGCCACAACCTCCCAGGGCCAAGCGGTCCTCCCACCTCAGCACCCCTGAGAAGCTGGGACCACAGGTACGCACCATGTCCGGCTAATTTTTTTTTTTTTTTTTTTGAGACAGAGTCTCGCTCTGTCGCCCAGGCTGGAGTGCAGTGGCACGATCTCGGCTCACTGCAAGCTCCGCCTCCCGGGTTCACGCCATTCTCCTGCCTCAGCCTCTCCGAGTAGCTGGGACTACAGGCGCCCGCCACCACGCCCGGCTAATTTTTTTGTATTTTTAGTAGAGACGGGGTTTCACCGTGGTCTCGATCTCCTGACCTCGTGATCCGCCCGCCTCGGCCTCCCAAAGTGCTGGGATTACAAGCATGAGCCACCGTGCCCGGCCGACTCCCGGCTAATTTTAAAATTTGTTTTGTAGAGACGGGGTCTCACTATGTTGCCGAGGCTGGTCTCCAATTCCTGGGCTCAAGTGATCCTCCGCCTTAGCCTCCCAAAGTGCTGGAATTACAGGTGTGAGCTATCACGCCCGGCCTCATGTACTTTTTTATGCCAATGAGCTAAGCATTTCGCAGTGGCTGAGACAGAAACTCTGTTTTCCAGCCAGGTGCGGTGGCTCACGCCTGTAATCCCAGCACTTCGGGAGGCTGAGGCGGGCAGATCACTTGAGTCAGGAGCTCGAGACCAACCTGGTCAACATGGTGAAACCCCATCTCTACTAAAAGTATAAAAATTAGCCAGGCATGGTGGTGCATGCCTACAATCCTAGCTACTCAGGAGGCTGAGGCAGGAAAATCACTTGAACCTGGAAGGCAGAGATTGCAGTGACCTGAGATCACCACTGTACTCCAGCCTGGGCCACAGAGAAAGACTGTCTCAAAAAAAAAAGAAAAAGAAACCCTGTGTTCAGACGACCTGGATTCAAACCCCAGCCTTGACACTCCCTTAGTTGCATGGCTGCACAAGGCACTTGACCTCTCTGTGTCTGTCTCCCTATCTGCAAAGTAAGGATCACACCGGAGCTTTTCCCATAAGGACATTAAAAGGATTAACCAAGATAACTCCAGTAAAGTGCTTTGAATAAGCCAAGCACACTGGCAGTAACCCATAAATGCCAGCCTTTATCGATACAGGCGGCCCTGCCCCCGGGTCAGCCTGCCTCCCGGACATCTAAGAAAAGAAGATCTGCCAGGCGCTACGGCTCACGTCTGTAATCCCAACACTTTGGGAGGCCAAGGCAAGAGGATCACTTGAGCCCAGGAGTTTGAGACCAGCCTGGATAACATATGGAGACCCCATCTCTACACACACACACACACACACACACACACACACACACCATCTCTACACACACACACACACACACACACACACACACACACACAGCCGGGTGTGGTGGTTGCATGCCTATAGTCCAAGCTACTGGAGAGGCTGATGTGGGAGGATCACTTGAGCCTGGGTGCAGTGAGCTATGATTGCACCACTGCACTCTAGCCTGAGCAACAGACCAAGACCCTGCCTGGAAAAAAAAAAAAAGAAAAAAAAAAAAGATCCCACCCCAACACAGCCCAGAAGTGACACGCTGGATGATGAAACCTGCATCAGCTATTTCCATCATCATGACACTTTGCCTTCAAAAAAACGGGCACCAGTTTGGGCAACATGGCAAAACCCTGTCTCTATAAAAAATACAAAAATTAGCCAGGCCTGTTGGTGCACACCTGGTCCCAGCTGCTTGGGAGCCTGAGGCAGAAGGATCACCTGAGCCT
Source organism: Symphalangus syndactylus (assembly GCF_028878055.3). Classification (NCBI taxonomy): domain Eukaryota; kingdom Metazoa; phylum Chordata; class Mammalia; order Primates; family Hylobatidae; genus Symphalangus; species Symphalangus syndactylus. The sequence continues at coordinate 45,416,336 of NC_072435.2, read as the reverse complement.
GGGGAGGTCAAGGCTGCAGTGAGCCATGATCCTGCCGCTGCACTCAAGCCTAGGTGACAGAATGAGACCCTTTCTAAAAAAAAAAAAAAAAAAAAAAAAAAAGGTGGGGGTGGGGAGTGCAGTAATTAAACATCAATGGTGTTAATAAAAGTGTGCAACTCGACTGGGTGCTATGGCTCACAGCTGTAATCCCAGCACTTTGGGAGGCCAAGGCAGGTGGATCACCTGAGGTCAGGAGTTTGAGACCAGCCTGGCCAACATGGTGAAACCCCGTCTCTACTAAAAATACAAAAATTAGCCAGGCGTGGTGGCGGGAGCCTGTAATCCCATCTACTCAGAAGGCTGAGGCAGGAGAATCACTTGAACCTGGGACGCGGAGGTTGCAGTGCGCCGAGATCACACCACTGCACTCCAGGCTGGATGACAGAGTGAGACTCAGTCTCAAAAAACAAAAAAAAAAAGTGTGCAACTCAGAAAAAAAGACTTATTAATTAGCTGCTTGTTTTGTTTTGTTAGTTTGATTTCATGCAGGGTCTCGCGGTGGAACTATCATAGCTCACTGCAGCCTGGCTAATTTCTTTTTATTTTTAGTAGAGATGGGGTCTTGCTGTGTTGGCCAGCCTGGTCTTAACTCTTAAGCTCAAGTGATTCTCCCACCTCAGCCTCCCAAAGGGCTAGGATGACAGGCATGAGCCATCGCATGCAGCCTCTTTTTTGTTTGCTTGTTTCTAAATTTCATTTGGTCAAAAAAACTCAGCTTAATTTGGCAGAACCTAAGAAGGGCTGGAATTTGCAGGCTGAGCTGAGGCTGACCTGGCCCCAGGGAGAACAGGGCAGCCGATTTCTATGGATGCTGCTGGCCACAGAGTAGCTAAGACTCAAGCTGATTTGGGCTCCAATTGAGGTTTGACCACTGATTAGCCAAGTGGTGTTTTACCTCCCCGAGCTTCGGTTTGCTATCTGTAGAATGGGGGTGATCCTCGCCCCTTGCATGCCTCCCCAGCACCCACTTTCCCTGTGACTCGAGGTCCCCCACGAGTCAAATCACTGAATTCTAGCTCCCACTCACATTTGTCCAGGAAACCCTCCCTGCCACACCTCCTCCCTCTGGTCTTGCCTGGGAGGCGTCTGTGTCCTGCTCTGTCTTCCCCAGACTCAGGGAATCCTGGAAAGCCAGTCCCTGGGCATCACACCACTGTCCAGCTTAAAGCAGATGTACACACGGCTTGTAACTGAACTCATTCCCCAAATCAGACTCTACTCAATGCCTCGCCACTCCCACATTTTGTTTTTGTTTTTGACAGAGTCTCACTCTGTCACCCAGGCTGGAGTGCAGTGGTAAGATCTCAGCTCACTGCAACCTCCGCCTCCTGGGTTCAAGCGATTCTCATGCCTCAGCTTCCCCAGTAGCTGGGATTACAGGTGTGTGCCACCACACCCGGCTAATTTTTATATTTCTAGCAGAGACGGAGTTTTGCCATGTTGGCCAGGCAGGTCTTGAACTCCTGACCTCAAGTGATCTGCCCGCCTCGGCCTCCCAAAGTGCTGGGATTACAGGCGTGAGGCACCACGCCCGGCCACTCACCACTCTCACATTTTGTTCATTGGGATGTATGCTCTATGCCCAAAATTGATCAAACGCTACTTCATCTCCTGGCCTTTGCCAGTGCTCGTTCTTCTGCCAGGAATGTCCTTTCTGAAATTCAACTCCACCTGATAAGCTCCTACCTCCAGCGTCATGCCCCACTAGAAAGCTTCCAGATCCCCAGGGACAACCATTCCTCCCTGCTCTGGGCTCCCCCAGCCCCTGCTCCCCAAGCCCTGACCATGGAGAGCTGGACAGAGCCCTGGGACTTTGTACTCACCCTCCTCCGCACCTGCATTCATAGGGGTCCCTGGCAGGGCTGGCTCCTCTCCACTTGCCACCTCCTCCCAGAAGCTCTCTACACCTGGGCTCCCTGCCAGGACCTCCAGTTCGAAGTCCTCTATGCCCAGGGTGACAGGCAGCAGGGTGCTGGAAGGGTCCCACGGTACTGTAGGCTCCCCTGAGGAAACTGAGGCAGACTTGCCCACACTGGCTGCAGCCGGTGTCCCAGGAGGAACAGCCGGTTTCCCCAGGGGACTGCCCTGATGCGGAGGTGCTGAAGCTCCTGATGTTCCCTGGGTCTCCACCTGATCCTCTGGCTCTGGGTGCGGTTGGGAGCTTGAGGGGCCCAGTGTAGACATGGCTGGAACTCCAACCTTGTCCCCCTGCTCCAGGGTCGTGAGGGGCGTCACAATGCTTGTAACCAGGGCCACTTGAGGGCTCAAGGTGGTGCTTTCGGCTTCTTCAAACACCTGGGATCCAGGTTCCCAAATTCCACTAGCATCACTGGGGGCCGGCGTGACTGTGGAATCCATGGGATTCACAGTGGGTCCTTCATCTGTAGCAACCCAAGGCTCCAAACTTGGTGTGACTTTGGGTACCAAGAAGACTCTGGGGCTCCCCAGGGGGGCAGATGGGGAGCTTGCATCCAGCCCTTTGCTGTACACTGAGGGCCAGGGGTCCTGCACCTCATCTACAGTGGCCTGCAAGCCAGAAGTGGGGCTTTCTGCTGTGTCGAAGGCCCCAGACTCAGACCCCGAGATACCCCTGAGGCCCGTTGGCTCAGTGGCAGTCTCGGTGGCAGTCTCAGTGGAGACAAAACCTACAGCCACATTCCTGTTTGCAGAAGGCCATGGGCTGGAGCTGGAGTGCTCAGCTTTGTTGACCCAAGAAGGGCTGGTCTCCCCAGTTTCTCTGAAGTCTGCCCTGGGGGACTCAGGTGTTGTGGGCATGGCCTCTCCACCCTGTCCTGTCGGGGTCGAAGAGGGAGGCAGGGAATACACCTTGGTCTCTGCAGCAGGGGAGGGTGGAGCCGTGGCCGTGGCCTCACCATGTGCCTCAACTCTATTGGCCTCGGTGGAGATGGGGGTGGGGTGTGGTAGCATCCACTGTTTGGGACCACGCAGCATGGCCATCATAGGGAGATCTGGGGAAGTGGCCACGGGGAATGCTTCCCAGGGGGCAGGGCTGGGAGCTGAGCCAGCGGCCTCCAAGGGGGACCAAAACAGGTCTGGGGTGGCTGGCCTGGCACTGGGGCCCTCGGCTTTCTCTAGCTCCAGGACAGGGGCCCTGCTGTGGCCTGAGATGCTGGGTGGGACCATGGTTGGGGGCCACAGCCAGGGCTCTGGGGAGCTCTTGCCACCAGCGGAACCTGCAACAACATCAAGGCAATCATTACAATGATCTCTCAGCAGCCCCTTTGGTTGGACTCCAGGCCCAAGGGAGAGGGGGCTTCTGGGGCCAGAGGACCTAGCTGGGATTTGGAGCTTCCTCCCTCATCCTGAGTGTAGCCATGGCTACCTCTCCACCCTCACCTCCAGATCCCCAGGTAGGTCCCGCCTCCCCCAGAGCAACTCACCAGCTCCAGGCATATCCACCTCATTGGTCAGATCAGCCCAGGGGCTCTGGCTCTGGCCACTGCCCAACATCTCTGTGACTGCCATGGCCAACGGAGGCTCCATTTGGTTCCCTGCAGCCTCTGAGGTGGGGGGCTGGGCGCCGGCCTCCATCCCCCCTTGCAGCCCCGGCTCGGGTTCCTGCTGCTGGAAGTAGCGCCCATTCAACCCTTTGAAGCGCCCCCTTCTCCTAGGCGTAGGGTCAGTTGGGGCCACCTCCGTGTGTGAACTTGCTGCAGTGCCTGCCCCCATGTCGCTAGGGCTGGGGGCCACCGTGCTTAGCCACACTTCCCCAGTGGGCCATGAGGCCAGCATGGGGTCCCCAGGGGTAGGGCTGACGGTCTGTTGAGACTCCTGCTTCTCCTCCAAGATCAGGGGTTCTTCTTCCCCACTGGACACCAGAGGCTCCTGGAAGTCAGGGGTGACCACCTCTTCCTCCTCCAGGGTGGGCTCCAGTTCTCTAACTGGGGGCCCCTCTGCTGACAGAATCTCCCCCTCATCCCCAGAGGATGGGGTCTCTAGGTCTCCATGTTGTGATGTGGGGTGATGAGCTGTGGGAGAAAGCAGAAGAGGTTGTGTTAGGCTGAGGGGTTGCCTGGGAAGTTCTGCTTGAAGTCTACCCACTTTCCAGCATGCTGCAGCACAAGCCTTCTGTGCACCTCTGTCTCTCCTAAGTGGTTTCTGAGATTCCCCCAGCCTGGGAGACGGAAATGCAAAGTTTTCACCTCCACTGTTCAGGCTGGGGACCACCTGAGCCACTGTCAGGGTCACAGTCAACTGGCTGCAGTGAGGACTCCAGAGAATTTGGGCCAGGTGCGGTGGCTCACGTCCGTAATCCCAGCACTTTGGGAGGCCAAGGCGAGTGGATCACTTGAGGTCAGGAGTTCAAGATCAGCCTGGCCAACATGGTGAAACTCCGTCTCTACTAAAAATACAAAAATTAGCTGGGCGTGGTGGCGCATTCCTGTAGTCCCAGCTACTCCGAAGGCTGAGGCAAGAGAATCGCTTGAACACGGGAGGTGGAGGTTGCAGTGAGCCGAGATCACACCGCTGCACTCCAGCCTGGGTGACAGAGTGAGACTCTGTCTCAAAAGAAAAAAAAAAGACAATTTGGCTCATGGGTAAACCTCAGGCAGTGTCCAACTCTCATGAACTTGGGTCTGCCTGTTGAGGGGTTCAACTCAACCTTGGTGACGGATCCTCCCCTGGTACAAGTGGTGCCCCGTGGGCATTGTATGCCCATGCCAGGACTGGGGCAGCTTACTTAGAGGACTTGACTCCTCGGGGTTGATGCTTGCAGCTTCCAAAGCTGTCCCCACTGCCCCCCAACAAGGGCGAGTGTCATCCCTGCTCCCACATCCGGTGTGGAGCCCAGAGGTGGCCAATTGAGGCATTATCTCTTCCACGGGCGTGTGTCTGCGTATGGGCGTGGCTCTGGGTAGAGTATTCCCCACCCAGGGGCTTGTCTTTCAAGGTTACGGGGCCTCGGGACCTCAGGAGATACAGCCCACCCAGCAAAGGTAACTCCCCACCAGAGTGGCCTCCTCTGGAGCCCTGTTCTTTCCCCAGGACGGGGATCCTAGGGAAAGACTTGTCGTAAGGGGTGTGGCCTTCACCCGGGGGCGTGGCCCTCACCCAGGGACGTGGCTTATCACAAAGCGAGCTTCCGCGTCTCTCCCTTGGCTTGGCAAGGCTTTCAGGGACGTGGCCTTCGCCAAAGTGAAAGCCCTGGAGGCGCGGCCACCAGGGGACGCACGCACCTCGGAAGCAGTAGGCGTCGAAGCGCTCGGCGGGTGAAGGGAAGCCGGTCCGGTTAGCGAAGCGGTAGACGGTGCGCACGCCCGGGGCTGGGCCCCCGCAGCGCCGGCGCGGCGTCTGGATCGGGTAGCGCACGCTGCCGTCGGCCAGCCAGCCCGGGTCGCACTGGTCCAGGCCCTCATGCCAGGCCAGGTGCAGCTGTCCCACCGAGGCCAGCGCGGCACCCTGGCGGCGGCACTGTGCACGCGCGCCGGCCAGTGTCAGGCGGCGGGCCGGGCCCACGTAGAAGACCTCGCCTGCGGGAGGGGCGGGTGGAGGTCAGGGGGGCTGGGGAAGCCTCCCCTGGAGCCCAGGAAGTGGGTCCAACTCCAAATAGTTCCGACCTGGACGTGTTAGGGTGGTGGTTAGAAGAGGCAGTGACAACCACAGCTGTGCGTTCAGCTCCGGGACCATCCTTGTCCTTACCTCTCATGCAGATCTGAGCCTCTTTTTACAAATGGAATAACTCAGGCCCATGGGCAAGTCGGGCTTCAGAGAGAGGGAGGGGCTCGGTGAAGGGGGTTCACAGAGGAGGAAGGGGGTAGGGACAGGGAGGCAGGCAGGGGACAGGGGATTAGAGAGGGAAAGAGGATCAGAGAGAGGAAGGGGGCAAAGGGAGGGAGGGGGACTCAGGGAGGCATGGAAAGCTCAGAAAACGGGTGGAATCATGTCTTGGTTGCAGGTTTAAGGAGGTATAAGACAGGGGAGTTGCATAAGGACCCCAGAGGATGGGAGTTGGGGAGAATAATAGAGGGTCAAAGAGGGGCAGAGGGGCCGGGTCCTGCCAGTCCCAGACTTACCCTCCAGCTCCCGGGAAAAGCAATACACATCGTAGAGTTCCTGTGGGTTGCGCCTCCCATAGCTCCGAACCCCTGGAAGGCTGCTACGGTCACCATAGCAACCAGGACGGGACTGGGTGATAGGATACCTGACAACACAAGGGGAGGGTCCCTCTCAGATGTGTGCTCCTGGAGCCCCCAAGGAACCTCCTTCCCCATGGGCTCGTCTTCATCTCCCTATCTTGTGTATCCCTCTCACCGAACAGTGCGGTCAGAGAGCCAGCCAGCATCACAGTTGTCAAAGCCATCCTCGAAGGCAGCCTGTAGATGCCGAGGGGCTGCAATGATGGCTGAGCTGAGACGGCAGGCCTCCTGGGCCTCAGCGAAGGTCAGTGCATAGCGGTCCCGGGCTGCCCGGTAGTGGAACACAACACCTGTGGGGGAACATCCAGGATGGGGGGACAGTTGACTTACGCTGGAATCTTCAAGAACAGACCTACCTCTTGCAGAATGACTCCCCACCCCTGTCTGATAATAATAGACCTAGCGCCAGGCACAGTGTCAGTCGAGGGTGGGGAGCAAGATCCATATGCCCCCATTTTACAGATGAGGAAACTGATAACAATGGCCATAAAGGGTTACAAGTTAGCAAATATTTACAATGTGAAAAGCATTTACGGCCGGCCAGCCATGGTGGCTCACTTCTGCAATCCCAGCACTTTAGGAGGCCAAGGTGGGCGGATCACTTTAGGTCAGGAGTTCGAGACCAGCCTGGCTAACATGGTGAAACCCTGTCTCTACTAAAAATACAAAAAATAGCTGGGCGTGGTGGCACGCCTCTGTAATCCCAGCTACTCGGGTGGCTGAGGCAGGAGAATCGCTTGAACCCAGGAGGCAGAGGTTGTGGTGAGCTGGGATTGAGCCACTGCACTCCAGCCTGGGAGACAGAACAAGACTCCATCTCAAAAAAAACTAAAACATTAAAAAAAAAGGAAAAGCATTTATAAGCATTATCTTATTGAACTCTTACAACAAATCTGCTTGTTCCAGAGGAGGAAGCTTAGGGTCAGAAAGGTTGAGGGACAGGTCCAGGCCCACGCAGCAAATAAGAAACAGAACCAGAATTCAAATTCAGAGAGATCTGACTCCAAAGATAGCACTCTTCATGCCCAGGGTTAGGCCCTGGAGGTGGCAGGAGGTGTGGAGAAGGCTGACAGAGAGATTCTGCCTTTTAGGAATTAAGTGCAAGCGCTGCTAGGGAAGCACAGGCAGCAATGGGAGACCAAATGTGGTTCCTTTTTATTTATTTATTTATTTTTATTTTATTTATTTCATTTTATTTATTTTTTGAGACAGAATCTCACTCTGTCGCCAGGCTGGAGTGCAGTGGCGCGATCTCAGCTCACTGCAAGCTCCGCTTCCCAGGTTCACGCCATTCTCCTGCCTCAGCCTCCCGAGTAGCTGGGACTACAGGCGCCCGCCACTGCACCCAGCTAATTTTTTTGTATTTTTAGTAGAGACGGGGCTTCACCGTGTTAGCCAGGATGGTCTTGATCTCCTGACCTCGTAATCCACCCACCTCGGCCTCCCAAAGTGCTGGGATTACAGGCGTGAGCCACCGCGCCCGGCCCAAATGTGGTTCTTGCCTGGCCTGGAAATGTGGTCCTGGAAGGCTTCCTGGAGGAGGTGACATGTAAGCCAGGATGTGAAGCACGGGTAACAGGCTCACTGTGATTCAAATTCTGATTTAGGGGTGAAAGAAATGGCTGAACAAGACAATGAAATGAAACACTTTGCTCTGTCTTATCCAAATGGGAGCCCTGTGTCCTCAGCATTGAACCAGTACAGTGTAGGTGCTCAATAAATGTTTGGCTGAATGTCTGGGCATAGCAGCTCACGCCTGTAATCCTAGCACTTTCGAAGACCGAGGCAGGCAGATCGCTTGAGGCTAGGAGTTGGAGACCAGCCTGGCCAATGTGGTGAAACCCTGTCTCTACTAAAAATACAAAAATTAGCCAGGTGTGGTTGTGTGCACCTGTAATCCCAGCCACTCCAGAGGCTGAAGCAGGAGAATCGCTTGAACCCACGAGGCAGAGGTTGTAGTGAGCCAAGATCGCACCACTGAACTCTAACCTGGGTGACAGTGAGAATCTGTCTCAAACAACAACAAAAAGAGTTTGGCTGAATGAATAAAATTGAAGTTACCTAGGTGTGGAATTCACTTGCCTCACCACCAATCAGTTTTTTGTTGTTGTTTTTGTTGTTGTTGTTGTTGTTGTTGTTAGCTTTTATCAATTTTCAGAAATGAGGCCTCTGAAAGGGGATGACTGGTTGACTCCATAAACTATGTGGTGACACACTGTGTCCCCAGTTCACAGTTTGGGGGCATGCAGGTTAAGCCCCAAGTCAGGAATCAGGGACTTGCCCAAGGTCAATGTAACTTAAGGGAAACAGGTTTCCCAGCAGGAGTCCACGGGATGTTTGCTGTACAACAATCCACTCACTGAGTCATTTATTGAGCATCTACTGTGTGCCAAACCCTGTTCTTTATTTTTAGTTTTTGACTATTTATTTATTTATTTAAGTCAGGGTCTCCCTCTGTCACCCAGGCTGAAGCGCAGTGGTGCGATCTCAGCTCACTGCAGCTTCCAACCTTCCAGGCTCAAGCGATCCTCCCACCTCAGCCTCCTGACAAGCTGAGACTACAGGCGCACACTAGCATGCCCTGCTAATATCGTTTTTTAAATTTTGTAGAGATGGGGTCTCACCATCTTGCTCAGGCTCGTCCTGAACTCCTGGGCTCAAGCAATCCTCCTGCCTTAGTCTTTCAAAATGCTGAGATTAGAGGTATGAGCCACCACATCTGGCTTATTTAGTTGTATTATTATTATTACTATTATTTTTAAGACGGAGTTTCTTTCGCTCTTGTTACCCAGGCTGGAGTGCAATGGTGCGATCTCGGCTCACCTCAACCTCCACCTCCTGGGTTCAAGCGATTCTCCTGCCTCAGCCTCCCAAGTAGCTGGGGTTACAGGAATGTGCCACCATGCCCGGCTAATTTTTGTATTTTTAGTAGAGAAGGGGTTTCACCATCTTGGCCAGGCTGGTCTCGAACTCCTGACCTCATGATCCACCCACCAAGACCTCCCAAAATGCTGGGATTACAGGCGTGAGCCACTGTGGGCAGCCATATTATTATTATTTTTGAGACAGGGTCTTGCTCTGTTGCCCAGGCTGGAGTGCAGTGGCATGATCAGGGCTCGTTGCAGCCTCAATCTCTTGGGACTCAAGCAATCCTCCCACCTCAGCCTCCTGAGTAGCTAAGACTACAGGAACACACCACCATGCCTGGCTAATGTTTTGGAATTTGGAATTTTGTATAGACAAGGTCTCACTATGTTGCTCAGGCTGGTCTCAAACTCCTGAGCTTAAGTGATTCTCCTGCCTTGGTCTCCCAAAGTGCTGGGATTACAGACATGAGCCACTGGGCCCCCATCCCCGTTTTTTTTGTTTTGTTTTGTTTTGTTTTTTAATAGAGACAGGGTCTTGCTATGTTGCCCAGGCTAGTCTTGAATTCCTGGCTCAAGCGACCCTTCCTCTTCAGCCTGCCAAAGTGCTGAAACTACAGGTGTGCACTACCACACGCAGCTGAACAAGAAGAATTTAATAAAGGAATTGGTTGCCGGGTGCGGTGGCTCCCGCCTGGTAATCCCACCACTTTGGGAGGCCAAGGTGGGCGGATCACGAGGTCAGGAGATCGAGACCATCCTGGCTAACACGGTGAAACCCTGTCTCTACTAAAAATACAAAAAATTAGCCAGGCGCTGTGGCGGGCACCTGTAGTCCCAGCTACTTGGGAGGCTGAGGCAGGAGAATGGCTTGAACCCGGGAGGCAGAGCTGGCAATGAGCTGAGATCACGCCACTGCACTCCAGCCTGGGCAACAGAGCGAGACTCCATCTCAAAAAAAAAAAGAATTGGTTAAACAGGTATTTGAGAATTGTTCTTGCTTAATATTTAATATACATTTTTAATTAACTTACTTTTAAAAGATTGCCTCACTTAGAAAAAAACTTGTTTATTTTACAAGGAATTTTTTATTTCTATTTTAAATACAAAGCCAGTATCTCTTGTCTTACATAAAATTGACTCCAAGCAAAATCCTGCCTAGATGGAGGATGCAGTGAGCTTAGATAGCACCACTGCACTCCAGCCTGGGCAACAAGAGTGAGACTCCATCTCAAAACAAACAAAAATCCTGCCTAGATATTGTGGCCCCCAGAAGTCTGAGCTGGAGATGCCTCTCTCATAGCTAAAAAAGAGAGGTGTTAAAGACAAGATAGTACCCATACTGATAAAGACTTTTTTTTCTTTTGAGGCAGAGTCTCGCTGTGTAGCCGAGGCTGAAGTGGCTCGATCTCAGCTCACTGCAACCTCCACCTCCTGGGTTCAAGCAGTTCTCCTGCCTCAGCCTCCCAAGTAGCTGGGATCACAGGCATGCATCACCGTGCCTGGCTATTTTTTTTTTTTTTTTTTTTAAAGACAGGGTTTCACCATGTTTGCCACGCTGGTCTCAAACTCCTGACCTCAATTGATCCACGCGCCTCGGCCTCCCAAAGTGCTCGGATTATAGGCACCATAAAGACTTTATGACTTTATCAGAAGAATTGAAAGGGGATCCCTGTTCAAAGAGTGATTTCTTTCCTTTTTTTTTTTTTTTTTTTTTTTTGTGACAGAGTCTCCCTCTGTCATCCAGGCTGGAGTGGAGTAGCCTCAACCTCCCGGTCTCAAATGATCCTCCCACCTATGCCTCCCAAATAGCTAGACTACAGGCATGTGCCACCATGCCCGGCTAATTTTTGTATTTTCTGTGGAGACGAGGTTTCACCATGTTACCCAGGCTGGTCTCAAACTCCTGTGCTCAAGCAATCCACCCGCCTTGGCCTGCCAAAGTGCTGGGATTACAGGCATGAGACACCAGGCCAGGTCTCAGGGAGTGATTTCTAAGGTGACATTCAGTGGGTGGGCTCCAGGCTCAGCCCTCCCTCTCCCAGGCCCCCGGCCCCTCCTTTGCCCCCAACTGACCTGTCACCTCCAAGGGCACCAGGTCCTGCTCATCCTCGATGCCCCTCACCACCTGGCAGCGGTACAGCCCAGAGTCACTGGCCCTCAGCGGCCCCAGGAGTAGCGTGGCGTTGGCTCGGCGCCGGGGATAGGAAGGCAGTGACACTCGTCCCTGCCAGCTTTTGGCCACCCTCACGACGTTGTCCTTGGCCACCAGGATGGGCAAGTCCTGTCGCTGGCCCGACGTAGTCCGCACCTTGGTCCACTTTATCCGAGGGGCATCTCGGGCTGCACTTGGCCGTGGCTGCAGGGTAAAGAGACAGGGCAGGGCCACCAGCTCCGCCAGCGCAGCCCGCACTGACCCAGACCCCAGCTTCTGCATGTGGAGCCCCCTTTCGCTGGCATCGGCGATATCCTGTGTGCCTGGGTTGGAGAAGGTGGAGAGTGGGCCTGACTCAGAGGTAAGAACCAAGCAGGGACTGCTATTTCCTTCTTTTAAAAATTTTTTTAAAAAGGGCTGAGCCAGAATTTGAACTTAGGGCCACTTGACCTCAGAATCCAAGCAGTGGCTGGACGTGATAGCTCATGCCTGTAATCCCAGCACTTTGAGAGACCGAGGCGGGCAAATCACCTGAGGTCAGGAGTTTGAAACCAGCCTGACCAACATGGAGAAACCCTGTCTTTACTAAAAATACAAAATTAGCCGGGTGTGGTGGCACATGCCTGTAATCCCAGCTACTCAGGAGGCTGAGGCAGGAGAATCGCTTGAACTCGGGAGGCAGAGGTTGCGGTGAGCCAAGGTCACACCATTGCACTCCAGCCTGGGCAACAAGAGGGAAACTCCATCTCAAAAAAAAAAAAAAAGCAAAACTATTTTTAGAGATTGAGTCTCACTCTATCGCCCAGGGTAGAATGCAGTGACACGATCACAATTCACTGCAGCCTCAAGCTCCTAGGCTCAAGCAATCCTCCCACCTCAGCCTCCCGAAAGTGCTGGGATTATAGGTATGAGCCACTGTGCCCAGCCCCTTATTATTATTCTTCTTTTATTTATTTATACTTTTGAGATGGAGTCTCACTCTGTCTCCCCTGCTGGAGTGTAGTGGCATGATCTCAGCTCACTGCAACCTCTGCCTCCTAAGTTCAAACAATTCTCCTGCCTCAGC